>NC_139219.1:46100041-46695041 GCF_055691185.1 Crinia signifera | reverse complement strand
GGGGCGGATCCGGACATGACATGTCATCCAGGCATTCACAGACAGCGCTACATGCCTCAGCGCAAGTGTCCGTGAGGAAGAGGGGGCAGATCACAGGAGGACAGTGTGTGCGCGGTGCAGGGAGCTGCTCAGCCTCTCCATACTGCCATCCGCTGTCAGACAGGCTGCGGGTGGCGTGCAGGAGGCAGTGACAGTGAGAGCTGAGGCAGCTTTAGCAGAGCAGGGAGGGAGACAGCGCCTTTTCAGCATGGCGCCTCCCTGCTTTGCAGGAGCTGCTGAGTGGGTAGCGCCGGCCCTGGCCGGATATATCCCACACTGACCGACTGTCTCATAATTAGTTATGTTCACTGTACTGAAGATGGCACCTGTGAAATTCTTGAAAGCTTTATAGATTTCATAGCCACCACTGCGAAGACTGGGGAAGACCTTGCAGGAGAAATTTTTTTTAAAAATTGAAAAATATGGGCTGGACATCATGAACTGTCGTGGTCACATTAAACCTGGTTGGAACACATGCAGCGGCTGTTTCACCTATGATGTCAGATTTTTTTTTTGTACAGTGCAAAGGCTATTTGTGTTTTTTTTTCTTCCTCACCTAATAGATGGAGTCTGCTTAAAGAGCATGTATCCATCCCTGTTAAGGCTCAGAGTAATACAAGGTGGTCGAGTCGTGCCCAAGCTGTACATGCACTTTGTAAGAAGTTTATGGGCATGTGAGGAAATCAGAAACAGAAATTAATTTTCTCCAGAAGCAACATCAGAGGCAAGAGGTCTTTCACAACAAATTAAATCCATTAAATGTATTGTGGTGGTGTGGAACAAAATATTAAATACTATAGATAAGATAAATAAGGTTGTTCAAAGGCAGGATATTTCGGTGGATGAGTGCTCATCACACTTGCATGGACTGACAGCTTCAATACAGGCAATGAGTGATGGCAAGCAGCATTTATGGATGGCTGGTTGAAGCAGAGAAGATATGTGACCAAACTGGTCTGCCAGCCACATTTTGTAAGAAAATAATCTACAAAACATAAAACACTTTAATGAATCCTCATAAGAACAGGATGACCCAGAGCCTACTGAAAGGGAGTCTGTAAGTAGGTCAATTCTCGAAATGATGGATGCCATTTTAAGCCAGTGGAATTGGAGATTATCAAGTATGCAGTCTGTGTCCAAGACATTAGCTTTTTTACATGGAGCCAAAATTGCTTCACACTGACAAAAGAGCGAAAACAGAAGGCACAACAGTTTTGTGAAAAGTATAAAAGAGGACGTTGATTCTGAAGAGCTGTTAAGTGAACTAGAAGCGTTCCAGAGCTATGGAAAGGTTGTGTTTCCAAATCTCCACTCTAGCTCCTTCAATATATATACACACCATATATACTCGAGTATAAGCCTACTTTTTCAGAACATTTTTATACTGAAAAAGTCCCCCTCGGCTTATACTCAAGTGAGGGTTCCACTTGAGTCAATAAGTTTTCCCAGTTTTTTTGTGGTAAAATTAGGTGCCTCGGCTTATATTCGGGTCTATTTATACTCGAGTATATACGGTATATATCAACACAAACTCCAGGATTCTTTCAACAATATCACTACTGCCATTCTATTCGTATATTTCTCACCTTACCTGTTACAGTACCTACATGTGAGCGTTCTTTTAGCAAGTTAAAAATGATAAAGAATTATCTCTGTCTGAACCACCACTGGACAAGACCGCTTATCCAACTTAAGCATCCTCTCAATTGAACATGAGACTGCTGAAACTATAAACTTTGACTCAATAATCGATAGATTTGCGGCTGCCGAAGCAAGAAAGATTAAGTTGGCACAAATATATATATATCCATGTGTTGACCACTGTTTTAAGGGACTGGAGACTCTGAGTTTAGTTATTTAAAAAGTAATCTATTTTAAAATAAAAAAAAACATTTTTTAAACGATTAAGTGCATTTAATTTTAAGGGGCCTACACACGTAGAGATTTGCTGAACATTCTGAGTGATGCTAGATCACTCACCACACAGCAATGAGTCAGTGCTGTATGCTGAGCAATCTGTCTGGAGAGAACACTGTCCGTAACCGATTAATATCCAGCATGCTGGATATTAATCGCTGGGCGATAGTGATGCACGGGGCAGCACATAGCTATGGCACCTACACACACACAGCGATGTACGGGCATTTTCTAAGTGATATAGTTAGCTCGCTAAAATGCCCCTAAATTGCTATGTGTGTAGACCTCTTTAGAGTATTGTTCTAAATTTTCATAACTTATTATATTACTGTATCTTTGAAAGATTTAGAGATTTTGCTTTGATGGGGTTATTTGCGATTTAGCATTTTATACAAAATGTTATAAACAACTGTTCACACATTGTTTTATACTACGCACCTCATTGTTATTGTATTTCTTGTTACTGCACCTTAGTTTTATTGTATTTCTGCATAATTAAAAAAAAAAGAATGGACACTTTCATTTATTTAGATTTTGTAAAGTTTTTTCTTTTCAAAGGTAACATGCCAACACATGTTAGCCACGTCCACAATTCATTACCGGGGGCCGAAATATGCCCTTGCTCCGGACACCATGGCACCTAGCTACACCGCTGAGAACAACAAGTGACACCACATACTTGCTGACCATTTTACATTATCTGCCAGTTTTGTGGATCTTTTAATTATATAGATGAGAGTCCATCTGATGGTAAATTTACTCATTGCTGTCAAAAGGGAAAAGTTAAGTTACCAAAGCCACAAGACATTAATGGAGTGGACTTACAGTATCCGAAAATTTTAACAGACTTCATTTCAAACCCACTTTGCCCAGATTACCAACATTTCAAAGACAAAATAAGATTGTACAATAGTGCACTTTCCTTTGCATCCATGGGAGCAAACATTGTTACATTGCCAGGAAACTGTCCATATGTTTTTAAAGTTCACGGACAAACATATCATTGCACTTCAAACTTGCAACCCATCAATGATGAAGCTCCCCAATTTGCCCAACTATACGTTATTGACCACACACAAGAAGTAGACATTAGAGATCATCATGCCGCCAATCAGGATTGTCGCCACAATATACTAGACAAAATAGATAGCTTTTTTCGACAACATAATCACCTTGCACAAAGCTATCACCTCATGCGTCAAGTTGAAAACAAACAACTTCAACTTGCCGCTGAAAAAGGAGAAACAATTCCAGTAATTAGCATGGCGCTAAAATGTGATCGCCAAATCAGATTCAAGACGATACAACACACCCACTTCCAACGAAGTAGCTATGATCTTTGTCAACAAAGATGGTGAGCCACCGTTCAAACGAGACATCCGCTTATACCCCAAAAACCCAACCATTCCAAATCAGCCATTTATATATTTAAACATTTTAAGCCCAAACATGGATCCAATGACATACGCACTTCTTTTCCCATATGGCAAACCGGGATGGCAACCAAATTGGCAATGTCAGTCATACAATACAGCAAAACTTAATCCAGTTAACAAAAATGTTTCCATGTTACAGTACAAGGCCGCCTTAACAGCCATTTGTCTGCCGGAAAATTAACTCAACAGTGGTTAGTCGATTTCATATCTTTAAGTTGAAGCGAATAGATTAAACTGCGTTTGACTCAGTCAAACACGTTTACGAGCAGAACAGTATCATGGACTTGCTGATCACCTTGCACACAAAGCTGATAATTGTAACATGCTACCTGGTGTCTTGGTATTTTGCCATCAACATTTGAAGGATCGCCAAGACATATGCGAGAGTGTTGCTGTGACGCAATGTCTATTTTTGCTAAGTGGGGCGCACCAGATTTGTTTGTAACCTTCACTGCTAATCCAACTTGGAATGAAATAAAGAAAATTTACGACCCGGCGAACACACTTCAGATCGACCAGATTTAGTAGCACGTGTTTTTCAAATTAAACTACATTCTCTTATTAATGATATCACAAAGCATGGTGTTTTTGGCAAGGCTAAAGCTTTTGTATATATACTATAGAGTTCCCAAAAAAGGGGGCTACCACACGCACACATACTTATTACACTGCAAGTAGAAGAAAAAATTACCACCAGCATAAAAATCAATCAGTTGGTCTCGGCAGAAATTCCATCAATAGACAATCCTGTTTTGCGCAACATTATCACACGATGTATGCTACATAGACCATGCGGCACAAATAATCCATGTGCACCTTGCATGAAAGATGGTAAATGTTCAAAGCCATTTAAAAAACCATTTAATTACGAAACAACGTTAAAGATTAATTGTTATCCTATTTACTAACGTCGACCTGGAGAAAAAGTAGAAGTTAGAGGTGTCCTTATGTCCAACCAACATGTGGTCCCATACAATCCATACTTATCACTAAAGTACAATGCTCACATAAACGTGGAAGTATGCACATCACGGCTATCAAGTACATCTACAAATACATTTTTAAAGGCTTTGATTGTGCTAATGTGGCCATTACACCAAATAGAGAAGCCCAACTGCACTACAACGAAATAACCAATTTTATTGACTGCTATGTAAACACACCAGAAGCAATTTGTCGCCTACGAGAAATAATGCATAATCGGTCACATATAGTCATCAGACTTCCTGTATCTACCCAACCAGCAAACAATCATCTTTGAACAAGGTCATGAACACAAAGCTCTCCATGCAGCACAAACCAAATTGAAGCATGGTTTCACCTCAATGCTAATACACCACATTCACAACAGTGGTTGTACTCCGAAATTCCACTTCACTACGTTTACACACATGGCAAGTGGCAACCAAGACAACGCGGTGGAGACAAAATTGTTGCCCAAATGTATTCCGTCAGTATCAAAAATGAAGGACGCTTTTATCTATGTATTTTACTACTACATGCTCCTGATGCAATCAGTTTCCAGGCATTGCAAACTGTCAATGGTGTTCTTTGTCCTTTAAAGCTGCTGCAGCAGAACATGGCCTTCTCGCATCAGATAACGAATGGCATAACTGTTTAACAGATGCAGCCACATACATTATGCCTAATCAGTTAAGAGAAATATTTGCCTACATATGTTGCTTTTGTCAACCTGCTGAACCACTTCAGTTATGGAAAGATCACATTATTCAATTAACTCTCGACTTTACTCACAATAATACCCAAGCCATAGGCCAGGGGCGGATTGGGGACTAAAAGTGGCCCTGGAAAATTTCTGAAAGTGGCCTCATGCGGGCGGCAACAAATCAATAAAGGGTGGAGCCAACATAACAGTAGGCAGGATTATTACATCACTAAGATACATTGTTGACAGGCAAAACTAATGCCACACACCGTAAAGCCCATTACACATCATGTCAGGGCTTTTTCGTAAAATAGGTACAGCAGAGATAGTGCGCGCCGCCATAATGCATATTACACGTCATACACACATTACATAGTATACCACATGCAACGATGGCCTGCCAAGCTTGCTGGTGCCGGGCCCCCAGACCAATGTTCCCTCTAATTTTACGAAGGCTGTGTGCGGCAAAAGATTTTGGCTGTGCAACTTTTGAAGGAAATTTTTATTTTTGTGCGTCACTTATATATAACTGGAAAATGACGTTCAGCATTTGTGTTAACTTTACTTCAAAATGATATTAAACATTTAATAATTCAAAACACAGCACATGATGTAGTTAATGGGTGAAACACACATTAATTGAGTGCACAACTGCAAAAAGGGACCACTTCTGCTTTGTGCGCTCTGTTGTCATGTCTGTGCGCACACTTGTCGAGTTGTGTGCGCGCGCACGAGCACACAGCTTAGAGGGAACACTGCCCCAGACCCCCCGACCCCAACTAATGACTACATTGTGGGCCTTAACCTAGAGCACTCTTTCTGACAAAATCCTTCTTAGATGGACAAAACCATGTGCACTGCAGGTGGGGCAGATGTAACATGTGCAGAGAGAGTTAGATTCGGTGGAGTTATTTTGTTTCTGTGCAGGGAAAATACTGACTGCTTTATTTCTACACTGCAATATAGATCTCACTTTGAAGTAAAACCCCACCCAAATCTAATTCTCTCTGCACAAGTTACATCTGCCCCATCTGCAGTGCACATGGTTTTGTCCATCTAAGAAGGATTTTGTCAGAAAGAGTGAACTAGAATAAGGCCCTATGTAACTATGGCTAGTGCCGTACAAGGGTATCCGGACTATTTGTCTACAGCAAAAAGATAGAAAACCATTAGGTCGACACCATTAGTTAGACAAACAAAAAGGTTGACATGCCAAGAGGTCGACAGTGTCTAGGTCGACATGGGTTTTTTTACTGTTTGAGCTGACATGTGCCGACAGGCAGTATTTCATGACCTACCATCCACTAGGGCGAGGCATGGCGAGCGATGCGAGGGGCTGCGGTTCACTTCAAACTGTGTCCATGTTAATGTGCCGACATTTGGGTAAAAAAAACTGTGAAAAACCCCATGTCGACCTTTTGAATTTCGACCTAGACACTGTCGACATTTTTGCATGTCGACCTTTCTGCTTGTCTAACTAATGGTGTCAACCTAATGGTTGTCTATCTTTTTGCTGTAGACAAATGGTCCCGCTTCCGCAGGAGCCACAACTGAGGACTCCAACTGCTGCGCAACACAGGCTTCTCCCATTCTCCTCCTCCCACCCTGCCCCAGCACAGTTTGCGCCTCTTGTAATGTGCGCGGTGACATCATGACGTGCCAATGCACATACAATCACAGACTGAGAGTGAGACTGTCACTCCAGAGTCCGCTGTCCCGCCTCCTCCCAGTGCACTCCCCGGCGAACATTGCCCTGCCAGCTACTGGATGCGGCTTTTCTCCGAGCGGCTACTGTCCTGCCTCTTCTCCAGGCCATGTATGTTATATATAATAAAAATGAGTCCCCGGCCGTCGTCGATCAGTGGTCACCCACGCCGCATGCAGCGGCGCTATCCACTGCCCAGGTTCAAAAATATGGTTTGTGCCCCGCAAACACACACAAAAAACCCCACATTGTGGCTTTTTGCTTTTTTACTTCAAATTTAAAGCCCATTACACACTGTAGTGCCCATTACACATTCCCACACGTGATACCCATTACACATTATACCACACACCATAGTGCCCATTCCATATTATGCCGCACACCATAATGCCCATGACATATTATGCCACACACAGTAATGCCCATTGCACATTGTTACACACTGTAATGCAAATTAAACATTATACCGCACACCGTAGTGCTCATTCCATATTATGCAGCACACCATAATGCCTATGATATTATGCTACACACCGTAATGCCCATTACACATTCACACACGTGATACCCATTACACATTATACCACACACCGTAGTGCCCATTCCATATTTTGCCGTACACCATAATACCCATGACATATTATGCCACACACAGTAATGCCCATTACATATTGTTACACACCGTAATGCAAATTAAACTTTATACCGCACACCGTAGTGCTCATTCCATATTATGCAGCACACCATAATGCCTATGACATTATGCTACACACCGTAATGCCCATTACACATTCACACACGTGATACCCATTACACATTATACCGCACACCATAGTGCCCATTCCATATTATGCAGCACACCATAATGCCTATGACATATTATGCTACACACTGTAGTGCCCATTATACATTATGCCACATACTGTAGTGTCCATTACCAAATCACACACTGTATTGCAAATTACACATGATACCGCACACCGTAGTGCCCATTATATGTTATGCAGCACACCATAGTGCCCATGACATTATGGCACACAGGGTGCTAGGGAGGTTATAGTGAGATGCGGGGCAGTAGGGATGTTTTAGTGAGATGCAGGGCGGTGGGGAGGGGGTTGAGAGACGCAGAGCGGTGGGGAGGGGGTTGAGAGAAGCAGGGCGGTCGGGAGGGGGTTGAGAGACGCAGGGCGGTGGGGAGGGGGTTGAGAGACGCAGGGCGGTGGGGAGGGGGTTGAGAGACGCAGGGCGGTGGGGAGGGGGTTGAGAGACGCAGGACAGAAGGGTGGTAGTAGGGAGATGCAGGGCTGCATGGAGGGGGGGGGGTAGAGGGACACAGGGTGGTAGGGAGGGGACACATATTTATTTATTATTTATTAACAGTTTCTTATAGCAGCGCTTTACAGAGTATAGTTGTTCATTCACATCAGTCCCTGCCCCAGTGGAGCTTACAATCTATATTCCCTACCACATGTAAACACACACGCAGACATTCTAGGGTTAATTTTTGTTGGGAGCCAATTAGCCTACCAGTATATTTTTGGATTGTGGGAGGAAACCGGAGTACCCGGAGGAAACCCACGCAAACACGGGGAGAATATACAAACTCCGCACAGTTAGAGCCATGGTGGGTATTGAACCCATGACCTCAGCGCTGTGAGGCAGTAATGCTAACCATTACACCATCCGTGCTGCCCTTACATATATGTAAGGAGGGGGTGGAGAGATGCAAACACAGAGTCTGATAAATGACACCTCATGGCATGGGGCAATCTGCACCTAGCAGCAATACATTGTCACTTTATCTGTGATGAAGAACAGACATCACTTTCCACAGCCAATACTCCCAGCACCAGAATAAACAACAAAGGAGGACAGCTCACCAGTTCACAAAGTAGCTAGTTGACATGCCAATAAAACCCTAAATTATATCACTATATCCATTATCAGCAGCCTCTGACCTGTTAATCTTCATACCGTAGCATGCTCCTCTATCGCACAGGATGTCCGACAGTCTGACAGTGAATGGCTGTGGCTTCGTACGTGCAGGGCAGCAGGGAAGGGGGGATCCAGCGCTGCTGTCTCTGGAGAGATGTGCTCTGGGTTCATCTCCCCATGCCTGCGCTTTTTCACAGGTGTCCACTCGCAAGTTCTGCTGGCTGGTGAGGCTGCCCAAAGTGTGTGGCCGGCTGTGAAGCTCGCCACCCATCGTGCCCATACCCATGCGGGGTCCACAGGTTAGAATGCGGGATAGGAGTGTTTACATTTCTCAAGTATATGTGTATGTTTTGAGGGGGGTGGCAGTCGGCCCGGGTGGCAGCTTCAAAGCCTAGGGGGGGTGAACTCCCCCCTTATCCGTCCTGACTCCCTGCCTGCCAGGCCGACCGGCCACATACCCCCAGGCGCCCGTGTGGCACTGTGACTGCACTTTTTTTTTTTTTTAAAGGGGGGACTTCAGCATACCGGGCGGACACCAAGCACCGGGCCCCTTTAATCCCCTGCGGCCTGACTGTAGCGCTCCGCCGCTCAGCTGTATATTTTGTGCTGTGTTCTCAGTGCTGCCCCTGCTGCCTGCAAATTTAAATTCGGCCTCAGTATCATCGGCCTCCCGGGAAAGTTCCCGGTAATTATAATGGCCAATCCGCCCCTGCCATAGGCCAAAGCAAAGCCCTACACCACATAAACTCTATTTTACAACATGGGTTGTCCAGTGCACTACTTGGTTTGCCAATTCCTACTGGAAATGCGCCACAACAACAAACATATAATGTAATAGAAGAACAAAATATCGCTAATCAACACATTGTAATGCTTAACAACCAACAGTTAGCTGCTTTCAACACCATAGTCATAGCAGTACAAGCTCAAAACATTCATAGCCAATGCTTTTATGTTGATGGGCCAGGAGGTTCTAGGAAAACATTTCTGTACACGACACTCATAGCATATATACGAGGTCAAGGTAACATTATATTGCCATTCGCAACCACAGGAATTGCTGCAACTTTACTCAAAGGTGGACGCACTGTTCAGTGTATTTAAGCTACCAGTCCCACTACTGGATACATCTGTTTCTTCCATGAGCCTAACGTCCCCAGAAGCACAACTGTTACGTCAAGCTGTTGTCATTCTCATTGATGAAATAACTATGCTCCCAAAACATGGACTTAGATGCATTGACAAACTTCTACAGGAAGTTATGAACATTAACCAACCATTTGGTAACAAAATTATAGTATTAGGAGGTGATTTTAGACAAACACTTCCAGTTGTGCCAAGAGGAACACAAACCGATAATATGGAATACAAGCAATCTGAGGAAACCTTTCACTTCTCTCACTCTTACTACAAACATGCGCAGTTAAGGACAACTACAACATAATACATGGCTTTTACAAGTTGGAATGGGAACTCTTCTACCAATAACCAACATATCACAAACAAAAAAAATAATTGAAACTCCACAACATATGCTAACTACAGACAATCTAATTTCAACTATTTTTAACAATGTAGAAAATATGTCCGTAGACGACCTTTCCCAGCGAGTTATTCTTGCTCCCACAAATGCTCACACACACTTGAAATGAACTGCAAAATTATAAGTGGCTGAGGGCTGCATAAGCCCAAGGACATATAAGAGCCCTAGCTTAGGTTCACAGTAAGGTCAGGTTAAGAAAAAACTTGGTGTGTTGTTTCTCTGCCTGGTAACACCTGGTGAGCAGGCTGGGAGCCTGTCAGAGGGTTAAGGGGAGTAGCCAGATCAGGGGTATAAAGGTTCAGGGATCATGTGACCTCTTGCTGTGGTCCTGCGCAGATCGAGTAAGTGCCTTTTTTCCATTTAGCCTTGTTTTGTGAGGTAATTTTTGATAGAATGCCACGTCCTAGGCGCTCTGCCCCCCCCCTGCCGCCTTGTGGACGCGGCCCAGCCGTTATCTGCGGCGGGGTACCGTCGTCCCAGGGTTAGGGTGGTTAGGGGTCAGGGTGTTGAGGCATCTGCGGTACCCCCTACCGCCGGACCCGGCGGCGGGGGTTTCAGCGGCAGGTGGGTCTCTGAGTTTGCGTCCGGTGTGCGTGCTCAGCGCAGCACCGGAGGGTGCTCAGGTCACGGCTTCCACGAGCGCGCGGCCCGAGGTGTCAGGCGGTGCTTCTGGGGCCTCCCCACAGGGTCCCCCCGCGGTGGGGGAGCCCCTTCAGAGTGCACATGTGGTGGCGTCGGGCGCGGGGACGTTGCGCTGGCATCGAGTGGGGTCCCCCCTGCGGGCAGCGGTATCCCTCTGGTGGCGCAGGCCTCGCCACTAGTAAGCGCAAGGCCTAGTGACGTCACGGAGGTGACGGGCACGCCGGAGGGCGGCAGTGATGGGGGAGAAGTGGCGCTGCAGGCCGCAGCTCCAGGGGGGGGCGCGGCCTGTCAGCAATAACATTATGGGGGACACGTCAAGTGCCTTTCCCCATGCGGGGAGCAGGCAAGATGAGTCGGGCCCGAATGGAGCCTTCGGTAGTGCTGCTCTGGGCCCGGCTTTGGAGGCAGGGGGCGGGCGCGCAGTGTCCCTGGCACCCCCCGCTCTCCAGGATTAGGGTGGTCGGTGCAGGGATCAGTGGTGATGCCAGTGGGAGCCGCAGTGTTGGCTCCTGCTGGTATTGGGAACCCTGTGGCCGGACCTCAGGATGTAGTAGGGGGTTTGAACAGGGTGCCCTCAAGTGCAAGTTTTATTCTGGTGCATAGTCAAGGGGGGCAGTGGCATTGGGACAGGGGCTATGTCAGGGTGGGGCGCTGCGGGTTTCCCAGTTGCTTCTCCTGCAGGCTCTACAGGTTTAAGCCAAATGGTGTATTCCAGAATCACACTGGCCACGGCAGTGCATTTGCAGGGTGCTGCTCCAGGGGCTTACCCCACAGTATCTTGGGGGGAGGGGGTATGTCCACTCCCTCTTGGCAGGGGTCGCAATCATTTGCAGTGTCACAGGGCTCCCCTATGTCAGGTTTCCCAGGCCAATGGGCCCCCCCGGGTGGTCCATATTTTCATTCACCGTCAAGTGGGAGTTTTAATGCGTGGCCGCAAGGGGCGACTTTGAGGCTTTCCCCAATGTTTCCCAGGGCTATGCAGCAGGTATCCCCACCAGTCAGCCCCTTTTATGGTCCACGGGGGCTCAGGTTTCAGGTCCCTTTAGTCCTGGAGGTTATGGGTGGGAGCAAGGTTGGGGCCAGGCCAACCCTTGGCAGCTTCACAGGGGTTCCGGTGTGTCATTGCCTTCCTCAGGGGGGTAGTGCCTTCGGGTCGCAAGGTTTTTTTGGCCCTTTGGGGGGTCCGCCTTTGCCTAGGAGCCCCCCGCCTAGTGCTACTGTGTCACAACCACCGCCCCCAGTGTCGGGCCCGGCATCGGGTGCGGGGGAAAGGGGTAGTGTGTTGTTTTCTCCCCCCCTGTTGTTTATTCACAGATTAACAGTGCTCAGGCGGTTCCAGTGATTTCAAGGAGAAGAAGCCGGGAGGTACGAGAGGAGGCGAGGACTGCAGCCGGGACGGAATCAGCTGGTTCCGGGTTGGCCGTTGCGGCCGACGAAGCTCCGGGGACATCTGGGACTGGTGAGTGGGAAGTTGTTAATTCATCTTGCGGGTCTACTGACAGCGATACCAGCAGCGTGGTAAGTTGGCTAAGCTTATTGCGCGGCATGTGGCAAAGGCAACGAACAAAGATAAGGCTGCAGTTGTGGCTCCTCCTCCTGAGCCCCTTTGTTTACTGAGATGGTGCACTGTGCAAACACAGCGGTTACTAGGGGTTCAGGAAGAGGATGAGGGAGAAGATCAGGAAAAGGTAAATATGTTGACATGTTCACCCTTACGGAGGACATGAGACAAGCGTTTGAGAAAGCGAAGAAATCTGATGGGTTTGGGGAGAATGCCTTTAGAAATTTCCATCAGTGGTTAAGAGGGTTTTTGGTATTTGCTGCTTGTTATGCGGAAACCCTGCCTGCGGAGTATCCTAATGTAGTTAAATACTTGTTTCTGGTACATGAGATGTACCTTAAGACTAAGGGGTATTCTTGGAGGGACTACGAAGAAAAATTTCGTAGAAAGCAGGATGGGAATAGCATTTTGCCCATGGGTTTTAAAGATGTGGAGGTGTGGTTGGAGGTGACACAGCAGACCAAGCCCCCAGGGGAGGGCTCGGGGAAAAAGTCTACGGGGGTCCCTTCTCAAGTTACAAAGGTAGCGGGTAAGGGCAAATGTTTTGCCTTCAATGACGGCAAATGTAATAGGGGAGCAAACTGTCATTTTCGCCACTCCTGCAGAGCGTGCGGGGCCGGACACGCGGCAAAGGATTGCTCCTTCCGGGAAGCCAGGTGATTCCAGCGAGGGCAGCGGAAGTCACAAATAAGGCGTATTCGCCAATTGTGGTCGCAGAGCTTGCTGGCTGGCTCAAAGGTTACCCAGAGGTTTCAGTTGCTCGTTTTTTATATGAGGGTTTTAGGGACAGTTTTCGGTTGCCCATCGACGGGTCTGTTCAGGTGGTGGCTTCAAGGAATTTGAAGTCCGCTAGGGAGTTCCCGCATATTGTGCGTCAGAAGGTGGATGCAGAGATTAGGCTGGGGCGTATGTGTGGCCCGTACCGGGATCCCCCCCATTCAGAGATTGTGCATTTCTCCGGTGGGGATAGTGCCCAAGAGCACCTCCGGTAAGTTTAGATTGATTCAGCACCTCTCACCCACATGGGAGCTCGATTAATGATGCCATACCTGAGGAACTTTGCAGGGTGAGGTACCAGTTGTTTGAGGAGGCTCTTGTTTTAGTTCGGGGTTGTGAGCTTAGGGCTTTAATGGCTAAAGTTGATATAGAATCTGCCTTTAGGTTGCTCCCGGTTCACCCGGATTCCTTGCGGTTCCTGGGTTTTAAATTGGGGGGGGGGGGGGGGGGGGGGATTTTTTGTGGACAGATGTTTGCCGATGGGATGTTCGGTCTCCTGTGCCTATTTGAGAAATTTAGTTATTTTCTGCACTGGAGTATTCGGGTGGCCTCTGGGCATCGGGGTATTGCACATTATCTTGATGATTTTTTATTGGTAGGCCCAGAGGGTAGCGAGGTTTGCAAGCAGTTACTGGAGGTCACGGAGCATGTTTTGGGGGTTTTGGGCGTGCCCATAGCGGGGGAGAAAACGGAGGGTCCCACTCACTGTCTTTCTTATCTCGGGATAGAAATTGACACGGATGCGGGGTGCTGCCGGTTACCGGCCGACAAGGTGCACAAGTGGCTAGGTCTTATTGAGGATTGTTTGGCCAAGCGGAAGGTGCGATTGAAGCAGGTTCAGTCATTGCTGGGGTGTTTCAATTTTGCGTGCAGAATCATCCCTATGGGGTGGGTATTTTGCAGGAAGTTGGAACGTTCAACAGCTGGGGTGGTCAGACAGCATCATTCGGTTTATCTATCAAGGGAAATCAGGGAAGATTTGAAAGTTTGGTCGTCATTCCTGGTATTGTTTAACAGGGTGGTGTTGTGGCCGGCTCCTCCTTGTTACAATAGTGCTTTACAGCCTTTCACGGATGCATCAGGCAGTGTGGGCTTTGGGGCTTTCTTTGGGTTAGAGTGGTGTGCTTGTCCTTGGCCTGATTCATGGGTGCACAGGAGTTTCACCAGAAATTTGTTGTTGTTGTTGTAGTTATTTCCTATTGTGGTGGCCCTGGAGTTGTGGGCCCGCGAATTGACAGATAGGCAGGTGGTTTTTCGATGTGACAACATGGGCGTAGTCCACGCCATTAACAACCAAAAGACTTCTTGTCCTCGGACTTTGCGGTTACTTAGGCATTTAGTTTTGCAATGTTTGCGTTTTAATGTTACGTTCTCGGCCTGCCATGTTCCAGGTATCGACAATAGTATTGCGGATGCCCTGTCACGTTTTCAGTGGGATAAGTTTAGGGAGTTAGTGCCCGGGGCTGCGGATGTAGGTTTACCCTGCTCACCTTATATCTGGCAGATCATCGAGAGGGTATAGTTGGATTGGCCAGGAATGCCCTGGCACCCTCTACGTTGAAGGCTTATGATGCAGCCTGGGGAGATTGGCAGGCCTTTCTGTGTAGGTATGGTCAGGAAGGTGAGTCGTTGGAAGATAGGCTGTGGGTTTTTGTTTGGGAGCATTATAAAGCAGGTAGAGCAAAAGGAGCCATGTCTGCTGCCCTTGCGGGCATTGCTTTTCATTCGCGTCTGCGGGGGCAGGTGGATCCTACTCGATCTTTTGTTTTGACTAAAGCAATGAAGGGTTGGGCCAAGGCTAGTTCGGCGGTCAAAGATTTGCGGCGTCCAATTGATTTGGCCTTGTTGGTCCAAAACTGATCAGTTGGGGAAGGGGCGTTGGATTACTCTTCAGGCCCAGACAGACAAGGGGATTTGCCCGGTTGGTTTAGCACAGGCGTATTTGGGGATTCGCCCTGTTGGCGTTGGGGGGCAGTTTTTGTTGCATGCAGACACGAGTGCCTTGTCTAAGTTTCAATTTGCGGCTGTTTTAAAGCAGTGTTTGAGTGTGTTGGGGCTGAAGCCTCATGAGTATGGTACCCATTCCTTTCGGATTGGGTCGGCTACACGGGCAGCGGCAGCTGGGTTGTCCCCTGGGGCGATCCAGGCGCTGGGTCGGTGGAAGTCGGATGCGTACAAGACGTATGTTAGATTAGATAAGTTGTAGTTGCGCCTGTTGCGCCAACCCTAAAACGAAGTTTACTCTCGGTTTTCGAACGACAGCGTTCGGGAATCGAGGGTGTGAAGGTTGCTTTTACTTTTTCCTCCGAGGGGGCCTAAATTCAATTGGCTAAACAAGGTCCACGGGAGGTTTTTTGAGTTTTCTCCTTCACATGGGTTGAATGTAATGTTTAAAGGTTTCGTTGTGTTTTTATAAGCAATGCTGACGATAAGGAATTTTCTTTTTTCAGTTTCAATGGAGTCTTCGGGACAAATATGGCTGATCGGCCATTCCTTTATTTACTGGGCAGGGAGGCACCCTATGGGGAGGAGGTCACATGATTACTTAGGTGACAGGACAGTGAGATGGATTGGGGTCAGAGGCATGCGCTGGGGGGAGTTCCTGCAGGAGCTCTTTAGACATGAGAGGAATTGGGGTCGGCCCCAGTGGTTGGTCATCCACCTGGGTGGAAATGACATGGGGAGAGTCAAGGACATTGACTTGATTCTGAGTATTAAGTCCGATCTAGTAGCTGTGAGAGCCCACTGGGAAAGTACCAGAGAAAAAAAATTTGAGCGCTAGGGACAGGTGTACTGTGCTGCGTACAGATGGCTGCCTTCTGGTAGAGGGATGCCGCCCTCACTAAAGGTAGACAAAGAGAACAAAGGACCAGTGGGCGCCTTCTGTACGCTAAAACAATTTATTAAACCAAAAAACACACAAAAAAAAACACAGTAAATACAATTACAATAAAAAACAGTAATTTGCATGCATGCAACAATTCAATAAAAGAATTCTAAAAAGCCATTTCACTGCATTAGTATGAGAGGTATTGATAATTACCAGTTCCTGATTGGATGGAAAAATTGCCAGGTGTGGGCAGGTGTTACAGTCTCGCACAGATTTGTTGTAAGCAAGATTTTATAGATATTTCCAGGTGAAATTGGGGCTTTCAGGACGGACCCACACCGTATATATCACAGGGATTCCTTGATGGTACTTGGTATCGTCTCCTCCGCTCACCCGGGCAGGTGCAAATTTGCCCGATGGATGTATCAAGTAGGTGCCTGATATATTTTAACACCCTTTTGGTCCGAGTGCTGCAGTAGCCGGTGGCCCGACTCTGGACTCTGTGCTCCACTGAATTAGTAGCCAGCCCAGCCTTTCCATGTGCTGGTGTGGACAGCGTAGATATCCAGTGCACACAGCGGCTGACACACCTGCTTCCCAGCCGGCTGCCTGCGTGCACAGTATAGGCTTGAATGCCACAAATCACTATCAGTCAGCTGGCATAAGTACCACAAGCTTCTGGTGCAGACAGCGGCTGCTGGACTCACTTCCCAGCCGGCTGTCTGTGTATGCAGTGGGGACCTGAATGCCGCCGATAAATATCAGTCAGGCGGCAGGCTGATGGTATCGGTGTAGCGCCCTACAGGTCCTCAACTGCTGATCCTCCTCTCTGGGCTCCTTAAAGACGCATTTCTCTGCGCTCAGGCAGCTTTATCAATTTCAGGAATAAGGAGTATGGTTTGGAGGGTGGTTTTATACACACCACTTGATTTACCACAGGTGTGTTTCTCCTTTGCAGGTGGCAATTAAATGGCTAGAGTTCCTGCCTTCCTTAGCATTTAGGAGGAGGCTACATTTAAGTATATAGTAGTTACAGCTTAAAAATTCACGTTACGTTTTTTTGGGTCATTTATTTTTTATTTGTTTTTGTTAACACTGACAGACTGTTACTTAGTTTACATGTATCCAGTTAGTTCTATTTCACCACATGATTCTATCATTATTTCAAAGGGCCATATGAGCACACACTCTAATTTAAAGGGAAAGGCATCTCTTTCACTATTTGTGTCACTGTTTCTACTCATGTCGACTTTTCACTCCAATGATAATCCCTACTTTTCAAATAAGTACATATAGTTTAGGGGACTTATAGACTTCTAATATAATAGAAAACTAGTAAAACAATAATCCCTAGTACTCAAACAGGGGAATATATGCAAAAATAAAAATACAACATGACATAAGGAAAAATAAATAAATAAAAATAAATACAAAAAAATACAAAAAAATATGAATAAAAATGAAGATCCATAAAAACCAGTAAATCAATAATAAAAATATAGAGCGTATGCATCATAAAGTGGGGACTGCAGTGAGAGCCCACTGGCCTGAGGTTAGGATTGTGTGGTCTGAGATCATACCACGTTTCCATTGGCGGGGTGCTGTTAGAACCTCCGCAATCGAGAAAGCAAGGAAGGTGGTGAACTCGGCCGTGGGGATGTTTGTGAGAGCCCTGTGAGGTTTAGTGGCGAAGCATCTGATGCTGGTACTGGACATTGTTCGGTATTACAGAGAGGATGGAGTGCATCTTTCCCCTGCGGGAAAGTTACGGATTATGCTTACGATAATTCCTTTTCTTCGGAGTACTTCATGGCAGCCACACAATGGGTTCATCCCTCTCTCCCCTCGCAATTAGACAGGTAGTTTTTCCCTAGGACACGCCCCTTCTTCCACCAGTACATAGCCAACACCTTCCCCCCTTGTCTCCAGTCTTTTGACTCGTCTCCGCCACCGATCCTAGGGAAAAACACAAACACGGGGGGGGGGTAATAATATAGGCTGCCATGAAGTACTCCGAAGAAAAGGAATTATCGTAAGCATAATCCGTAACTTTCTTCTTCTTACTTCATGGCAGCCACACAATGGGATATACCAAAGCAGTAGGGTGGGCTACAATACCTTAAATCAAGGCCTGCTGTAGAACTCTGCTTCCGAAAGACTCTTCAGTTACATCCAATGCATAATGCTTTGCAAAGGTATGTATGGACGACCACGTCGCAGCTTGGCATATGTCTTTGACCGAGACGTTAGCCTCTCTCGCCCAGGAAGTTGCCATCGCCCTAGCCGAGTGTGCCCTTATGCCTTCTGGAACTTGTCGGCCAACTTTCTTGTAGGTGAAACAAATAACTTCTTTGAGCCACCTTGAAATAGTTTGTTTTGAAGGCGCAAATCCTTTCTTTGCTCCTTGCGGAATCACAAACAATGATCTCGTTTTCCTGAAGCTTGCTGTACGATCCAAATAAACTTTGATTATTCTCACCATATCCAGCGTATGAAGATCTTTTTCTCTTCTAGTGGTTGGATTCGGAAAAAAACATGGCAAAATAATATCTTGACTCATATGAAAAGATGAAACTACCTTCGGAAAAAATGAAGGTTTGGTTCTTAGGACTACTTTGTCCGGAAATAACTTAAGGTAGGGTTCACAACATAGTAACGCATGTAACTCCCCTACACGTCTTGCTGACGTAATAGCGACCATGAACGCTACCTTCCACGTAAGAAATTTTAGCCCCGATCTCTCACATGGTTCAAATGGGTTCGCCATGAGACCGTTTAGCACTAGATTAAGGTCCCACTGAGGAATCACTGGTCTTACTCTTGGACGGATTCTCTTGGCTGCTTGAAAAAATCTTTTTATCAATCCTTGGTCTGCTAATTTCTTATCCAGTAGGACACTAAGGGCTGAAACTTGTACCTTCAGAGTTGCTATGGATAGGCCCTTATTGAACCCTTCACAGAGGAACTGTAGAACATGCGCCAGTCTAGCTTTGGGAAAGGGGAATTTATGCTCAGACCATCTCGCGAAGACTCTCCAGATTCTATAATATATACCGGAGGAAACTTTCTTCCTTGCTTGGAGCAGCATGTCTACCACGACCGCTGACAGGCCTTTATCTGTCAGTTGCTTCCTTTCAAACTCCATGCCGCTAAATGAAGTTTCTGCGGGTCTTGGCACATTACTGGGCCCTGCCTCAGAAGATCCTGTGATACTGGAAGAAACCATGGCTCTGCCACCGCCATGCCCTCTGCCATCGGGAACCAGGCCCTTCTGGGCCAATATGGAAGGATGACTATCGCCCGAACTCTCTCCGACCTGATTTTCCACAGTACCTTGTGTATGAGTGGGAAGGGAGGGAAGATGTATACCAGGGAGAACCGCCATCTCTGGGACAGTGCATCCACGCCTTCTGACCCTCGTGCCGGGTGCCTGGAGAAGAATCGCTGAACTTTCGTATTCTTCGGAGTCGCCATCAGATCTATCTGTGGCTGGCCGAATCTGCGGACGATTTGTCTGAAGACTGAGTCCTTCAACTCCCACTCTCCTGGCAGAATTTGAGTCCTGCTTAGGAAGTCTGCCAGCTGATTGTCTTCCCCTGGTACGTGTAATGCCGAAATGGATCGGAGATGTTTTTCTGCCCAGCCCATGATCAGCCGGATCTCTTCTAGCAGTGAGGGACTTTTTGTCCCCCCTTGCTTGTTGATATAAGCTACTGTCGCTATGTTGTCTGAGAAGACTCTTAGATGGGAACTTTCTATTTCGTTTGAGAAGAATTTCATGGCCATGAAGACTGCTCGAAGCTCCCTGTGATTGGATGATAGATCCGATTCTTGGACGGACCAGATACCCTGGGTAGTTCTGCCTGAGCAATGCGCTCCCCACCCTGTGACGCTTGCGTCTGTTGTCAGCACTACATACTGTGGGCTTGAAAGAGACATTCTTCTTAACACCATGTACCTGCTTCGCCACCACTGAAGTGATAACACCACTGCTTGAGGGAACGTGATGTAGCGTTCCAGCGAAACTTGGTTTCTGGTATAGGGTAGGAGATGCCACTGCAACGTCCTCATATGCCACCTGGCCCATGGTACCACCTCCACTGTGGACGACATCATCCCTAAGAGACTTATTGCTAGTCTCAGCGGAACCTTTCGATTCTCCTGGATCACCTCCACTAGCTCTTGAATCTTCTCGCATCTCTGACCGGACAGGGTGACCTCGAACCGTACTGTGTCTATGATGACGCCTAGGTATTGGATGGTCTGTGTAGGACACAGATGGCTCTTGTTCCAATTGATCAGCCACCCGTGCTCTTGTAGGAACTGGACTACTATCTCCGCATTTCGGACGGCTTCTGCTTCTGATTTTGCTGAGATAAGTAAATCGTCCAAATAAGCCCATATTGCTATGTTCTTCTTCCTCAGACACTCTATCATGACTATGAGTACTTTTGTAAATACCCTCGGTGAGGATGTGAGACCAAAGGGAAGGCAGGTAAACTGAAGATGTTTCCCTCTGACGCAGAACCTGAGAAATTTTCTGTCTGGTATATAGATAGGGACATGGAAATAAGCGTCTTTTAGGTCTATTGAGACCATGTAGTCTCCCCTTCTCAGACCCATAAGGATAGTCTTGGCTGTTTCCATGTGAAACTTGCGTTTCCAGATTCTGGCGTTCAGATCTCTTAGGTCCAAGATTGTTCTGAACCCTCCAGAACTTTTTGTTACCACGAACAGACGGGAGTAGAACCCTAGGCCCTTCTCTGTCTCTGGAACTGGCTCCACTGCCCCTGAATCCTCCAGATCCTTTATACTTAGGGCCAGTGCCTCCTGCTCTGCCCTCAAAACTGGATTTTTTGAAACTAAAAATTTTTCCCTTCTGGGTCTTGAAAGAAATTCTAGGCGATACCCCGTGGACACCACCTCTAAAACCCAGGTGTCTTGTACCGTTTGTTCCCACATGTGGGCAAACTGCAGCAATCTTCCGGCCACCTGGAAATTGTCCACGGGACACAACACGTCACTGTTTTTTATCGCCCCTTTTGACTGTCTGTCGAAAGAAGGCTCTGGAGATACCCGAGGTATACCTCTCCCGAAAAGGCCTCCCAGGCCTATAGGCCCTGGCTTGCCTGAAACTTTGCCTGGGGAAATAATTGAAACCTCTTCCCCTTTTATCTTGGGGGAGTCTAACTGACTTCCCACCCGACATCCTCTGTATCATCTGGTCGAGTTTACTGCCGAAAAGGAATTCCCCCTCAAACGGTAAGGTTGCCAGCTTATTTTTGGAGTGGGCGTCTGCTGCCCAGGACTTGAGCCACAGGGCTCTCCTTGCCACTACTCCAGAGGTCAACGCCTTCGCTGAGTAATCCAGCACGTCTAGGGATGCCTCACATATATAGTCAACAGTGAGTTGAATTTGGGCCAAACTGCTGACCATCTGTTCTCTAGCCACCCTATCCTGCAGATCTTCTTGTAAAGAAGCGCACCATATTCTAAGGGCTCTAGCCAAAGAGGCAATAGCTACCCCTGATTTTATAGAGGTGGCGCTAGAGATGTGCAGTCTTTTCAAAGCGCTCTCCATACGCTTCTCCATAGCGTCTTTAAGAGATGCGCCGTCCTCCAGGGGGATAGTGGTTTTGGTGGTGACTTCGGACACCGCCGCATCAATTTTGGGAATACTGCACCACTTTAGAAACTCTGCATCCTCTATGGGATACATCTTCTCTGTCCTTTTCACAGGCCCAATCCGTTTGTCCCCATTGGACCACTCCTTAATCAGGATCTCCTTAACCACCTTGTGCACGGGAAAACATAACCCCTTTCTTGACCTGTCCTCAAACAGAGCGTCATACTCGGTTCTCACTGGTTGTTTATAGTTCAGTGTTTTATACAGTTCTTTCAGAACCACCTCCACCAACTCCAGATTAAAGGACCGTTCTTCCTCAACTAGTTCACCAGCCTCTATCTCATCATCCTCCTCATCATCATCCTCTGGATCTGCGGCCTCCGGCATATCACATTCCACATCCAAACTTGTCTGCGACCTAGACCTTTTCCCTGATATTCTTTTTTGGAGACAAAGTTATCTTTCATCCAGGCCATAAGCTCACTAATCTGGGAAACAGTCCCAATACTGGTATCCGATCCTTTGTCACAGCTGCGGCACAATGAATTCTCTCCAGTGAAAATCTTATCACAACCAATACATGTCTTGCTTACATGTTTCTTCTTGGCCACTTTCTTCTTAGTCCCCACGGGCACACTAGAAGATTAATAACAGTAATCACTAACTACTCTGAGTATACTCGTAAAAAACAACCAAGTCCTCTGAGAGGACTTACCTGGGCAGCAATGCAGATAGTTTCTGAGAGGCTTCTTCCTCCATGTCTCCGGTACCACAGGGCTTTGCACGCACAAACTAGCACGAGGAACGCCTGTAACACCGGCCAGGCGCATTAAGAAGGCTATTTCCGCCTTCCGGGAGCGTCAGGCAGCGTGCGCGTCATCCCGACGCTTGGAACGCACGCTCACCTGACTTCCTGCCCCGTGAACCGCACGCTCGCGTCACAGCGCCGAGCGGAGACAGCGTGCCTAGGTCAGAGCAGCGCGACTACACGCCTGATGACCCGTACGCTAGAAGCCCAGCACACGCCGCTCAGACATATGCTTGAGACCCAGCGGCCAGTTTGAAACCGCCGGTACTTTCTGCCTCTCACAGCCGGGCTCCTGACAGCGCCAGCACGCGAGGTACATGCCGCCGGCCAGACCTCTAAATGGGAAAAGGCACCGCCACCCCAACGCTGCCCAGGACTGGCAGCGTAACGCCTACCAGTAGGTAAGAAAAAAACAACAAAACCTATACTACCCTGTCTATCTGTCTAGGAGACAGGAAAAAGACTGGAGACAAGGGGGGAAGGTGTTGGCTATGTACTGGTGGAAGAAGGGGCGTGTCCTAGGGAAAAACTACCTGTCTAATTGCGAGGGGAGAGAGGGATGAACCCATTGTGTGGCTGCCATGAAGTAAGAAGAAGAAACTGCATTTTCTTAGAGGACATATATCGTTTGTGGGCTTGAATAGACTTTTCTTGATTTTTTCCTGGTTAAATTGTTTACTTTGGGGATGGCGGCTGCAGTTCTGCTAACCTTGTTGTGGCGGGAAGTCGCTACAAGCCAGCGGTCAAAAAGGGCATAAGCGGTCATCGTGGGGCATCACCCTTTTCATAGGACGGCGGGTGGTCCTCCCCATGCGGGTGGACAGGGGGCGTTCCCCTGCGGGACCGCCCACTTGGCTCAGCCAGGTTAGGGGGTGGTGAGACCTTCACGATGCAGGTTGTGCCGTTAGGAGGCGGTGGTGAACCCCTCCTAGAGTTATGGTTTACGGTTATCAAGTTGTTTTGGCTGGTGTGTTGGTAGCGACTTATTTTTTGCCATCCTCCAATCTTTAGTTTAATAAGTTAGGGACTTCACATCCAAATTATTCCAAATTTAAATTCAATTAGCTAGTATAACAAGGTCTTTCAATAAATAACCTAATTGACCTTTTTAAACGTATTTCAGTTGTCTGTGTGGTTATTTCGAGTCTGTGTGAGTTATTCGGTCTCGTCTCAATTATTTCTAGTTAAAAGGTTTTTATCAGATGGTAAAGGTACAGGTATTAAGTTATGGGCTACTTATGATTTAATGCCTGGAATTCCTAAAATTTATTACAGCACCGACTGTCGTAAGTAAAGACCCCAACGACACTTTAAACTTCCCTCTTGAATTTCTACACGAACGAACTCCTTCAGGAATGCCTCCGCATATTTTGATATTAAAAAAAAGGAGTTATTATAATGCTTCTACGTAACCTTAACCCCAAAAAAGGATTGTGTAATGGAACATGATTAATTATAGAAGACTTAGGTCAACACTTTATAACCACCAGAATTCTTTCCAATTGTAACAAAGGTAATGTTGTCTTTATTCCTCGAATTGCTTTAGCTCCAACTGATACCACATTGCCATTTATCCTAACACGTACACAGTTTCCAATAATTCCAGCCTATGCTATCACAATAAACAAATCCCAAGGGCAAACATTCAATTATGTCGGAATTCATCTACAAACTTCAGTCTTCTCACATGGTCAACTTTATGTTGCTTTATCAAGATCTAGACAACCAAATCAAGTGAAAGTCCACATTACTACTATCACTATTATAAACATATTACTTCCAAAAACCTATTGATATAAATAGCAATAAAAAATAAAAACATACAGCCCATTGCCAATGACATTTCCTTTGATGTACACATTTCAACTCTCACTCAAATGGACATTACACACATTCCTCCTCTGGCAGTCGTGTGTATGCAGAGGAATATCCCTTGGTCTGGCCAGAGTAGAGAACGTTTTGATTCGGGCACTCGTGGATGCCGATCAGACTCTAGCTGCTGGAGGAAACCAGTCCATGGATAATCCTACTCCAGAGGCTCAGTCAGTCAGCACTGGACATTACAACAGATGCCCCACCAGGGTAAGATACTTCTGCTGGACCCAGGAAGTCTACACTGCAGAGTTACCTTCAAACTGCTATCAGGCAAAGGAAGCATGTGAACCCAGCATACGCCTTGCAGCACTACCAAGCAATTGTTGAAAGAGAAGCTGCAGAGTGTCAGGCTGAGTGTGAGTACCAGTTGGAGCTGGTGAGGCTGAGGCCAGATCGCTGTTGAACCAGTGGAGGATGATACAGTGCATCATGATGGCGAACCTCTATGTGAGAGTTCATCTACCATTGCTACCGAGTTAGCAGGAGGTGGACTTCGTACTGAACTTTTACTGTCTGCGGAAGTAAATAATGTGTTGGATCACAATGTGGACTCTTCTTATCAATTGTGGGGAGCCTAGCAAGGGACAGAGGTCCCAAATGACTGCTGATGCGAATTTCACCAGACCGCGTCATGCACAGTTCCCTGTCTTGGAAGCAGACAGAGGAAGCCAAGTGAGTGTCAGCTTGGTTGCAAATAATGATCTGGCCCTGAACATTACCACAGATGCTCAGAGGTCTGACAGCTCTGCTACTACCAAGGAGACTGTAGGATATGTGACAGTCAGGGAGACTGCTGAGTACCAATCCCCTACAGCACCAGAGGAGCCCAGTGAGTATTTTGACCCATACGAGGATGATGGGGAGGATTATCCATTTAACCGTATGGGCACAGAAGAACTCACTAAAGAATGTCAGCTGCAAGGTATCTCCTGCCGCAACAATTCCTGCAGGGAGATGATCAAGCAGCTCACCTATGCATGAAACGATGAGAGCAATGTTTTCAACATGTATCGTGCTGAGCTTATCAGCTGGGGTCCGGGTACGAGTCCTGGCCTACTGCGAGAACTGAGGAACTGTTTTGAAATAGCAAAGCAATATGCCTATGATTATCGAAAGCTTGATACCCCATGGTGAAAGAGCAGTGCGGCTGGGTAGATGCTGAATGGCAGCGCCTGGAACAGCTTCTATTACCAGTTCTGGACCCAACGACCCAGCCTCCTGGGGTTCCCCTCATGGAAATGGTACCCCAGCCTGCTACAATAGTTGTGGAACCTGCTCAGGAGACTTCACATCACAAGACCCAGTTTAAACTGCTGGGAGAAGCCAGGGATGTGACCAGCATGCTCCCACCAGTGGCCCCAGATTTGTTGCCGGAAAAGGCTGACTGAAGCGGACATGATCTTTGAGGAGCCTATGTCTGTTGGGAGGATGGGAGAACAACCTGTTTTGGCAACTGGCCGCAGGTGTTTTAATTGTGATGAAGTGGGGCACATCAGTACCCAATGCCCCGAGAAAAGGATCACTTGTTCTTGTGACAGGCCACGCAGGGAATCCGGTGCCCGCTGTTCTGGTGTGGAAGGACCCCAGGAACAG
Source organism: Crinia signifera (assembly GCF_055691185.1). Classification (NCBI taxonomy): domain Eukaryota; kingdom Metazoa; phylum Chordata; class Amphibia; order Anura; family Myobatrachidae; genus Crinia; species Crinia signifera. The sequence continues at coordinate 46,669,088 of NC_139219.1, read as the reverse complement.
CCCCAAGATAACCTGCAAGTGGATATGATAGGAACCCAAGTAGTGGTCTGTCTACTAGACTCTGGTGCTGACGTGGCTCTTGTGCATTTTGCACTAGGGAGTCCCGAGAACTTTATTCCTGAGGTGTGCAGGGCTCACGGCTATCTGGACTGGGGACGTGGAAGAAGCCCCAGGGATGTCAGAATCATGGACATTGTACCTAATACAGTACTGTGGGAAACTGATTTGTGGAGGAGGCATGCTGCATATCAAATTGATAATGATGTCATTAATACTGCAATGCTATTCCCTAATCTTGTTTTTCCCAGGTGACCCCTGCTGAACCGCACAACCGTAATGCAAATGTGTGTGATGTTAAGAGTGTTGCAGACTTGTGTTTACCAGAATCTAACACTTTGTAATTTCACAGGGTGGAAGTGGGTCATACTGCATGTACCAAGGTAGAAGTGTGTGCTGTATCATTGTCAGAGGATGTGGTTAAGGTATCAGTGTTCGGGGTTGTAGAAAATGTGAAGGCACCCCCTGTAATCACAACCCAAAAAACCTGCGAGTTGGCCTCTGCCTGGGTGGAAGGGGACTACTCCTGGGTGGAAGGGGACTCACTAGCAAAAGATCCCCCTCCACCCCCCTGCCGTCTCCCTGAAGTGATATATACAGACAGTATGGGGTTATGCAGAAACTTCAATCAGAAGATCCAAAGATTACTATTAGTTGAACCAGCTCCATGGAATATACAGTAACATTTTGGAATATATATATATATATATATATATATATATATATATATATATATATTGTATATATATATATATATATATATATATATATATATATATATATATATATATATATATATATATATATATTACAGTTGACAATAGGAAGGTCGTCAGTCATTAGGTCGACCATTGAAGGTCGAAATACATCAAGGTCAACATGACCGAAGGTCGACAGGGTCAGAAGGCCATTTGGGGGGCGGGTACATTTTTTTTTTTTTTTTTTGGGGGGGGGGGGGGGGGGAGGTCAATCCCAGGATCGAGCATTTTTCAATCCTGAATCCTGGGTTTTAAAAAATGCCCCAGGATTGGCATCCCTACTGCAGACACAAGTTTACTAAAGGTTCTAAAAGTGAAAAGTAGTTATGTTGCCTATGGCAACCAATAAGATTCCATCTATCATTTTCTTGGATGCAATAGAGAAATGATCGGAAGAATCCGATTGGTTGCTATGGACAACATCCCCACTTTTCACTTTTTAGGACCTTTTAGTAAATTTACCTCATAATGTAGAGGGGATATTCCCAGTGTTTGAGTGGAGTTGGATTATCGAAGATTTGGGTGCAATTAAAAATGTTTGATCTTAGTATCTTGGTATAATATGCGAGTGCCACAGGGGTCAGTGCTAGGGCTCCTTTTATTTATTAATGATATTAGGATGGGTATACTCAATGTTTCCATCTTTGCTGATGACACAAAACTGAGCAGAGTAATTAGATCAACTGAGGATGTCTCCGCGCTTCAGAGCAATCTTAATAAATTAGACGAGGGCGCAAAAAAGTGGAAAATGAGGTTCAATGTGGATAAATGCAAGGTCATGCACCTTGGGAGACATAACCAGTGTGCTAGTTATAACCTAAGCAGGGAGGCATTGGGTAATTCAGTACCTGAAAAAGGATCTAGGAGTCCAAATAGATAACAAACTGGGGTGTAGTGCTCAGTGCCATAGCAATAAATAAGGCCAACAGGATACTAGCATGCATACAAAGGGGCATGGAGACTAGGAACTCAAATGTAATTATGCCTCTGTACAAGGTATTGGTTAGACCACATCTAGAATATGGAGTACAGTTCAGGGCCCCGCACTATAAAAAGGACATCATAGAACTGGAAAAAGTCCAAAGAAGAGCGACAAAGCTAATAAAGGGAATGGAGAGTTTAAGCTATGAAGATAGATTGAACAAATTGGGATTGTTTACGCTAGAAAGACATTTAAGGGGGGACATGCTAAACATGTACAAATATATCAGGGGCCAATATAAGGAACTGTCAGACGCCCTCTTTACTGTAGGGAAGGACTCGAGGACATGAGTTTAGATTAGAGGAAAAGAATTTGTTCCTTTAGAAGAAAACATTTTTTTTTCAGTAAGGGCAGCTAAACTATGGAACTCTCTTCCTGGAGAAGTGGTGTCGGCAGACACAATATATATGTTTAAAATAAGGTTAGCCAAACATCTATTGGATAAAACCATACAGGGGTACAAGCAATAATCAAAATCTGTCCTTAAATATTTCAGTATACACTATCTATAATAAGGAATGAAGCTAATACACCAAGGTTGAACTGGATGGATGTGAGTTATTCAACCTTAAACACTACATATGGACGCGGTCCCATCTTCAGCCGGTGCTCCCCAGATCCCTTGCACTGGTGAGTGCCGGCGATAAAGACTGGGATGCGCGTGCGTCTCACGCGCACGTGCGTCCCAGTTTCCTGTTGGCGGGGGGGACGGGAACCCTGTCCATCTCCGCTTCAGGGAGACGGACAGGGTTGGGGGGGGGGGTGCGGCAAGGCGGCGGGGACCCGGGGTGACCGGCGGGGACCCCCGTTGTAAGGGGACGCACGCATCTGGTGCGCGCTCGTCCCCTCCGGCGGCTGGCGGGGGATGGCGGCTGGCGAATCTTCCGCCATCCCCTGCAAAGCTGGGACCCCCTCCGTCTGTATGTAACTATGTAAAATACACACCACATACTTATTGCATGTTTCTACACAGAAGCCATAGGCAAACGCAGGGGAGGGGGGGCTTGGTCGAAGGGGGCTTCACATGGGACTCCTTTAAGACATCCCTGCTTGCAAGCCAGGTGTAATTTGAATTGGAGGTACTATTGTGTGACCAGAAAGAATTTACCCTTTTTTTCATCTGCATGCGCTGTTCCTATTTAAAATATGGGGGGTGTCAATGCTTTTGATGGCACAGTGCATCAAAATGAGGATTGCTATGGGTTTTAATGCTGTTGCTAGGATATATGCTGCTGGATGTTGTGCTTGGAGAGGGAAGCAGGGTCAGACACAGAACTAGCGGCTCGCCAAAATCTTGCCTAAAGCATCAAATTGGTTAGGGTTAGCCATATGGTTACACATCATGGACACCATAGTAGTGTTGGTGGCATGTTTTGCGGCGTACAGTGTGCCAGATTAAGATCTAAATGGGCCTAGAGCTGAAAATTATCAAGGGCCTATTATGCACAATAATAGGGTTTCTGGTTGGGTGGTCTGCTCATGGGTGTGTCTCTATTTGTGTAAATACTTTCAACTAATGGATGCAGGGAGATATATTGCCGGGTGCCCTCCAAGGTGCCCCCAACCCAAAATACTTGCGGGTTGAGGCAGCATTCCAGTCATTAAAAAAAATACTGAAAGCCAAAACTTGGTAGACAACATTTCAGCACCTTTTATGTGGTCACCTAAGTTTACCATACCATATACCCCTTATACAAAGGTGCAAATCATGCAACACAATAGTAACCCCCTTATACTGTATTTGTCTCTTACACATTATGCCACATGGAATGAGCCAAATTTCACACCGACTGAGACAAAATTCACACTATGGTACATGGATTGAGTCAAAATTCACATTATGCCACACAGATTAAAGCAATATCGACATTTTTCCACATGGATTGAGCCAAAATACCCACTATTCCAAACAGACTGAGAATAATTCTCAATATGCTTCACAAACAGGGAGATTAAAAATTTATGCCATAATACCCATTACATGTTAAGCCACACACCATAATTTCCATTATGTATTATGCCAAACACCATAATGCCTATTAAAAATGCTTACCTACGTGCTCATTGCCAGGGGGGAAAACATGCTTGCTGTAACTGGGGGACTGTTAGGAGTCCCAGTGGACTGCAAGACTGTAGTAATATTACTTGCTGGAGGAACAGACAAACGGAGGCAGGATGGATGTAACTCACTGCTTTATCAGGATAATAAATCAGGTACAGCCTGGTAAAGGTTACAGGACTCAGGTAAGCTACAGCACTACAGACACAGCTGAGAAAGCTATAACTGTCCCTGAGCTCAGGGCAAATGCAGCTTTTTAAAACCAGAAACGACCAAACGCTGCAGCACACAGAGACAGGCCCCTTAATCATCAATATGTGCTGCAGCTGGGAAATGGTATTCTGAGAACAGCCCAGTCCAGCTGATTACACCAGCTGTAACTGCTCAGAAACCACAGTGCTGCAGGCAGAACCCAACAGCAGCACCTCTGGTCACCCATAGGTACTGCAGACCAAGAAAGGACAGCAGCACCTCTGGACATACAGACGTACTGCAAACTGAATAGAACAGCAGCAGGATCAATGGCAGGATATTGGCAATCTGAAAAAAAATTCACCGCTATTGACAGCCGTCACAGCGGCTCTCAAGACAAGCCTAAAGACAGGCGCAACCACGTCCTCATGCCCGAGGGCAAGGGCAGACGGAACCTCATTTCCAAGGGCAGACGGAACCTCATGCCCGAGGGCAAGGGCAGACGGAACCTCATGCCCGAGGGCAAGGGCAGACGGAACCTCATGCCCGAGGGCAAGGGCAAATGGGCCCCCTCCGGGGTCCAAGATACATGGACCCCCTTCTGGGGCTGGACCATCAGACTTGGCAGGCAGACCCTCACAGACCTCTGGCACATCAGGCGGACCCCCTACTGGGGCTGGACAGACAGGACCCCCTCCAGGGGCTGGACAGACAGGGCCCCCTCCAGGGGCTACGTCACAGCTGTGGCATTGGCCACCCCTTCTGGGGACACGGCATCGGGCACCCCTCCTGGGGACACCATGTTGAAGAACTTTTAAGTTGGCTTCGAATGATTTTGGTCCCATGAAACTGGGCCATTTGGTTCCAGAGAAATCTGCCCTCAAAGAACAAGAACCTTTCTGAAATTACATTTCAGAAATAAAAGAAAAATGGTTTACCTGCAATATCTCAGGAACCAATAAACCCATATGAACCAGCCTGGTATCAGATTGAAGGACCAGCAATTTGGGTTCGAATGATCTATGTGATGCCAGGGGGGAACTGGCAGCTGTCGGAACTGGGTGAGGGTCAGAATTAGCAGATCCCATGTTATCCTATGGGGAAAACATTCCAGCTTTCCTCCGCGGTAACTCCGGTTCCCGGGGGACTAGCAACAAGCTGGGCTCGTTGGAAAGCCTCAGTGCTCATCTACAAAATGGGCCTATATGGAGAGTGGACCTTGAGCTGCAGCTCCATCAGGCCCTTATACAAAATTACAAATCATGCAACACAATAGTAACCTTCTTATACTGTACTTGTCTCTTACACATTATACCACATGGAATGAGCCAAATTTCACACCGACTGAGCCAAAATTCACACTATGGCACACGGATTAAAGCAGTATCAACATTTTGCCACATGGATTGAGCCAAAATACACACTATTCCAAACAGACTGAGCCAAAATTCACAATATGCTTCACAAACAGAGAGATAAAAAATTTACTCCATAATGCCCATTAAATGTTAAGCCACACACCATAATTTTCATTATGTATTATGCCAAACACCATGATGCCTACTAAAAATGTATGCTACATAAATGCTGCTTACCTATGTGCTCATTGCCAAGGTGTCCATGCTCATTGCCATGTGGGATTACATGCTCATTGCCAAGGGGGAAAACATGCTTGCGGTAACTGAGGGACAGCCATCGCCGGGCAGAAGTGACAGCCCTCGCTCTCTGCCCGGCTGTATTCAGAGCACTGCAGGTCCCAGCTATTTGAAATAATACCTCTTTCACACCAGAAAAGGCAGGGACTTACCCAGTAATATGGTCCGAGGATCATGCAGGGACATTCCCAGGCTGGCCCCTTTTACACCAGCCTAATCTCTGCATTTACTGCTGTGAATGGGAGAGAAACCTGCCCCACCCCCCCCCCCTTATAACCGGCTATATCTTCTGAACCAACTGACCCATTTACATGAGACCATGTTGAAGAACTTTTAAGTGGGCTTCGAATGATTTTGGTCCCATGAAACTGGGCCATATGGTTCCAGAGAAATCTGCCCTCAAAGAACAAGAACAGCCATGAAATTACATTTCAGAAATAAAGAAAACGGTTTACCCACAATATCTCGGGAACCAATTTACCCATATGAACCAGCCTTGTATCAAATTGAAGGCCCAGCGATTTGGGTTCGAATGATGTCTGTGATGCCAGGAGGGGAACTGGCAGCTGTCGGAACTGGGTGGGGGTCGGAATTAGCGTGTCCTATGTTTTCCTATGGGGAAAACGTTCCAGCTTTCCTCGGTGGTATCTCCGATTCCCGGGGGACTAGCGACGCGGGGCTGAGCTCGTTGGAAAGCCTCAGTACTCCTCTACAAACTGGACCTATTTGGAGAGTGGGCCTGGCGCTGTAGCTCCATCAGGCCCGATGTTTATCCGACCCTGTGCGTACATGATCACGACAAACTGCATATACACACAGGGGCAAACGCAGGTTTTTCAGAAGGGGGTTTCCGGAGATGGACACTTAGGTGACCCAGTATATGCCGGGTCAGTTAATAGATAGACCAAATGTATATAAATAATATATATATATATATATATATTTTACCCTTTTACTGCACAGATGGTGGGAGATGGGGTAGGAGAAGAGGGCAATGGGCTGAATGAAGGGGCCCTTAATACATAACTTCCAGGGTGGTAGAGGATGTTTAATTTGCACAGGAGGGGTGTATAGTGGAGTGAGCTTATTATTCATAATTTTCTGGTGGGAGGACAGCTTGCTTGACTGCAGATATCTCCAGTTCCCAGAAATAGATTTCTTAGATTTTACTGGAATTAAAAACTAGAGGATCCCACCTACCAAATGGTATTGGGGACTAGGGGATCAGAGTTCAGGAGGCACAGCAATCCGCCAATGAGAATATAAACCTACATACCAGGTGTGTGGAGCTGGAGCAGTAACCAGCTGCTGGAAGGCTGATATCTCTGGTTTTGTGGATAGTAGAGACAAGTTGCTAGTGTCCATCAAAGGGGGAGAGTCCCAGCTTTTGGAATATACCCTCAGAAAAACTCTAAATCAGACAGAACCTGAAATATCTGACTGGGAAAAGCAATTAACAGGCTTGGATGGGGACCACTGCTTTGAAGTCAGATATCTCCGGTTCCCAAGGGCCGATTTTTAAAATTCTTGTACCCATGGAAAGAGGGGACCCTCAGCTTTCAGCCTGGGGTCCTTAGACTCCTGGGGGGGTTTCTGGGTACTCAGAAACCCCCCCTGCGTGCGCTACTGCACCCCAAAAAATGACAATGATGTGTCTGCGCTTTTGCACCTGTCACTGGTAACTCTGTTAATTGACCAAACGGTCACTTCCTGATGCTTTTCCATAAAATGCTCATTGCAAGCAGGATTGCAGTGGAACCTTGGCACATGGGCAGGGTGACGATAATCGTTGCATTACATGAACATAGTCTACTATGTACAAACATGAATTACTGATGGTTGTTCATCCCATCGGCGCGCAGAGACAGAAAGCTCTGGTGCACCAGCTGGATACATAAAACTGTCTCGATCCGTAGGCCCCATGTGACTACTATTCAGCACTTCAAATTCCTGTGACTAATATCGAGAATTGGAACAGATTTGATTAGAGAAAACTAGAATCCACTTTGAGGTTGTAATATCATTATAATAAGTCTAGCATGTCTAGGCACGGAATACACAAATACAAGGCACAAGAGAGACAAACGGTGGTGGTATAAAGGATCTGCAGTATTTAGGGTGACTGTCAATAGGATGATACCAAATGGTCCAAATTCATTGGGGGTAAATTTACTAAGATGGGAGTAAAGATTCAGATTCTACGTATTTATTTAGCACCTTCTAGAAGATAATAGATCAAATCTGATTGGTTGCTATGGGCAACATCCCATGTTCAATAACTCCCATGTTAGTAAATTTACCCAATTAAGTCAACAGGTACAAAAGATCAACAGTGGGTTAGATCAACATTAGAAAACATCAATAGGGTCAAAAGGTCGACATGACAATGTGTGTCGGTTTCTGTCATGTTGACCTTTTGCATGCCGACCTAATGCATAGACACTATCTATTATACAGATCCCTTGTACTGATATTTTATATTTATTTGTTCCTCTCTACACGCACTCTTTTCATGTATATATAAATGGATGGATGGATGAGGGGTGTGTGTGTGTGTGTGTGTGTGTGTGTGTGTGTGTGTGTGTGTGTGTGTGTTGCCTGGAGCAATTTACACCAAAATTGGTACAGATATGATTTACAATTGACGTAATGACCTATTTCAATAGTACATTTTAGATTTTATTTTCAGCTCTGTGCCCCACATGCAGACTCTTCTATCATCTTCTGAATGCCCTTATTGTAGTCTGTGGAAGAGTGCCCTATTGCAACATACTGTTAAGCTAGAAACACACTGGACGATATTGTCAACGCTATGGACGATTTTGATATCGTTGATGACATCACGTATATATCGTCCAGTGTCTACAGTAAATATTGTTAACTATGAACACGGTCGTGGCTTGTTAACAACCCCACCTGTCATCTCTACATGCAGTTCAATCTGGCAATATCAGCTACTCATGTTCGGGCGAAGGGCGTGTGACGTCACTGTCAGGTATCGTTAACAATATCAGCAAATGTGTACAGTCAATATCGTTCTCCCATGGCACCACTGATATGGTAAACTATAATCGGCACCCAAGGGAATTGTCTAGAGCAAGCGTCCTCAAACTATTTGATTTTGGGACCCCATCAGACAATAAAAATAATTACGGGACCCCAGCAAGTTACTGCAGAAGGTCATCACATCACATGTGTAGTCAGCAGACAGCACATACATGGCAGCATTGTGGAGGCACAAAATGATGGGAGGAGTCTAAAAAACAGAAAATTCAACAGATCTTTCAGACTCCTTGAATCACTGACTGAGATGAGAAAAGTCATCAGCCTGATGGCCAGCAACATGGAGTCGCGACCCCATGCTGAGAAGGTTTGTGACCCACTTTGGGGTCAGGACCCACAGTTTGAGAACCGCTGGTCTAGAGTGTACCCAGCATTAGAAATTGGTTTAACATAAACTTTATACCAGGACTGATGTTATGGTCTGTGCACACTGGATGATTTTGCCCAGCGTGTATGGAGAACAAGGATAGGGAAAATCTCTGGGCAGGAACTCGCTTGGTGCATACACACTGATCAATTTTTACTCGTTTTAAAGATTTTCCCAGGACGCTATGGAAAGCCATCCACCCAGTCGCTCCTATGTTGGTAATTCCAGCAGATGAGCGGCAGTGGCCAGCAAAGATGCGGGAGCGTGCACAATGATGTGATCGCAATGGCCATGCCCAAAAAACAAGACTCAATTGTTTAGCTCTGCCTCTAGCCCCACCCCTTTATCATCATGGGCCACTGACCCTGCCCCCTGCTTCTTCTAGTTGCAATTCAAACAGTGTGGTTTAAATGTTTAAATTAATTGTATTTATTTTTTTTTTATTAAAAAATGGTCTAAATTGAATGTTGAATGATGTTAATGCTTTTATTTTAAAGTGGCAAACCATTGGATCTGCTACTAGCGCTAGGGCTGTTGAGCCTGACTATGTGGTTCTTCTTTGATCTTATTGTCCTTACTTTGCATAATATTACATACAACCTACTTATTCACCCAGTGCTCGAAGTGGAATTTTAGAAGTGGGGTTATGGAAATTTAACCCCCCCCCCCCAGAACCCTCACTCCCCAAACCACCCCCACCACCCCCCACCCACCGGACCATCACTTCCCTATCCCACTGCTGGGTCTGTTGCCTCACTCACGCTCCGGGGTCCAGTGACTGCAGCAGCTTTTTTGCCGCACTGGTCCAGCATCCGCTCCAACCTCCATCCCCTGAGTCCGGCGGCCACTACAGCTCCCATGCCTCCCGCTTAGCAACTTCTCATTGGCTGGCGGCCGTAAGATGTGATTGGCTAATGCCAGTATTCGAAAAAATCCACCCTTCTTTTGATTGGCAGCCAGACGGTGAGAGCCAGGATTGAGCCGGTGCCGACTTCTTCATACTGCAGGGGGGACCAGATACGGCCGTCCTGACTCCTGTCGCAGCGTGTTGCTGCCACCAATGGAGAGGTGTACCTAGAGGGACACCTCTCCAAACAATGCTGCTGTTGTTCAGCACTGGGATCCCTTATTTTATCCAATCACTGGTACAGTCTAGAAACGGACAAAAATGAAGTGGTGGCGGGAAGTGGCGTTATGTCATACCGCCGTATACCGCCCCACTCCGAGCACTGCACCCACCAAAAAATGACAATGACATGTCTGCGTTTTTGCCACCTCTCCCCACTAACTCCCCAAATGGTCACTTCCTGACACTTTTCCATTAAATGCTCATTGCAAGCAGGATCGCAGTGGCCCCTTGGCACATGGGCAGTGTGGTCGCAGCACATACGCAGTCTGATGATAGTCGTTGCATTACGTAAACATAGTCCATTATGTACAAACATGAATTAGGCCCCATGTGCCTACAGCTATTCGGAACTTTAAATTCCTGTGACTAATATTGAGAATCGGAACAGATTCGATTAGAGAAAGTTGGATGGAATCCACTTTGAGGTTATTATATCATTATAATAAGTCTAGCATGTCTAGGCACGGAATACACAAATACAAGGCACAAGACACACAAATGTCTAGTTGGAATCTGATTGGTTGATATGGGAAACATCCCATCTTCAATAGAACTCCCATCTTAGTAAATGTACCCCATTACATTGACAAATACAAAAGATGGACATTGGGTTAGGTCAACAGATACAAAACATCAACAGGGTCAAAAGGTCAACATGACAATGTGTGTTGATCACTGTCATGTTGACCTTTTGCATGCCGACCAAATGTATGCTGGCCTTATGGTGTTGACCTGCTGCCTGTCTACATAGACACTGTCTACCTATTATACAGGATATCGATATCATTGATGATATCGCCTATATATCGTCCAGTGTCTACTATCAAAATAATTAATGATGAGTAAGGTTGTGGGTCATTGACATCCCCACCTTTCATCTGTACATGCAGCGCAATCTGACAATATCATCAGTGACTGCCTGTATGGAGCGAGGGGCCGGTGACATCACTGACCGGTATTGTGAACAAGATTGGCAAATGCGTACAGTCAAGATCATTGTCCCACGGCAACGCCAATATAATAAACCCAGCCAAAGCATTAATCCTCTGGGCAGTATTCAATGAGGCCTATTCGCCATGTTTCATGGCGAATTTGTGCTAGTTTCACTTTGGAAGGTATTTTTTTGTGTCAGAAAGTGAATCACCCTAAGCAATGTGCACTTTTCGCTGACGGTGAACAGTGAATGAGGGACAATTCACCGTCTGATACTCTCCGCAATTCGCTGTGGTTTTTCAATGTGATTCGCTGTGAGTGTATTCAATGACAAGATAGCGAATTGCTTTCTAAGTGATTTGCACCGTGTGTCATCGTGTAGCAATCGCCATCTTTTCATGGTGAAGTGGAATGTGAGCTTTTGAAATAATGTTGTTGTTTTTTTAAATTTGGTGTAAAAAAAAAAAAAAAAAGGGAATTTTATTCTGTGAATGCTATTAAAAAAAATATATATATATCTCCTATATATTTGGCTACATCTGTCACTCAAAGTGGGTGTCTGTGTCTATAACGCTCTGTTCCTGGACTTTCCTCTTAATGTGTGATTGCCTTCATCTGTGCTGAACACCTTTCTGAGAAATTAACCTGTTTAAAACAGGTGATGGCAATCATACATTAAGGGGAAGTCTAGAAACAGAGCATTGTGTCCCTCCTGGAGAGGGTCATGTTGGGAGGTATGTGACAGAGAACCAGCCCAGTGAGCCCACAGACAGTGCCAGACACCCACTGCCTTCCCATGTTGCCCAGCACTGCTACTCCACAGCCACCAGGTGAGCGCTCCCCTCCAGCGATTTGCGGCAAAACCTCCCCCCCCCTCCCGCGATTCGCGGCAAAAACACCCGCTCCCCCGCGACCCCCCCTACCGCGATTCGCAGCAAAAACACCCCCGTGACCCCCCCTCCCGCGATTCGCTGCAAAAAGAACCCCCCCACGACCCCTCCCGCAATTCGCGGCAAAAAGAACCCCCCCTTGCACGATTGGCGGCACACCCCCCACCCCCCGCAATTCGCAGCAACCCCAGGATTAAATGGCACATGCAAAACACTGACATGGCTATGGTCGACAATGAAAAAGGTTGACATGAGTTTTTGAAGATTTATTTTTAATTTTTTTAATTTTTTCATATTCATTGTCATGTGTCGACATGGACACCAATGAAGTGGCACACTTATGTCAACATTTACATGTGTTGACCTTTCTGTGTTGATTTTTTCTTGTGGCGATTCGCGTCACACCCCCCCGCAACCCCCCCACCCGCGATTCGCGGCACCCCCCGTGACCCCCCACCTCCCGCAATTCGCGGCAACCCCCCACCGGAACCCCTGTGAACCCCGCCCTCCCGCGATTCGCGGCACCCACCCCCGCGACCCCCCCTCCCGCAATTCGCGGCACCCACCCGTGATTCGCGGCAGCTCCAGAATTAAATTGCACATGGAAAACACTGACATGGCTATGGTCGACAATGAAAAAGGTTGACATGAGTTTTTGAAGTTTTTTTGTCATTTTTTGAATATTTTCATATTCATTCTCATGTGTCGACATGGACACCAATGAAGTGCCACACTTATGTCAACATTTACATGTGTTGACCTTTCTGTGTTGATTTTTTTCTTGTGGCGATTCGCGTCACACCCCCCGCAACCCCCCTCCGGCGATTCGCGGCACCCCCCCCCCCCCCCCGCGACCCCCCCTCTCGCAATTCGCGGCAACCCCCCACCGGAACCCCCATGAACCCCGCTCTCCCGCGATTCGCGGCAACCCCCTCCTCCCGCAAATCGCGGCACCCCCCGCGATTCGCGGCAGCCCCAGGATTAAATGGCACATGCAAAACACTGGCACGGCTATGGTCGACAATGAAAAAGGTTGACATGAGTTTTTGAAGATTTATTTCATTTTTTGAATGTTTTCATATTCATTGTCATGTGTCAACATGGACACCAATGAAGTGGCACACTTATGTCAACATTTACATGTGTTGACCTTTCTGTGTTGATTTTTTCTTGTGGCGATTCGCGTCACACCCCCCCGCAACCCCCCCTCCCGCGAATCGCGGCACCCCCCCACCGGAACCCCTGTGAACCCCGCCCTCCCGCGATTCGCGGCACCCAACCCCGCGACCCCCCCCTCCCGCAATTCGCTGCACCCCCCGTGATTCGCGGCAGCTCCAGAATTAAATTGCACATGGAAAACACTGACATGGCTATGGTCGACAATGAAAAAGGTTGACATGAGTTTTTGAAGTTTTTTTTTTCATTTATTGAATATTTTTATATTCATTCTCATGTGTCGACATGGACACCAATGAAGTGCCACACTTATGTCAACATTTTCATGTGTTGACCTTTCTGTGTTGATTTTTTTCTTGTGGCGATTTGCGTCACACCCCCCCCCCCCCCCCCACAACCCCCACTCCCGCGATTCACGGCACACACACACACACACCTCCCCCGCGATTCTCGGCACCCCACCCCGTGACCCCCCCTCCCTTGATTCACGGCACACCCCCGCGACCCCCCCTCCCATGATTCGCCGCAACCACCGCCCCGTAACCCCCCCTCCCGCGATTCACGGCACCCACCCTCGCGACCACCCCTCCCGCAATTCGCGGCACCCCCCCGCGATTCGCGGCAGCTCCAGAATTAAATTGCACATGGAAAACACTGACATGGCTATGGTCGACAATGAAAAAGGTTGACATGAGTTTTTGAAGTTTTTTTTTTCATTTTTTGAATGTTTTCATATTCATTCTCATGTGTCGACATGGACACCAATGAAGTGCCACACTTATGTCAACATTTACATGTGTTGACCTTTCTGTGTTGATTTTTTCTTGTGGCGATTCGCGTCACACCCCCCCCCCCCCCCCGCAACCCCCACTCCTGCGATTCACGGCACACACACCGCCGCGATTCTCGGCACCCCACCCGTGACCCCCCCTCCCGTGATTCACGGCACACCCCCCGCGACCCCCCCTACCATGATTCGCCGCAACCCCCGCCCCCGTAACCCCCCTCCCGCGATTTGCGGCAACCCACCCCGCGACCCCCCTCCCGCGATTCTCTGCAATCCCTCCCCTCCCGCGATTCACAGCATCCACCCCCCCACAACCCCCCCTCCTGCAATTCGCGGCACCCCCCGCGACCCCCCCTCCTGCAATTCGCGGCACCCTCCGCGACCCCCCCTCCCGCGACTCGCGGACACCTAAGTTGCAATACAGGGCATCTTTCATACAATTCTAACCATATTTCTCATATACAAACGTTCACAAATTAAGGGGGCGCAGCCCCTTACGACGGTGTGAAGAGCGCCCGTAGGGCGCGATGAATCACCTAGTGTATATATATATATATATATATATATATATATATATATATATATTATATATATTTTTTTTACACATAGCAGCCAGCAGGGGGCCGGGAGCCGAGAGACGCTCATTACATATTCATATATTCACTGCTCCCGATCATTACATATGCACGATCGGGAGCAGTGAATACCCGGTCCTCTGCTGGCTCTCCCGGGGGGCAGCTTGTGCTGCCTGGCTCCCGGGGAGCCCACCTCCCCCCCACATATGTTCTGGGGCAGGCAGGGAGACTTCCATCTCTCCGCCGCAGGGGTTCACATTAGCCGTCAGGGGCAGCGAGCCCCTGCCTCATTGAATAGTGTGTAAGGGAGGGCTGGCAGTGAGGGCTCCAGCCCTCCGGAACCCGGCGAATGTGCAGCAAATCCTAAATCACTGCACATCGCGATTAAGGTAATTGAATATTGCCCTCTGACTGTTTAGCCCAGAACCCCTCTTTCAGAATTAACCCTGCCCAGGCCGAAGCCTGGGTCTGTCCCCGTGACCCCAAGGAGGTGGACACCGGGCTGATGGTTTAAGTGTAAAAATCTGGGAATTCCGTTTGGCTGATGGGGGGGGGGGGGGATGCTACTCCTGGTCTGGTTGGTACGCGTAATGTGGTTTGTCTTTTTTATACTTTTCCTGTTGGGGATGCTACATGGAACGAAGTGGACCGATCTTCACGGTAGGAGTCAGTAAGTAGAATTTCCTTCCACAGGTCTGCCCACTTGGATTCTACCGGACAAAGGCCCTTATTCTGATCGGTGCGGCCGGATCCGAATATGCGGCCAGGACCGTGCGTGCGAAACCCCGCCTTCCATACGGATCGCCAACTCCGTCCGTACGCGGTAAGAAGCTGGCCGAACGGACCGCACGTGTATTTTTCACGGAATATGCCTCCTCCATCTCAGGGAACCTCCCCCATCATTCGATGGTCGCAGACCATCGAATGCAGGACCGAGTGCTCCACCAGCTCCCGCAACCTCAGACCACACGGACAATTTCCGTGCAAAAGCAGGGATCTGGGCGGGCAGCTGACATCCGGCGATGTCATATGTCCGCCCCCTACACGTGCGTCAGGGCCGCATTACCATACGTACGCCCAGCGTTTGCATGGGAACGCCCATGTAACGCGGGGCGTATGCATATGGTAATGAGCCCAAATAGCCCTTCACGCCCCTGTTCGGAGTGTTCACATATCATGCGGGATTTGGCCGTACGCCCCGCTCGCACATGCGCAGAGACGCCTCTGCACATGCGCAGACACAAAACATCGGCGGGCCGAATGCACGCGGATATAACCGCACCGACCAGAATAAGGCCCAAGGAGACAGACCAGCGGTGGACCAATAGGTGAGTATAGTATGTCTGATTGACCAATAGGTGAGTATAGTATGTTTGATTGACCAATAGGTGAGTATAGTATGCTTGATTGTAGTGTGGAATAAACTTATACTATTCCTCTGTGTGTGTGTGTGTATTATTTAACTATTTGTTATGTTGTAGGACTACAAGACCCAGCAGGCCCATTAACGCCCCACATGCAGTGCAGGCTTGCTAGGACGAGTCCATGTTGACATCCGGGACAAAAAAAAAAAAAACTTTAAAAATGTATGTCGACCTTTTGACTGTCGACATAGCCATTGTCAACCTAATGCTTGGTTGACCTTCTGACCCTGTCGACACACATGGGCGCCGCTATCTTGCCTGCAGCCACGTGATGGTTAGCAGCCAATCTGGGAAACTCTATTCTGACATAATTTCTCTTAAGACAATCAAAACCACCTTGCTGCTATAAGCATGCTGAGAGAAATTCACCCAATCATCAATGCAATGGTGTCTACAGCTTTGTAGGATCTTTTGACTCGTCTTCTGTGATATCCTGGGCCTGATCCTAATCAGTTCGCTTCCCTGCACGTTCGCACGGGGGAGCGATGTTGTAAGGACTCTGGGAGAATCCCCGAACCAGAACCCTGACTCCGTTGCCTCTGGCTGCGATTGACGGATGCGTGCGATTCTAGGCTTCACCTATAATAGCCGCGTTCGAAGGAGCTGGTTACGCCGGCTCCGACCCCGATGCCACCAGGTCTTATGGGTAACAACGCATCCGTCAAGGCAGGGAGACAGCAAGGGGAACACTAACTAAAGCCCAACAAGGGACGGGGAACCCCCAGAGTCCCAGGGGAGCAACAATGCTCAGGAGATGACACACTATACATAAATGAATCCACTGGTAAATATCGTGCCAATACACGGTGTAGGCGCAACAATGCACAGGCATGGAAACACAATAATAAGTTAACCCCCAGTCCGCTGCACTGGGGTGTACAACCACAGGGGGTGCACTACCCAAGCCGTGCGGGACAGTACACTTAGTGCAGATGGAATAGCAGGTATGCATGGAGTGTAATGATTGCAGGGAGAACCCTGACTTATCTGGGAGTTGTTGAACCACAGATGGAGCACGGACTATTGCTGTACTGGGACACCAGGAGACACCAACAAGGATTAACCAGGGGTCAGGAACACACCGGGGACTGGGGCAAGACAGGGTCCAGGACGCTGAGACAGCACAAGCTTGCACACAGAACTATGGCTGGGAGCTCTGAGCTAAAGGTTATGATTGACAGGGTTGCACAGGTCAGGATGCCTTATCAAGGCCTCAGGTAATTAGGGCAGCTGTGCACCATCCAGCCCAACATGACTGATGAGGTCAGACTTGTGCATAATTAACCACAGAGGACTGGGCTGAAATGGCACAGACTCACCACTGGAGGCCACCAAAGAGTCAATTCCCAAAACAGGCACAAATTGACCCATGACAGGCAAGAAGGATAGGAGTCATACTACTGACTCCTAACAGATGTTTTCCTAATGCGCAGGTGAACAGCTGACATCACCAGACATCACCAGATGTCAAGTGCCCACCCTGTTCCCTTACAAGGTGCACGCAAAACGAAGGCATCTGAGGGGTGTCTTAGACTTGTGTGTACGTACCAAATAATATGATGGTCGGCGAACGTTGAATGATTTTGGTCCCCGCACCCAAGGCTGCACATGGATGTTTATACAAAACACAGCGAGGGGAGGGGGGGGGGGGGGCAGGCAGCTATATGAGTGGCGGGCAGCTTTAAAACTCACAGCGCTGCGTGTGGACCACAATAAGTGCCCCTATCTCCAGTGCTTTACCATTCTCCGACAAAGTGGGGTTTGGGTACAATTGCACAAGACCGTGTATCTTACAATTGTGTTGGATACATACAAGAGTGACCCCCTGTCCGTAGTTATAACAGTCCTGTGTCTTGTATAATTCAGGGGTGTGCTACCACTGACAAATAGAATAATTCACAAAGAGAAGAGAGAAAAAAAGATTTGTCTTGGTGTGGTGCCCCAGTGGAAGAAATTGAGTCCTAACATCTAACTTTTAATTATTTTAATTGTAAAACAAGCTAAATATAAAAAAAAAACACGTAACACATACAGATGGGGGAGGTACTTATAAAAATGCACGTGCGAGCGTGCCGCGTGTGCCGAAATTAATTTTAATTATGTTATTCAACAAGTGTAAAGCCAGCCTCCTATATACAAAATGTACCCGTCAAGTTATAGCTTAATTTCTGCAGTTTTCACTGCTAGGTATTTGTATCAATTTTGTAACAGGGAAGAAATGTGTTACCATAAGTACAGGATGTTAGTTTGGGCCTTATTCTAGTTCACTCTTTCTGACAAAATCCTTCTTAGATGGACAAGACCATATGCACTGCAGGGGAGCAGATGTAACATGTGCAGAGAAAATTAAATTTGGGTGAGTTATTTTGTTTCTGTGCAGGGTAAATACTGGCTGCTTTATTTTTACACTGCAATATAGATCAAGTAAAACCACACCCAAATCTAATTCTCTCTGCACATTTTACATCTGCCCCCCTGCAGTGCACATAGAAGGTTAGTCTGGTTGGTGCGTAAATTTCCGAATTCTTTCGGAGCGGACCGCACGCCACGCTGTGCGGACATCATACGAAGAAACGCCCACCGGTCCGCCGCATTCGGACGGACTCACTCTTTAAGAAGAGGGCGTGTTTACGGACGACATCCAAACCTTGCGTGTGCAGTGGACACACACATATTCTGCACGGTCTTACAGCGTCTGCACAGTCTTACAGCGTCAGAACGGACGGGAACCTGCCCGTACGCACCGATGCGGTGTATTTCCGCAAAACATACTACTATGATCGGAACTCACACATCACACACATGATACACTTATGCAAAAGGTCAAAATAAAATGTTATGTTTTCCCTAACTGTAATACATTTTTCATTTGATCCCCAAATGTGTGCTGTTATTGGTGAATGTAAAAGTGACATGGATATTTATATTAGTGATAGCAAGTTCTGTCCATTGCTTGCAGTGTAAATGTGTGTAAAAAATGCTGCCGTGCTTTCAGCATAGATTTGTGTGTTTTGTAATGGTCCATTTAAGCTGCAATGGTTCCAATTGAAGCAATGACAAGAGTGTAATTAATGAGTAATGAGTAGAGGAGTGGATTGTATTGTGTTCAGCTGACATTGGTTCAGGTGCGGGCGTACTAATTGGGCGATCCGAATGCGTAGCGCATGACCGAGTGGTGTCCGCAAAGTAATACTTGCTTATGAAGACCGCATATTTCCTGCCTATTGGTTCGTTTGCAGTCGTGTTCTGTCCAAATGCACGCCTACCAGAATTAGTGCACTCCCTCGTGTACGCCCATGTTTACGCCCACTTTGAAACTACGCCCCTGTGTAGTCCGAATGACGCCCATATTACGACCATATTTCCCAAGTGAATGCGGTGCACATTTCTGTACGGTATTAGTGAGAACGAGTACGGAGACCGTGCATGGCACATGCGCATAGCGTTGCCCACGCATGCGCAGACGGCTAAAAAACGCCATCCGAAAGAATTCGGAAATGTACGCATCGACCAGAATAAGGCCCATGGTTTTGTCCATCTAAGAAGGATTTTGTCAGAAAGAGTGAACTAGAATAAGGCCCTTTGTATCATTCATCAAAAGCGAGAGAAAGTGCATGTTTTACAAGCCCCTCTGAGAATCTCTAGTCCTTATATTCCTCTTAGCTGAATTTGCATAAGAGGGAACTGAGACCTAATTGCGTATTCTTATCAATCACAGTATCACACACAGTCTGCTCATGGGCTCAACTTTATCTCGGTGATGCCTCTTTTTTTATACTCAGGTCACTGCAGAGGCGGAACTACTGCCGGTGCAGGCGGTGCAGTGCACCGGGGCCCAAGAGGTTAAAGGGGCCCAATGCCGCCGTCTGCCCGGCATAACATATTGAACTTTTTACATGTGCTCGGCGCGCCGTGTGTGGGGAAAGGAGGGTAAGCGGGCAGCGCGGCTGCCTGGTTCAGTGTAGTGATCTAGGCAGCCGCAGCAGCTTCTAGTGGCAGGCAGCGTGTGAGCGTGTAGTATCGGACAGACATGGATGCAGCTGCAGCAGCACCCTGCCTGCATGTCTGCATCCATTCCAGCCCGGGACAGGTCTACTGCGGTAGCCTAGCAACAGGCAGCCAAACAGGCAGCCAATTGAATGAAACGAATATATCAGCAGTAATGATGGTTATATGCAATATTAGTATATTTCTCAGGGTGTTAATGTATATATTTCCTGCGATCAGGGCGGAGCTCAGGGAGTGTCAGGGAGCGCTGATTTGTAATTTATTAATAGCTGACATATCGGAACAGATATATCTCCTAGTCAGCGTCCCTGATTACTGTATCTAATGCCCAGAAATAGGATATTATTTAATACTTGTGCCTCTGTTGTAATAACAATGAGGTATATACATTCAATGAGCAGCAGGCAAAGGGTTACCCGAATGGACTATTCATACGGCAACTGACATGCTTTTCTGTAGTATGAGGGGTTAGCCCTGGAAAGGGCTCAGTCTGGCCGGGTTGTCTATATGTACTGTTGTCACTTAGCATATGCGGCAGCACACGGTAAGCAGACGCTCATGCGGCTAGAGTGCCGATCGCACCTTTTTGCTTATCCGCTTCCTCAGGGCCAAATAATAACATAACTAAAATTAATTTCGGCACACGCGGCACGCTCGCACGTGCATTTTTATAAGTACCTCCCCCATCTGTATGTGCTTTTTTAATATTTCGCTTGTTTTACAATTAAAACAATTAAAAGTTAGATTTTAGGACTCTTCCACTGGTGCACTGGTCTCAGCACAGACCGACTCCCTGCAGTTTACTCTGCTTCTGCTCCATCGGTTCCAGACGACCTCCTGTGTCTCTTGCTAGCTTCCAAGCTAGTCTGCTGTGGGTTTCCAAGTCACCATCGACCCAACATCAGGTTACCAGCATTCCAACATCGATATCTATCAATTCCAGCCGATATCCTGTGTTCCTGGTGATGCATTTGGAATTCCTGTAAATAGAAATATTGTAATAAGATCATTGATATATGTGTGGATATGAATAATACAAATATACAGTCCATATATAGGGGCTAAACCACCCTAATAAGTATATACAGTTGCTACAAACAGGCAGTGGCCCTATACATTTTTAATACACAATTTCTTCTTTAATCACAACCTATAATTTTTTATATTTAACCAGGACGTTACTTTGGTTTTATACATACAAATAAAATATATATTTTATGATCTTATATGGAACCTTAGTGCACCTATGAGAATGCTTTTTTCTTTCTTGTTGGGCGTTATACAGTAGGTGTACTTTGAAGCTGTTGGTGGCAGCTCCCATATAAAATAATACAGACATTACTTGTATTAGAATATATTAATGGGGGAGTAGAGGATCTGATGACAATAATTATCTTTGAGCTGGAGCGGGTGTTTCTCTTGTTGGTATATCCAATGTCTGTCTATTGCCGGTTTCAATCTGGTCCAGTGACTTTCCTTTAATTGCCATAGACTCATATTTTTGCACCCAAGCATATATTCACCTTCCAAAAACTCCAGTACTCATAGCCACGCCTTCGGGTCCTGAACTACACTTCACTACCTCCCTTAAGAACCCTTGCTCCACAGGAGGGGAGGGGGGGGGGGGTTGTTGGAGGGAGATGCGGCATGTGTAATACAGCATCTGCCTCCAGGCGGTGGAGGGGGTGGTTAGAAATGCGTCATTGGCCGCAGCTCCAGGGGGGTCAGTGTGGCCGATATACATGGGCAGGGTCATGGGGTGGGGGGTAGGCTCACTCACCTGCTTTCCTCCTGCTCTCCTCAGCGCCGGCGGGAGTCAGGACCCTTCCTGCCGCTGCTACTCCTCCAGGCAGCTCATTATCGCCCTCCAGTGACCAGCACCCTAGGCAAATGCCTAAAGCTAACAGTAGATTAGTGCAGCGCTCTGCTCCTTAGGTGTGTATGTGGTGGGATAAAGGACAGGCAGGTGTGGGTGTTTAATGCTTTACTTTAAACAGTGCCGACATAGTACATTTACATGGGTAAGAAAGGATGAGAAAAGAACATAAATGGCAAAATTGATGATAAACATATACAGATATAAATGAATTTTGATAAAAATAAAATACACTGACAATCCAAGCAAATAAATACAGTTGTATTAAATAATATAAGTGCTGTGCACTTATCTGTTTCGAACTGTAAGGTTGGGGAGGGGGGGGGTTGGAAAGGTGGTGGTGGGTATGGAATCGGGTATTGGGTTTGGGGTGGGGGTTATGGCAATGGAAGTCCAAAGGATGTTTTTAATTGCAGGTGGGTCCCGGCTGGCGGCTCTCTGGTGTTTTGCGGAGGGTGGTGGTAGGCGTCGCGTGCCCTGGGGTAGCCGGGGTGGGGGATCAGTGGTTGCCGTGGTCTGGGCGCTCCGTGTGTCCCCTCCTCGGTCCGGCTTGACTACGCAGGTTGTCGGCAGTAAGCCGTCTGACCTTGTTGTCAGTTGCCGCGGTCGGGGACGTGGAGCGTCTGACAGAGGTCGTGGGTGGGCGGTTGCTTGGACGCTTCCTCCCATCCCGGTTCCTTCCCGACGGACCTGGGCTACTCACCTCCTCCCGTTCCCAGCGTCAGTCCTCCCTTCCCCACTCCATGGACGGGTCTGGTCTCTTCTCCCTGCCACGTCTCTCGGGTGCTGCCGTCTCCGGTTGGTTGTTTGAGTCTAGCACGCTGACAACGTTTCTCAGGATGGTCTGTATTTTGGTTCCTCTGTTGGGCTGATTTTTAGTTCGTGGAGGTAATTGGCGGAGTGACCTCCAACGCATTTCGGCCCGGTGTTGGCCTTCTTCTAAGGAGTTGTAAATACCAAAAGCTGCCTAGTGGTGGCGCTGGCCCTGGGTGTACCATGATAACCCTTGTCATGTCTATTGAGTGTAAGCACCAAAGTGAGCTACTATTCTCACCATTGTATCACCTGGTGACCCCTCTGCTACGCCATCCCAGTTTTATAGACTTTGGATATTTATTGGGACTCCCTTACATGAAACAACCATTGTATGGACATACTACACTATGAGGATTTCGTTTTTTTGAGATTATTTTGCATATTCGGGATCATCCGTTTGAGATCTAGAAATACAGAACAGTGATATTCTCTACAAAGGACCAGCCATCCTTTATCCTGACAGTGGAGCATGGTATTTTCCATATTGCATCTTGTGTAAAGGTGCATAGACACTGGGCGTTTTGCTGCTGAAAATTATAATGCCGAAAATTGCGCAGTGCATACACACTGAGCGATTTTTGCCCATCCAAGTGATTTACAGGACACTCTGGAAAGCCGCACCCCTCTGTTGCTCATCTACTGGCAATAACAGCAGATCAGCGTTGGCGGCTGGCAATGATGCGGGAGTGCGCATCAGTGCTCTCCACCCAACACCAGGCCATACACACTGGGTGGCTTTTGAGCTGAAAACAGCTCAAACGGTAAAAGTGAGCTGCTTCCAGCTCTAAATCACTCAGTGTGTAGGTGCCTTATGGCTCAAACTAGGACAGACATAGGTAAAAATGCGTATTTCTGCATCCGGAGCAGAGGTCGATGTGACCCAGTATCTGTCCCATTAAATGTATTTTGTTAATGAATCTGATTTGAGTAGAATAATTTTTTTTTTTTATTAGTAAAATTTATATAGCAGAAATAATTGTTAATTAAATACTGATGAACGCACCAAGAAGTGAGCCTCAGCATGTGACATACACTCACCATCAAAACCCAGTTGGAAAATCACTAACCAAAGGTTTTATAGTAACGATCCAGTCTCTAAAACGAATGCACTGTCCTCAATGAGAGACGCTTGATTCGTTCTGCAGAAGTTTTCCTTATCTCCAGGAACTTCTAAGCAAATAGATGCGCTGGTGCAGAATCAATTTTAAGCCAATTAGAAATGATCTTAGTTTGAGACATCTTCATTCAAGTCAAAAGTACAGCGGAAAAGAGGCTACAAATGATCATCTAGATAAATGTTGACCCAGTTTAAAGATCAGTCCACAAAAATAGCTAAGTGATGACGTCGGCACGGACTCAGTGGTGGAAAGATCTGGACGTTTAAGAGTATCGAATAAAGGAACCATTAAACATTGGGGCATCTGCGGACTATGAAACGCTTTGGTAGACCCGCACAATACATTTCAATATGTTTTATATCCATTACTCCCATGTCTAGAGATACTGGAAGACCAGGGACTCCAAGCTCATTCCCATTCTCCCTTTCAATGATGCTTTCTAGCAAACTTTGATTGCGTTTAGCCGCAAAGCTTTATAAACCTTTTGAGCCCGACTCATTCGGGGAAAATGTAATAAGGTTGGAGTTCTATTGATGATGGGATGGTCCCCATAGCAACCAATCAGAAGCTATCTATTATCTTCTAGAACGTGCTAAATAAATAAGAAGTCAAATCTGATTGGTTGCTATGGGCAACATTCCATCTTCAATAGAACTCCCATCTTTGAAAATGTACTACCTAGTACAGGTTTTATCACATTACACTAATACAAGTTTCCGCCCCCCCCCCCCCCCAGGTAAAATCCGCCACTGTTCCCTGCCTAAGTGAAGCCAGATGCAGACTGTGAGACTGCTCTGGCTTCACTGTGACTGGCAGTGACTTCCTATTGGAGGTCCGACCTGCCAGTCGCCCGAGATAGTCCCATTGGGAGGTGTTCCCACCCTCCGTGAGGCCTCTATATGGGCTGCTGATCAGCGGATTCCGCGTATGCGCAGTACAAGGACGATACAGCACATGCGCCGGACCCAGGACCCAGAATATGCCTCTGGGGGCTGCTGTAAAAGTAGGCTGTGCAGTACCGAAGAAGCTACTGCGCATGCTTCATCCCCGCAGCAGGGATCAGGTCTGACGGCTGGGACAGGGACCCTGGGTCCATGATTGGCGGCGGCAGCAGCAGGAATGAGCACAGCGGCAGTGGAGGGGGCGCTGGATTCAGCACAGACAAATGTAATGTACCTGGGGAACTACAACCGACAGGCAACCTACCAATTAAATGGGGTAGAGCTAGGTGATTGACAACTGGAGAAGGATCTCAGTGCACTTATCAATAACCTACTAGAAGGCTGATTCAGACCCATACGTTACAGGCCGCATTCGGCCCCATCTCCGATGTTCAGGGTCTGCACATGGGAGAGAACATCTTCAGCGAGTTTCACACTTGCCAAGCCATTCGCTCAAGGAGGGGAGGGGGTGGCCAGGGGGCGGAAGCAGAGGAACGCCCAGTATTTTATGGGTATCCCCATAAAAGTGCTGGGCGTTCCCCTGCACATGCAGGTGTGGCGATGCAGGCGTGGCGATGCCAGCTTGGTGTGAGCGGCAGGTATCACATGACGTCAGCAGCCGCCCTGAGTTTAGAGGAGAGCGTGTAAATGAAAAGTCAGCCCATTATGAATGGCAGAAAAATCATTCAATGATCAGTGACCATCAAATTATTCTTTTGGCCGCGCGGACGAATGCGATCGGATGTGTTTGCGTACACATCCCCTCGCATGTTAGCAATGGGATTCTAGCCCTGGGGGGGAAGGGGGGGCGGACATTCGGCCGCCGCACATTAATTAAAACATGTTTTTACTTACATGGTCAAGGAGCAGGGGCTGGCTGGCAACTTTTAGCCTAGGGGGCAAGTCCAGAGCACTGGCCCATAATCAGCCAAGTCACCGTCGGAAGGAATGCTTTTGCGCGCCGTAGGCGCGCCGAAAAATTAGGGGCGTGGCCTATCATAAGCGGCGTTGCCTGTACCATGATTGTATTGTGTACCTGCAGATTGCACATTTTAGCGAACCTTGTAATACCCATTACACATAAAGCCACATGCCGTAATGCCAATTACACATTATGCTGAACACCATGATGCCAGTTACACATTACGCCCAACACTGCGATGCTAATTACTCAATACACCGCACACTGTGATGCTAATTACACATTATGCTGCACACCTTGATGCCCATTACACCCCATACTGTGATGGCAATTACCCAATGCTCCCCACACCGTAATGTCCATTACGCCCCATACCATGATGCCCATTACACCGCACAATGTGATGTCCACAGTGCCAGATATGCCCCCACAGTGCAAGATATTCCGCCACAGTACCAAATACACATATGCCCCCACAGTGCCAGACACAAATGCCGCCACAGTGCCAGATATTCTGCCACAGTGCCAAATACGCATATTCCTCCACAGTGCCAGATATGCCCCCAGAGTGCCAGAGACACATATGCCCCCACAGTGCCAGAGACACATATGCCCCCACAGTGCCAGAGACACATATTCCCCCACAGTGCCAAAGACACATATGCCCCCACAGTGCCAGATATGCCCCCACAGTGCCAGAGACACATATGCCCCCACAGTGCCAGAGACACATATGCCCCCTCAGTGCCAGAGACACATATTCCCCCACAGTGCCAAAGACACATATGCCCCCACAGTGCCAGATATGCCCCCACAGTGCCAGATATGCCCCCACAGTGCCAGAGACACATATGCCCCCACAGTGCCAGAGACACATATGCCCCCACAGTGCCAAATACACATATGCCCCCACAGTGCCAGACACATATGCCCCCACAGTGCCAGATACACATATGTCCCCACAGTGCCAGATACACATATGCCCCCACAGTGCCAGATACACATATGCCCCCACAGTGCCAGATATGCCCCCACAGTGCCAAATACACATATGCCCCACAGTGCCAGATACACATATGCCCCCACAGTGCCAAATACACATATGCCCCCACAGTGCCAGATACACATATGCCCCCACAGTGCCAAATACACATATGCCCCACTGTGCCAGATACACATATGCCCCCACAGTGCCAAATACATATATGCCCCCACAGTGCCAGATATGCCCCCCACAGTGCCAGATACACATATGCCCCCACACAGTGCCAGATATGCCCCCACACAGTGCCAGATATGCCCCCACACAGTGCCAGATATGCCCCCACACAGTGCCAGATACACATATGCTGGGGTGAGGGAGGGGGGGGGGGGGAGAGCGCTTACCCACTCGCTAGCTGCGGGCCGTGCTGCGGCTGGATCAGCTTCTCCAGCCCTCCTGCGCTGGCCACGGCTTCCAGAACACGGCCGCGGCTACAGGAAAATGGCCGCCGGCCTCCTGCACTGAGAACATGTCCTCAGTGCAGGGGGCCGGCGGCCATTTTCCTGTAGCCGCGGCCGTGTTCTGTAAGCCGCGGCCAGTGCAGGAGGGCTGGAGAAGCTGATCCAGCCGCAGCACGGCCCGCAGCCAGTGGGTGGGTAAGCGGCCCGGGGGGCATATGGCACTCTGCCCCCCGGCCCAGCCCGCCCCTGTCAAGGAGACAGGGCTGCTTCCCTCCCAGGCACCACACACAGCAGTAAAGGAGATGGGGCTGCGTCCCTCTCAGCCACACTCTTTTGTATGGAGAGTCCACTGTACATGGCCGGCCGCCCGCACACTGCGTCCACTGCTGCTGTGCTCCTGCACTGTCCTGTGTGCAGGAGCGCCAATGAGCAGACACAGAATGATACTACTACAGGCAATAGTTTAGAATAAAGTCGGGTGCACTTGCTACGCTGCGCCCCACAGACCACGGCTCCCCCAAGTGACCGTGGTGGCTGCCACAGTGTAGCTACGCCACTGCCAAAGACTTTTGCTTTTTAGAACTGTATTCTATTGAAAGAAGAGCCCATCATTCAATTATACTGTATGTGTTTTGCATTGTAAATTGTAGTAGACCATTGTCATATCACTACATACCTGTGTCATCCATATATGTTTTTTACTTTATTTGCATGAACTGTACAGAGAGTAATAAGAAGATAAAAAACTGTCTGAAATAGGCAGGAGATTATGGCCCTTATTCAGGTTCATTCGTTCGCATGCACACACGCACGCAGTGTTACACTTTATAACAGCACGTACGCATCTTGCAGAGTCACGCCTATAGGGCTTGCGAACTCATTCGTTCACACCCATACAAAAAAGGGTGTGGCCTTTCATGGCGTGCAATTAAAACTGCTCGCACGCGCCAACACATTTTCACACGCACACGCACCACAGTGTGCGTGCGAACATGCTCTTGTGCGTAATGTGTTTGTACTAAATACTTAAAAGCACGCAAGACACATGCACTCACACATCAATTAATGATTTCACGCTCCTCAATTAAGTCAGATGGATGTAAACTAGATTCAATCTGAAAACCTCATTACTCACGCAGACAACACCTTAAACTCGTTATTGGTTTCCATTAACTCATTTTTCTACCTTTATACAGAGCCGGATTAATAATGGGCCTGATGGAGCTATAGCTCCAGGCCCACTCTCCAAATAGCTGTAGCTGAGGGCCAGGGCTTTCTAACAAGCCCAGCCCCGCGTCGCTAGCCCCCCGGGAACCGGAGATACCACCAGGCAAACCTGGAACGTTTTCCCCATAGGATAACATGGGGCCCGCTAATTCCGACCTCCACCCGGTTCCAACGGCTGCCAGTTCCCCCTCCGGGATCACAGAAACTCGAGGTTGATTTCAGTCGAACCCAAATCGCTGGGCCTTCAATCTGATACCTGGTCCATATGGGTTCATTGGTTCTAGAGATATTGCTGGTAAAACTATTTTTTTTTTCATTTCTGAAATGTCATTTCATGGCTGTTCATGTTGTTTGAGGACAGATTTCTCTGTAACCAAACGGCCCAGTTTCACAGGACCAAAATCATTCGAAGGCTACATGTAAATGGGTCAGTTGGTTCCGAAGATATAGCTGGTTGTTTAAAGGGGGGCGGGGGTGGTTTTCTCTCCCCCTCACACCAGAAAATGCAGGGACTAGGCTGGTGTAAAAGGGGCCAGTCCGAGAATGTCCCTGCATGATCCTGGGACCATATTCCCTGCATTTTCTGGTATGAAAGGGGTATTATTTCAAATAGCCGGGACATGCAGTGCTCTGAATACAGCCGGGCAGCCCCCTGCTCTCTGCCCGGCTGTTAATGGCTGTCATTTCTGCCCGGCGGTGACTGTCCCCCAGTTACCGCGAGCATCTATTCCCCCTTGGCAATGAGCATGTAATCCCACATGGCAACCAGCATGGAACCCCTGGCAATGAGCATGGAACCCCTGGCAATGAGCATGGAACCCCTGGCAATGAACATGTAGGTAAGCAACACTTATGTAGCATAATTTTTAATAGGCATTATGGTGTTTGGCATAATATGTAATGGAGATTATGGTGTGAGGCTTAACATGTAATGGGCATTATGGTGTAAATTTTTAATGTGCGCCTTTGGCGTGCAATGTCCCTATTTATGAAGCATATTGTGCATTATTGCTCAATCTGTTTGGTATAGTGCAGGCATGTCCAAACTATGGCCCTCCATCTGTGAAACTACAAATCCCATAATGCATTGCCACAGTTTTGCAATTAGGGAATGCTAAAACTATGTCAAGGCATGCTGGGACATGTAGTTTCACAACAGCTGGAGGGCCACTGTTTGGACATGCCTGGTATAGTGTGTATTTTGGCTCAATCCATGTGGCAAAATGTGAATTGTGCCTTAATCTGTGTTGCATAACTTGAATTTTTGCTCAATCGGTGTGAATTTTGTCTCATTCCATGTGGCATAATGTGTAAGAAGCAAGTACAGTATAAGGGCTTACTATTGTGTTGCATGATTTGTATAAGGGGTATATGGTGTGGTAAACTTAGGTTACCACATAAAAGGTGCTGACATATTGTTTACCAAGTTTCGGTTTTCAGTATTTTTTTTTATGACTGGAGTGCCGCCTCACCCCGCAAGTATCTTAGGACATCGGCGTCCTGCGGGTGCACCTTTGGAGTGCACCCACCAATATATCTCCCTGCATTTTTCTTATGCCAGCCCACTGCCTTTTCCAGGCATATATAATTATTTGAAAGAATTTACACAAATAGAGACACACTCATGAGCAGACCACCCAAACAGAACACTGGTCACGCCACCCACATTATTAGGTGCTGGCCGCAACCCCTATTATTGCGCATAATAGGCCCTTGATCATTTTCAGCTCCAGGCCCATTTAGACCTTTATCTGGCTCTGCCTTTATAAAGTGTATAATGTTAGATCTGTTGCTTTCTCACTACATTTATATAGAATATGGTTGAATGTTTAGCAATCGCCATATAAACACATGTTAGATACACATATAACACACTAACAATATTGTTCCACATGTCATTCGTAAAAAATGTACAGCCACATACTCATACACCTTTCTGCTGTATCTGAAATCTTGTGAAATGTCGCATATATGCTATTTAAATTTTCAGACTTCTTTATTCCATCCGGAGTAGGCAATATTTTTTAAGGCTGGTTGATAGTTTGCCCACCATTAGGCAAACTAGGGGCAGGAGTAGCCTGTGTGCTGCTCCCTGCCTGTGCTTGTGTTGGTGGTGGGGCAGGCTGCTCTTGCCTTTGCCACAGCTCCTCAGCTTGTCTGAGCCGTTGCATCAATACACGCGCATACTGTATA
This sequence comes from Crinia signifera, assembly GCF_055691185.1. NCBI lineage: Eukaryota > Metazoa > Chordata > Amphibia > Anura > Myobatrachidae > Crinia > Crinia signifera. The sequence goes on along the minus strand of NC_139219.1, from coordinate 46,638,497 downwards.
TACAGGACGTCTCCATGTAATGCATATTGTATGTATTGACGTGCATATGTGTACCGTCAGCGTATCTTAATTTTCGCAAACATACTGTTTTGTGAAGATGGACTAATAAAGTTATTACATTACAATGTTTTTGACCAATCAGACACCAGCCAAAGTTATATATGTACCTGCAATTAATAACTGCGCCATTGCCAATATGTCTTCTGGAAGGGCACCATCCTTTTCAATGAGGGAGCTCCTGGCCCTGGTTCAGATTATGGACCAGCGGCTGGGGGCCAGGGGCCCCTATGTCTCTAATGCTGAAAAGCGGCGGGCGTATAATGCAGCCCGCCGCCGAATATTCGTCCGGACGGGCGTCAGGAGGATCCTAGGACAGGTTGAGCGCCGGTGGTCCGACCTCCGGAGAAGACAACCGGAGCTGCTATGCGCTATTCGGCGGTACAATAGCCGATGTGAGTATTTTCTCAAATTTTTTTTATTCAAAATATGATAGTGTTTTTATAGCACAGTTTGAGTTAATATTTAGATGTGCATTAGTCTATGGGTGTATTATGTCTATGGTATGTGGGCCTATATGGGATGATAGGTTCATATATGGTTGTGTAGTGGTATATATGGGTAGTGTGTATATGTCCCTATATGGATGTAGATCAGTGTGCATTATTTTGATATAAATTGTTTTATGTTCAAAAATCACACCTTTACCATATATATACAGTGTGTATGTTGTAATCTATAATAAATTATCCTTTCCTTTTCCCTTTCAAATTCTGCCACCTACCATGACTCCTGAACCATCATGGGCATTTCAGCTCAGGCCAGGGCACGCATCAGGGCCCATCAGGAGGAGGCTGCGAGGGAGGCCATGGACCAGGCCATAGCTGCACGACCCACGTCACCTGCCGCAACCCCATCCACCTCCCACTCCCATACCTCCTCCACCTCCACTTCCCCCTCCCACTCTGTGATTTTAGGGACCTTGGGATCCCCTGGTGACCACCCCATAACCCCATCCACATGCACCTCCCACTCCCATACCTCCTCCACTTCCCCCTCCCACTCTGTGATCTCAGGGACCTTGGGACCCCCTGGTGACCACCCCATATCCCCATCCACATGCACCTCCCACTCCCATACCTCCTCCACCTCCACTTCCCCCTCCCACTCTGTGATCTCAGGGACCTTAGGACCCCCTGGTGACCACCCCATATTCCCATCCACATGCACCTCCCACACCTCCTCCCCCTCCACTTCCCCCTCCACCACCCCTCCCCCCTTCAACCCACCACTACCCCCTTTTGAACCACCCTATTACTCCCCACCACCTTCCCCAAACCCCTCCCAAACCCCACCACACCCCAACACCTTGGACATAACACCCATCCCTGCAGCATCCCTCCTTTTGCCTCCATCCCCCAGCTACAGGCCAACCACCACCAGAGAGCAGGATGACAATGGCACCCGTAAGTAAAGAATGTGCATAATGTTGACACCAAAATTTCTACACATTACCAAACACAACACCCACATATGTGACGCCCACATCATTCTTAGTACCACATATACACTGCAGTGCTAGCCTAACCTGTGGGGTGTCCTCCTCCAGGTTCAAACAGCACCGTCGGTTTTGTTTTGTGGTGTGTGGCCATGCCTCACCATGACAGAAATTACAAGGACAAAACTTTGATTTCATCGTTTCCTTTATTTTAGATCAGTGTCTCCTATAGCAAAGCATAATCTGTGGCAGTTTACAAAGGAGACAGTGGTACAATAAACATGGTACTTACAGACAGTCAAAAGGCTGGAGGGCCCTGCTCAGAAGCTTACAATCTATAGGGGCAGCTCATAACATATCCTACAGTAGTGGTGTTGGAGACTTGTGGGCACAGCTGTTCTATAAGTGTAGTTCCCAGCATGATGAACCACATACATTTTCATATTGTTCTTTTAATAGTGTGTTAGCCAATGCTGAGGCATGCATGACTCAAACAGCTGTAGGGCCATGTACAATGTATTTGTGCAATTGGTGTGGTCTTCACAGTTAAATCACAACTTCTTAGTTTTTACAAATATACAGCAAAGATGCATTTATTATAGTACATTTACACATTCATATTTTTCCTTCTAGACAGAAACTGAAGAGAAACAGCCAGATGCACACGTTCTTTTGGGCCTCATACACCTCACCCTCCTCTACCTGGCCACTCTTTTTGGTCAACTGCAGGAACAACTGCATCGTTCCTGAATGTTTTTTTTTGTTCAGAATAAAAAGTTAGCATAATGTTAAAAGTTGTCTGTGTTATTTATAAGAAATATGCCATTCACCTGTTCACAACCACATAACTGTAACGTTGCTTAGTCCCCCATAACCATTGTCAATACAGATATAGTGAGCCACACAAATGGATGTTACATGGTAAAGTTTTATTTTGCTGACCACATTTTTTTCAAAATGTGTAATTGCTCCATAAAAGACACAGCAGCTCCATTAGTGTGCAGTCGCCATCATAAATGTGTACACACACCAAGCAGCATCCCTTAGGTGACCATTGAGCTCTCACCACAACACCTTCATGAGTTCACCTACAAGGATAGGAAAAGGCAAAGCATTTGGATATACATACTGGAAACTAAACATCAAATGCAAACTAAATGATAAGCATCACATATATATTGGTGCAAGTAAATACGCACAAGTTGTGATAATGTATTTCAATCTATCTTATATGGTGACACATCAATCTGGCAATGGAAGATGGTTAGTAGTTGACAATATGTTGTAACTGAATGAGACTACACCTACCTGAAAAAGCGGCCCACCACAGAGTCTCGGAGGGTGTGTCCACGAACATTTTCTGGGTGTCTGTAGCGGCAGGGGGCAGTGTCGTGTGCCTCAGGTGGATGGACTTCCTCCTCGGGGAAGGGTACAGACCTCGTCACAGCTATGTTGTGTAACAAACAACACAACCCCACAATCTTTGCCACCATGGCTGGCGCATACTGGAGGTCACCAACAGTGCGATGGAGCACACGAAATCGGCCCTTCAAGAGGCCAATGGTGCGCTCCACGACTTGCCTGGTGGCGACATGGGCCGCATTGTATGTCTCCTGTGGGCCTGGTGTTGGTGAGCTGTAAGGAGTTAGCAGCCAGGGTGTACATGGGTAACCGGAGTCATCCAAAATCCACGCATTACAACCTTCCAACTCTTTCTATCTTTGCCAGATCCTGGTTTGCCTAATGACATAGGAGTCATGGGCACTTCCAGGAAAGTTGGAGTTAAAGGCCAGGATCTGCATGGATGGGCAACACACCACCATCACGTTGAGGGAATGGAACATCTTACGATTACGGAAGATGTGCTCAGTACGTGATGGTGGCACGAATGGTACATGTGTCCCATCCACAGCACCTATCACATTAGGGAAATCCGCAAGGTGTTGAAATTGCAGCTTTACCCCATCCAGGCTATCCTGGTCTAATGGCATGGCCATGAAGTGCCCCTTGCGTCTTAACATGGCCGACATGATACGCCTCAGGATCCTACTGAAAGTAGGTTGGGAAACTCCTGCAAGCACTGCCACCACTTGCTTGAATGACCCTGAGGCGCAAAAATGCAACACCGCCAACCACTGTGTGAGAGGCGGAATTGCTGTTGGGAGCCGGTGACTGCTTTCAAGATCACTCTCTATTAATGAGAGAGTGTCTACGATCACATGCGGTGGTAACCGGTACCTTGTTTGTACCTCATCATCCGGCATCCCAAAGAGGGTCACACGTGTGCGGAAGATTTGTGCACGCCCCAGTCTCCTTCCTCGAACAGGTGGAGGCACACGTTCTGCCTGTTGCTGCACACCCACCTCCATGGCCACCATTTGCATCTGGAATAAAAAATATATTATAAAAAAAAAAAAAAACACACTCACACCACCCACAACACGTCAAATACATACGGGTAGAGGATGCCTGTAGAGATCCATACCCAATCCTAGTCCTAAAAAAGGGGATGTATTCAAATATGAACATTACCACACATGCATCACATAACATTACCATCTCCTTAAGTAACAATCCACAAAACTTAGGTATGATTGCACGACTTAAGCATTAGACATTTTGTATGATAATGACAGAGCACCTTACTATGATGTGTGGCTCCACACCGAAAACATACTCCCACACATAAAAAAAACAGTTGCAATTGTAAACACCACACACCAATGTCCTGTGAGGTGTGATTTACCTTAATACAATACTGAGGAAAGCAATAATTGTCCACAGTAGTTGAACAGTAATCCAATCCTAAAGTAAAAGTAGACAATACAAATAGCATTACAATCTGGCCCAATAACAATCACAGCGGTAGAAAACATCAGTGCAGAGATGCATTGTAACATTACATATGGAATGTTCTGTATGCATGGCACACCTTAAAGTCAAAATGTGTCAATCACTAGAAAGATTGACACCATTACACATGCGAATATTTTGTACACTAGAAAAATAGCCAAACAACTTACACAGTGTGTTCCAGAAACATACGCGAATAACGGCGAAATATATATCAGCCGCTAGCAAACGCGACATTCGCCATTTTTATAGGCACACACCATGATGGCGGTTAACAACACAAATGATGCGCAAGCAAGCACGCACTAAACACTGGCATGGATTGAGAATGACACAATCCAATTTCCAGAACCCACAGTGCAGATTTAATACAAAATTACGCTTAATAACTTAGACATGTGAGAACGCACCAAAAGATAGTGATGGACGTTAGCAAATCGAAATAATCATACAGCCAGGTTTTCACTGCTGACGCACGCGTGCTCGCGCGCTTGTGAAAATTAGCGCGCGTGCGAAAAAAACAATTAGCTCACGAGCCAGCCTACAAATGGACACATGAATGCATAACACATTTGGCAGCTCAATGAGTTCAGAATCAGAGGGAGACGTAACCTCAGACCACGAGGCTATCATTCAAAGACTGACTGCCATCACTGAAGCCCTTATGGAGAGGAGGAGAGGAGAAGAAGGGGAAGGCTCATCCTCATCCTCACAGCTAGCCATTCCACCAAACTCAGCACAACAGTCCGTGGGTGCTGCAGTGGCAGGCCAAAGTGCTGGGGGTCAAAGCCAAAGTAATGTCACAAATACAGATGTGGCTAACCGAAGCCGCAACACCCCTTTCACCAAAACCGAATTGGCCATTTTAGTGCCTAAAGCCAGAGACCTGATCGAATTTGGGCCCAAAAAAATGAGTACCAATGCCAAGGATAAGGGCCCTTATTCTGATTGACGCGTACTTTACCGCATACTTTCGGATCGCGTCTTTACGGCGTCTGCGCATGCGTGGAGAACGCAACGCGCATGTGCCACGCCTTGACTCCGTACCTGTTCGGCCAAATCCCGTACAAAACTGTTCCCCGCAATCAGTCGGGAAATATGGGCGTATTATGGGCGTCATGCGGAATGACACATGGGCGTAGTTTCAAAGTGGGCAAAACGGGGCGGAAACATGGGCGGACACGGGGGAGTACACTTATGTTGGGGGGCGTACATTCGGATACCACTCCGAATGCACGCGATCAAAAAGGGAAGAAATGTGCGGTGTCCACAAGTGTACTATTGCTTTGCGGACACCACTCGTTCATGCGGTAGGCGAACGTACGCCTAATGACTACAAGCATTAACACCTGAACCCAATAGAATCGACTCCTTTACTCATTACTCACTAATAGGACGCTTGTCAGTGCTTTAATTGAAACCATTGCTGCTTCAATTGCTGTAAGGGTTAATGTGTGCAATGCATGTGTTAGGCATGCTTGTAAGGATATATTGGCATCTAATTGATTCCAATTCCAAATAAGAAGTTTTTTATGAGGATAGGTAATTGAATAAGTGGGTCATGTGATGTATTGCAGAAGATACATAATAGTGGGTTGTTTGGCGTAAATACTCCGCTTACGTGCGGTAGCACCGCTTGGCTCCCGTTCGGATGCGGTATTCCCGAGCATACTCTGTAATACTCTGTAATACCGTGCAGAATCTGAGTGTTTCTCCCGCACACGCATGGTTTGTATGTCGTCCGTAAACACGCCCTGTTCTTAAAGAGTGAGTCCGTCCGAATGCGGAGGACCCGTGGGCGTTTCTACGGACGATGGCCGCACGCGGCAGAACACCGTTGCGTGCGGACCGCTCCGTAAGAATGCGGGAATATCCGCACCGATCAGAATAAGGGCCAAGGTGTGGCAACAAATCACAGAGGACATCAGAGCCATCTCCCCTCAGGCCCGGGATTGGCAACATGTGAAGCGCAGGCAAGTGTGATATGCTGTATGTGTGTCTGTGTGTGTGTGTGTGTGTGTGTGTGTTTTTAAGTGTGTAGGCCAGTTTTTTTAAACTATACCAAATGTAGAAGGCATGGGTATGTTGATGTATGTGCAGCTGAAAAGAGAGGTTGTATAAGCACATGTCCAATGTCTGAAAAATAGTGGTCATGGTTACACTTTCAGGGGTGAAGATGACAAGGTGTTTCTTATGTGTAATGGCATGTAGTGCATGTGTAAATAAAGTAAATGTGTAATTGTTCAAATGCAAATGTAGTGTAATGCTTGTAAGAAGGTATGACATTTATATGGGCAGACATTGAACCATGTGCATCATAACCCAGTGGACATATATAGACATGTTAAACGCAGACATATATGTATCATTTCTGAATATTATTTTTAAAATATTTGAGCAGGTGGCAAGATTTCAAATCACGCCTTAAAAGGAAACTGTCAAACAGATGGAAAGCAAGCCAGAAAACAGGTGGAGGAAATCTCCCAGGACACCTCCAGCTAACGTCACTGGAGGAATTGGCCCAGGACTGTATTTCTCAGGAGGAGATTAAAGGTGTCTCCAGCATGGACAGTGAATTGGGGCCAGATGAGTTTGGTGCAGATACCGGAGGTAAATGTCAAATTGAAATGGCACAGTATAGATTTACAGGTGTATGTGCAGCAACTGATATTTTCTTGTTTGTTGTTTCTTCACAGATGACAACACTGAGGCTGACGCTTCTGCTCCTCCACCACCACCACCAACTGAAAACAATGCTGCTCAACCAACAACTCCAGCTGACAACATTTCCCTTGCACATGTGCTGCAGGACATACGTGAGCAGGGCCGCACCACTGTGGAATGCCAGGATCAAATGCTGCAGGTGGTGCAGAAAATGGCACAGAGTCTAGAGGGCCTCCACCATGAAGCCAGACGCTTCAATGAACATATGGCCACACAACAATCCTCCACTGCCCCCACACCAGCAGCTTCGGCCTCACAGGGGGAAGGTCAGAATGCACCCCCACTTATGCGTACACGCAGGTGTGGTAGACCCACAAAAGGGGGAGTCCCTAAGCGAGTGCGTAAATAAAATATTTTCATTTGACTTTTTGTGCTAACAAATTTGGATATTTTTACATTATTTTACTTTATTTATGTAGTATATGCGAAAAAAAATATACTAACATATACCATGCGTTTTCTTGTGATTTTACGCTGATATATTATATATATGTTGCATATGTGAGTTGACACATGTCGACTAATGTTGACAGTGCAAACATGCTACACATGGCAGAGTGAAAATGTACATAAAGGTCTGTTATATAAGGCCAATTAATAAATGTGTTAAGTGCATTTGCATTTGTGGCATACAATTCACCAAACCATAATAATTGAAATGTGTCTGCTAACACTTGTTTGGTTTTGTGATGCAACCTGAAGTGGAGCAGAGTTAAATGATTGTAACAATCAACCAATAATTGGTCACAATGGTGTTCAGGTGCTAATGAGTTCCACATTTCGCTACTGAGTTTTAAGCGTACGAATGAGCAGTTCACAAGAAGTATGGTGTGCGAAACTAAAAACCTGCTTTGAGCTTACGAAAGTTTTGGACTTTGTGTGGGAACAATCCCTGTTGCAGTCATGCGAAACCAAACCCACCACTCGAAGTGAACGCCCAGGTGTACGCCCATGTGTACGCCCAGTTTTGCTCATTATACTGGACGCGCCCATGCAAACGCCCACATCACGCCTACTGGGTAATCCTTCGCTCGGACAACAGAAACCGCTTGGAAGATTGCTTGCGAATAGGAATTTAGCAGTTTGCACATGCGCACACTGCACATGCACTATGAGAGTAGTTGGTTGATACATGCGAATTCGCATGCGAACGTGTCAATGTGAATAAGGGCCTATGTTGTGGCTGAGAGACATTTATATTGTAGTGAGTGCCAATTGATGATGGTAGACACGACTGATTGGTGGTGATAGACGCACCCAATGGGTGTTGTTAGACATGCACAATAGGTGGTGCACCCCCTAATAAAATGTGCTGCGCATGGCTATGTATATATGTGTATATATGTATATATGCAGGAGGCATAGCGCCCCCTGTACAGATCCCTTTGCATACTTTCCGGGCTACTTTCCGGGCCTCCTAATCACACCAGTGGCCCACACACACACATAGAGGAGAAGGCAGACTGGAGCAGCAGAGACATTGGGTTGTGGACGCAATGACATTGACATCACCACTGCCTCATCACACCCAGCAGTGAGATTCCCAGACACAGCCGGGGGACACTTATTATATAAGGTCCCGCGGCCAAAACATTCACCCTACCGACCAGTCAGCCTGGCCAGGGGCCCTGGGGGAGTGGGGACCCCACCAATAAAGGGGTCCCCCTCCCCTGCAGGACTTACCAGACCAGGCTAAAGCCTGGTGCTGTCCCCGGTGACCCTGTGCTGTGGTCACCGGGCTGATTAAAGTGTAAAAAATAGAATAAACTTTTGTTTAATACTGTGGAACTATGAGTCCCAGCAAGAGAACCACAAGTTCCAGAATGCGGGGCATTAAAGGGCCCACTGGCACTTATAGTTCCACAGTATTAAAAATAGTAAAATAAACACACACACTGACACATGAAAAATAAATACATCCAAAGCCCTTTCATACAGATACTTACCTATCTTGAGCCCGTAGGTAGGTCCCTGGGTCTGGGGCTCCGGGGTCCAGGGCTCCTGGGTCTGGGGCTCCAGGGTCCGGGGATCCAGGGTCCAGGATCCGAAGAAATCCATAGGGGTACCTGTGGAAGAAAATCCTACTCACCAAGGTCCTCCGGCGAAGATCACGTCCTCTTCTTTCCGATATAATCCAGGTCTTCTTAAAAAAAATAAAAAACCAGACTATTCCGGCCGGTACCCGCTGACAGACTGAGCAAAGACGCTGATGTTTCATGTTCAGCGCCTCTCCTCCGAATGATTCTATTGGCCGCGTAGCCGCCAATCAGGAGCTGGCATTCTTGGGCATCTGACTGATCCGTGCAGGCTTCTGCCAAATACACCAGGAAAATAAAGTGTATTTACCTGGCGTATTTGCCCAGCCATTCGCGGCCGTTTTATGCCATTTAGCGGCAGTATTTTCAATACGGCCGCTTAGTAAATCAGGAATCACCATTCTTTTGAATGGTGATTCCTGTGGTATTCTATCGATTGTGTATTCATTCGTATTTTTCAATACAAATACGAATGTCCCATCAATACGAATATGAAAAATCTTATTTTTGGCATAGTAAATGCCAAAAATACTAATAAGCCAAAAAAAATTGTATTTTCCTATGAAAATACAATTTTTTTCACAAATTCATCTTAGTAAATTTCCCCCATTTAGTCAAAAGGTTAACAATGAATATCGTGGCCAACTTCGACATTATGGAGTCTATTCAATTCATTAGTGCTGGGAAAAAGCTCCTGAAACTATTCAATTCAGCGCACTATATTAGAATATATTGAATGCAGGGGCGTAACAAGATATTCCTAGGCCCCGTAGCAAAAGTTTTTAAGGGCCCCCTAGTAAGCAACTGATGGTGATACATGGATGTAAAACATATTACTTAGACAGTAAAGACGAGCCCCCTTCAGCACTGGGCCCCATAGCAGCTGCACCCCCTGCACCTATGGTAGTTATGCCCTTGGACAGCACTTTGAGTCCTATTGGGAGAAAAGCGCTATATAAATATCATTATTATTATTATTATTATTATTATTATTATTATTATTATTATTATTGATTGAATGCTACATTAGCTTTATAGCAGATGTTACAGAATCCATGTCTTCAAAAATGTCAATTGTTTGACTCAACATTCCATAGACTATTAGCCCAAGGTTTCGGGCATGACCATGTGTTTTTTCAGCAAATGTGTCACTAGCTTTCATGTTCCTCTTTTCAAGCAGTGATCTTTGCCTTCTCCCAAAGACACCTTTTTTGCCCATTATCTTTCTTCAATCATATATGATAACAATAGCTGAGGCATGTGAGGTCTGCAGTTGGTCTGGGTTCTTTTGAAAATCTTGGATGATTCATTGATTCACTCTTGGAGGAACTTTGGTAGGTCGGTCACTCCTGGGAAGATTCATCATCACTGATTCAAGTTTTCTATATTTGGAGATAATAGCTCTCAACCAATAGTGGTTTGCTAGAGTCCCAAAGCATTAGAATGTCCTTGTAACTCTGGGCCTTATTCAGAGATGGAAGGAAATTCAATGCCGCTTATTATAAGCAACTTTGAATTTCTATCCAAATGAGAAACATTCAGGTGACATCAGTAGTAGTGCCACCACCTTCATATAGCTATGACCGAAAGAGCAAGCTGGGATCCAACGTTGCGACCATCATTTGCCATATTTACACAGATGGCCAGCTGAATTTAGCCTACTTAGTATTCCAGCATACTGTTCTGCTTGTTAAGTCCTTGAAGCCAACTTCACATTGCTGGAATGTTATATTTTATTTCAGAAGAATGATTAACCGAGGCGGGAATTACTGTTTCACACTGGGCCAATTGGTGTTGCATAACTGTTTACCTTCAATAAATGAAATTATCGTTAAAACTGTATTTTGTCTGTTTTATATTCAGTCTTGTTAGGGGGGACAAATAATCAAGGCCCTTATTCTGATCGGTGCAGAGGTCACTCTGCGCATGCGCAAAGTTATATATGTACCTGCAATTAATAACTGCGCCATTGCCAATATGTCTTCTGAAAGGGCACCATCCTTTTCAATGAGGGAGCTCCTGGCCCTGGTTCAGATTATGGACCAGCGGCTAAGGGCCAGGGGCCCCTATGTCTCTAATGCTGAAAAGCGGCGGGCGTATAATGCAGCCCGCCGCCGAATATTCGTCCGGACGGGCGTCAGGAGGACCCTAGGACAGGTTGAGCGCCGGTGGTCCAACCTCCGGAGAAGACAACCGGAGTTGCTATGCGCTATTCGGCGGTAAAATAGCCGATGTGAGTATTTTCTCAATTTTTTTAATTCAAAATATGATAGTGTTTTTATAGCACAGTTTGAGTTAATATTTAGATGTGCATTAGTCTATGGGTGTATTATGTCTATGGTATGTGGGCCTATATGGGATGATAGGTTCATATATGGTTGTGTAGTGGTATATATGGGTAATGTGTATATGTCCCTATATGGATGTAGATCAGTGTGCATTATTTTGATATAAATTGTTTTATGTTCAAAAATCACACCTTTACCATATATATACAGTGTGTATGTTGTAATCTATAATAAATTATCCTTTCCTTTTCCCTTTCATATTCTGCCACCTTCCATGACTCCTGAACCATCATGGGCATTTCAGCTCAGGCCAGGGCACGCATCAGGGCCCGTCAGGAGGAGGCTGCGAGGGAGGCCATGGACCAGGCCATAGCTGCACGACCCACGTCACCTGCCGCAACCCCATCCACCTCCCACTCCCATACCTCCTCCACCTCCACTTCCCCCTCCCACTCTGTGATCTCAGGGACCTTGGGACCCCCTGGTGACCACCCCATATCCCCATCCACATGCACCTCCCACTCCCATACCTCCTCCACCTCCACTTCCCCCTCCCACTCTGTGATCTCAGGGACCTTGGGACCCCCTGGTGACCACCCCATATCCCCATCCACATGCACCTCCCACTCCCATACCTCCTCCACTTCCCCCTCCCACTCTGTGATCTCAGGGACCTTAGGACCCCCTGGTGACCACCCCATATCCCCATCCACATGCACCTCCCACACCTCCTCCACCTCCACTTCCCCCTCCACCACCCCTCCCCCCTTCAACCCACCACTACCCCCTTTTGAACCACCCTATTACTCCCCACCACCCTCCCCAAACCCCTCCCAAACCCCACCACACCCCAACACCTTGGACATAACACCCATCCCTGCAGCATCCCTCTTTTTGCCTCCATCCCCCAGCTACAGGCCAACCACCACCAGAGAGCAGGATGACAATGGCACCCGTAAGTAAAGAATGTGCATAATGTTGACACCAAAATTTCTACACATTACCAAACACAACACCCACATATGTGACGCCCACATCATTCTTATTACCACATATACACTGCAGTGCTAGCCTAACCTGTGGGGTGTCCTCCTCCAGGTTCAAACAGCACCGTCGGTTTTGTTTTGTGGTGTGTGGCCATGCCTCACCATGACAGAAATTACAAGGACAAAACTTTGATTTCATCGTTTCCTTTATTTTAGATCAGTGTCTCCTATAGCAAAGCATAATCTGTGGCAGTTTACAAAGGAGACAGTGGTACAATAAACATGGTACTTACAGACAGTCAAAAGGCTGGAGGGCCCTGCTCAGAAGCTTACAAGCTATAGGGGCAGCTCATAACATATCCTACAGTAACGGTGTTGGAGACTTGTGGGCACAGCTGTTCTATAAGTGTAGTTCCCAGCATGATGAACCACATACATTTTCATATTGTTCTTTTAATAGTGTGTTAGCCAATGCTGAGGCATGCATGACTCAAACAGCTGTAGGGCCATGTACAATGTATTTGTGCAATTGGTGTGGTCTTCACAGTTAAATCTCAACTTCTTAGTTTTTACAAATATACAGCAAAGATGCATTTATTATAGTACATTTACACATTTATATTTTTCCTTCTAGACAGAAACTGAAGAGAAACAGCCAGATGCACACGTTCTTTTGGGCCTCAAACACCTCACCCTCCTCTACCTGGCCACTCTTTTTGGTCAACTGCAGGAACAACTGCATCGTTCCTGAATGTTTTTTTTTGTTCAGAATAAAAAGTTAGCATAATGTTAAAAGTTGTCTGTGTTATTTATAAGAAATATGCCATTCACCTGTTCACAACCACATAAGTGTAACGTTGCTTAGTCCCCCATAACCATTGTCAATACAGATATAGTGAGCCACACAAATGGATGTTACATGGTAAAGTTTTATTTTGCTGACCACATTTTTTTCAAAATGTGTAATTGCTCCATAAAAGCCACAGCAGCTCCATTAGTGTGCAGACGCCATCATAAATGTGTACACACACCAAGCAGCATCCCTTAGGTGACCATTGAGCTCTCACCACAACACCTTCATGAGTTCACCTACAAGGATAGGAAAAGGCAAAGCATTTGGATATACATACTGGAAACTAAACATCAAATGCAAACTAAATGATAAGCATCACATATATATTGGTGCAAGTAAAATACGCATAAGTTGTGATAATGTATTTCAATCTATCTTATATGGTGACACATCAATCTGGCAATGGAAGATGGTTAGTAGTTGACAATATGTTGTAACTGAATGAGACTACACCTACCTGAAAAAGCGTCCCACCACAGAGTCTCGGAGGGTGTGTCCACGAACATTTTCTGGGTGTCTGTAGCGGCAGGGGGCAGTGTCGTGTGCCTCAGGTGGATGGACTTCCTCCTCGGGGAAGGGTACAGACCTCGTTACAGCTATGTTGTGTAACAAACAACACAACCCCACAATCTTTGCCACCATGGCTGGCGCATACTGGAGGTCACCAACAGTGCGATGGAGCACACGAAATCGGCCCTTCAAGAGGCCAATGGTGCGCTCCACGACTTGCCTGGTGGCGACATGGGCCGCATTGTATGTCTCCTGTGGGCCTGGTGTTGGTGAGCTGTAAGGAGTTAGCAGCCAGGGTGTACATGGGTAACCGGAGTCACCCAAAATCCACGCATCACGTCCTTCCAACTCTTTCTATCTTTGCCAGATCCTGGTTTGCCTAATGACATAGGAGTCATGGGCACTTCCAGGAAAGTTGGAGTTAAAGGCCAGGATCTGCATGGATGGGCCACACACCACCATCACGTTGAGGGAATGGAACGTCTTACGATTACGGAAGATGTGCTCAGTACGTGATGGTGGCACGAATGGTACATGTGTCCCATCCACAGCACCTATCACATTAGGGAAATACGCAAGGTGTTGAAATTGCAGCTTTACCCTATCCAGGCTATCCTGGTCTAATGGCATGGCCATGAAGTGCCCCTTGCGTCTAAACATGGCCGACATGATACGCCTCAGGATCCTACTGAAAGTAGGTTGGGAAACTCCTGCAAGCACTGCCACCACTTGCTGGAATGACCCTGAGGCGCAAAAATGCAACACCGCCAACCACTGTGTGAGAGGCGGAATTGCTGTTGGGAGCCGGTGACTGCTTTCAAGATCACTCTCTATTAATGAGAGAGTGTCTACGATCACATGCGGTGGTAACCGGTACCTTGTTTGTACCTCATCATCCGGCATCCCAAAGAGGGTCACACGTGTGTGGAAGATTTGTGCACGCCCCAGTCTCCTTCCTCGAACAGGTGGAGGCACACGTTCTGCCTGTTGCTGCACACCCACCTCCATGGCCACCATTTGCATCTGGAATAAAAAATATATTATAAAAAAAAAAAAAAACACACACACTCACACCACCCACAACACGTCAAATACATACGAAAAATGCCTGTAGAGATCCATACCCAATCCTAGTCCTAAAAAAGGGGATGTATTCAAATATGAACATTACCACACATGCATCACATAACATTACCATCTCCTTAAGTAACAATCCACAAAACTTAGGTATGATTGCATGACTTAAGCATTAGACATTTTGTATGATAATGACAGAGCACCTTACTATGATGTGTGGCTACACACCGAAAACATACTCCCACACATAAAAAAAACAGTTGCAATTGTAAACACCACACACCAATGTCCTGTGAGGTGTGATTTACCTTAATACAATACTGAGGAAAGCAATAATTGTCCACAGTAGTTGAACAGTAATCCAATCCTAAAGTAAAAGTAGACAATACAAATAGCATTACAATCTGGCCCAATAACAATCACAGCAGTAGAAAACATCAGTGCAGAGATGCATTGTAACATTACATATGGAATGTTCTGTATGCATGGCACACCTTAAAGTCAAAATGTGTCAATCAATAGAAAGATTGACACTATTACACATGCGAATATTTTGTACACTAGAAAAATAGCCAAACAACTTACACAGTGTGTTCCAGAAACATACGCGAATAACGGCGAAATATATATCAGCCGCTAGCAAACGCGACATTCGCCATTTTTATAGGCACACACCATGATGGCGGTTAACAACACAAATGATGCGCAAGCACACACTAAACACTGGCATGGATTGAGAATGACACAATCCAATTTCCAGAACCCACAGTGCAGATTTAATACAAAATTACTCTTGCCATGCGCTTAATAACTTAGACATGTGAGAACGCACCAAAAGATAGTGATGGACGTTAGCAAATCGAAATAATCATACAGCCAGGTTTTCACTGCTGACGCACGCGTGCTCGCGCGCTTGTGAAAATTAGCGCGCGTGCGAAAAAACCAATTAGCTCACGAGCCAGCCTACAAATGGACACATGAATGCATAACACATTTGGCAGCTCAATGAGTTCTGAATCAGAGGGAGACGTAACCTCAGACCACGAGGCTATCATTCAAAGACTGACTGCCATCACTGAAGCCCTTATGGAGAGGAGGAGAGGAGAAGAAGGGGAAGGCTCATCCTCATCCTCACAGCTAGCCATTCCACCAAACTCAGCACAACAGTCCGTGGGTGCTGCAGTGGCAGGCCAAAGTGCTGGGGGTCAAAGCCAAAGTAATGTCACAAATACAGATGTGGCTAACCGAAGCCGCAATACCCCTTTCACCAAAACCGAATTGGCCATTTTAGTGCCTAAAGCCAGAGACCTGATCAAATTTGGGCCCAAAAAAATGAGTACCAATGCCAAGGATAAGGTATGGCAACAAATCACAGAGGACATCAGAGCCATCTCCCCTCAGGCCCGGGATTGGCATCATGTGAAGCGCAGGCAAGTGTGATATGCTGTATGTGTGTCTGTGTGTGTGTGTGTGTGTGTGTGTGTTGTTAAGTGTGTAGGCCAGTTTTTTAAACTATACCAAATGTAGAAGGCATGGGTATGTTGATGTATGTGCAGCTGAAAAGAGAGGTTGTATAAGCACGTCCAATGTCTGAAAAATAGTGGTCATGGTTACACTTTCAGGGGTGAAGATGACAAGGTGTTTCTTATGTGTAATGGCATGTAGTGCATGTGTAAATAAAGTAAATGTGTAATTGTTCAAATGCAAATGTAGTGTAATGCTTGTAAGAAGGTATGACATTTATATGGGCAGACATTGAACCATGTGCATCATAACCCAGTGGACATATATAGACATGTTAAACGCAGACATATATGTATCATTTCTGAATATTATTTTTAAAATATTTGTGCAGGTGGCAAGATTTCAAATCACGCCTTAAAAGAAAACTGTCAAACAGATGGAAAGCCAGCCAGAAAACAGGTGGAGGAAATCTCCCAGAACACCTCCAGCTAACGTCACTGGAGGAATTGGCCCAGGACTGTATTTCTCAGGAGGAGATTAAAGGTGTCTCCAGCATGGACAGTGAATTGGGGCCAGATGAGTTTGGTGCAGATACCGGAGGTAAATGTCAAATTGAAATGGCACAGTATAGCTGCTGTGAGGGCGGAGCTACGGCAGCGCGGGAGTGAGGGAGCGTGAGATGGGAGCTCCCTGGATGAGATCCTGTGTGTAACTATGTCCCCGCCACCTGGAGAGTGAATGGCGGCATGAGGAAATAAAAAAAAAAGCCGGTACCGTCTGCTTTGTGTTCTCCTGTGAGCGGCGGTGGAGCGGGGGTCCTGTGTGTCGGGCGCCGGGAGCGTGAGCTGAGCTGCAGAGCAGTGACGTGTAGCTGTGACGTGGTGCTGCCGAGCGTGGTTAGTCCGCGGCTGGGAGACACGAGTCGGCGGCATTTCCTCTCAGCGTGTACGCTGTGGACGCTGAACGCTGTGTGTAAGAATCGGACGGCAAAGGGGGACTTGGATGCTGGTGGGCTGCAGGGTGCAGCGGTTTGACCGGAGAGATTCGTGGCTGGAGGTGCTCGAGTGGTGAAGGAGAAGGAGACTGTGGAGAGGCTACTACGGAGCGGGCTGACAGAGGGGTGTGAGACGGTGCGTTTTTGCAGAGACGTGGGCTACATTGAAGAAGTGGGTGGAAGGTAAAAGAGAACCATAAAGCAAGTCCACTACAACTACTGGAAAGTAAGACTTTTGTTTATCTTTCTATCTAAACCTGTATGTAACATATGGAAAGGGTCAAAGCAAGGTGGTAAATAGCCGCCCACAGGGACTGTTGTGTGAGAGCCAGTGTGAGGGGAGAAAGTTCAATCTTCACAGGGATCCGGGGGTGAGGTGGTGGACCTCCCCCATAGCCCCCTGTCTTTCTTTCCCCTGCATAATTGTGTGCGGTATTACCCTCAAGTACATTACCTGCACACATTAAAAACTCTGTGCCTGAGACGTACGGGACTTGTGCTAAATACAGGCTAATGCTGCTGTGTTAAAATTAAGACAGATCCAAGACGGTCCATACAGACCTCGACGTGCTGTGTCGACAACCCCTTTATACATCCAGTAGAGCGGTCCTCATATTGCTAAAGAGCCCACTCAAGCAGAATGGGGAAGACTGGTAACGCAACCGCGGCCGCCAGGCTCGAAAAATATGCAAGATCAAATGCTAATACCCACAACAATTCCACCCCAACACCGTCCACAACACCCGTGTCGACTCCTACTAAACCCTCGGCACCCCAGAGTAATCCAGACATTACACTACAACAAGTTCTTGAAGCAATAAAAGGAAGCGAGCAGCGTCTAACTGATAAAATCTCAGACATCCAAGTTGAGGTCAGCTCCCTCAGATCCGATATCAGAAACCTGAAAGAGCAGGTGCAAGAGACGGAAAACAGGATCTCAAAATTAGAGGATGGTAATCATGTCATTTCCACAAAAGTTGACTCTTTAATCACTCAAATGCGAGAAATGAAGGGTAAACTCTCTGATATGGAGGGTCGACTCCGGAGGAGTAATATAAGATTTGTGGGGTTTCCTGAACATTCAGAGGGGACTGACCCAGTGGGATTTATCGAGAATTGGATATGTGATAAATTTGGCAGGGAATCGTTCTCTAAAAATCTGGCGGTGGAAAGAGCTCATAGAGTCCCTACTAGGCCATTGCCACCGGGTGCCCCACCAAGAACTCTTATCATAAAGGTGCTTAACTTTCAGGATAGAGACAAGATACTTCGGCTAGCCCGGGAAAAAGGCCAGTTAGAGCATAACGGAGCCAGAATATCCGTGTTCCCTGATTTCCCCCTGGAAATACAAAAAGAAAGAGCCAAATTTACAGAAGTTAAAAGCAGGTTGCGTCAGAATGGCTTAAAATACTCAATGATATATCCTTCCAAATTGAGAGTCGTCGCAGATGGGGAAACAGTCTTCTTCCAGTCCGCACAAGAAGCGGCTAGATGGATTGATAAATGGAAGCCAGGATCACGTCAATTGGCGGTGGACTAAACTAATAGTGAAGTGATGTCCAGGGAGCTCACCGTGCTATGGTGGCCTCTAAGTTCAATAGCCCTTGGGGGAAAGGGATGTATGGGTTGGGTTCAGGTATACCACTTGGGGGGTGGTGTATGGGGTGGGGGGGGGAGAGTAAGGGTGGGGGGGTTAGTGTTGTTTGTGTATATGTTAAGTACTATCCGACCAATCACAGCTAGGAGCTACCTAATACTGGGCCTAATGGCAAGAAGGTATAAGATCTATCAGGAATCCAGAAATGGTGAACAGAAAAGTTATTAATTTTCTAACTTGGAACGTGCGGGGATTAAACGAAAAAGTCAAAAGATCACTGGTGTTAAAACAGTGTCAAAAATATGAGACCGATGTTGTATGTTTACAAGAGACCCACTTGTGTGGGGAGAGGTTGGGGGCGCTGAGACGGCCATGGATTGGGTGGTCCTTCCATGCGCCCTTCACCTCCTCATCACGAGGGGTCTCTATCTTGATTAGAAAAACGGTGTCATTTGAATGCATAGAAGTTAAAATGGATGATAGTGGCAGATATGTGTTCCTGGAGTGTATGATAAACTCGATCAAGTTTTGTATTATGGCACTATATATCCCCCCACCATTCTCGTTTGAGGTGCTAAGAAAGGCAGTTGATTTCATGGTCTCTAGACCTGATTGTAATATTGTGTGCTTAGGGGATTTTAATAACGTCATGTATCCAGATAAAGACAGATGGAATAGGACCGGACATGTAACACCAGCTAGACAGTGCTTGGCAGAATTTATGTTTGAAATGGGTTGGCAAGATGTCTGGCGCGACCGCTACCCTAATAAACGGGAATTCTCTTGTTATTCTGCCACCTACAACTCCTTTTCTAGGATTGATATCATTTTTACATCCAAAAACCTGTTGAATAATATTGCTTCCATAGAGTATAAATCAAGGGGGATCTCGGACCATTCCCCAGTGTCAATGCAGCTGGAATGGGACCAAGTGAAGGGCAGTTCATATTGGAAACTCCAGCCAGCTTGGTTGTCACAAATGGGAGAATTGGATAATATTACAAAAGAGTGTGAGGTCTTCTTTGACCAAAATCTTCTCTCTGCTAAATCTATATCGGTTTGGGACGCCTTTAAATCTTATCTCAGAGGATCCTTTATTAAAAGGATATCTGAGATTAAAAAGGAGGTCCAAACAAGGGCGCTAATATTAGAAGAAGGGATGATGGAGAAAGAAAAGGAGTACTTAAGTAAAAAAACAGATAGTGCCAAGGAGGAGTGGATTAGGGCCCAGAAGGAGTGGGTGGAGTATTTGCAAATAATGACGCAATGTAGCCTCTTAAAAAAGGTCACACTATATATACTCTAACTCAGACAAAGCAGGAAAATATATGGCATATCTGGTCAAGGTTGATAGTTCCCCGTACCAAGTGTCTAAAATTAGGAATGAGAATGGAGAGATTTTGACCAATATTGGGGATATATCGGAAGTGTTTGTCAAGCACTTTAAGGAAGTATACAAATCAAAATTAACTCTCGGGGAAAGTGAGATCGAATCTTATATTAAAAAGATAGACATTCCAAAATTAGGTTCTGACGCCACTGACACCCTAGACTCGCCCATTACATTAGAAGAAGTGCTACAAGCTGTTAAATCCATCTCACCGGGAAAGGCTCCAGGAACGGACGGCCTACCCTGTGAGGTGTATAAACAAATGATTAATACTTTGGCACCCCGTCTCCTTTATTTCTTCCAAAGAATGGAGGAAGAGGGAAGTTTGGCCAATTCAATGAAGGAAGCTGTAATTACAGTTATCCCAAAAGAAGGTAAAGACCCGATTGCAGTAGATTCATACCGCCCCATATCGCTGATTAATTCAGATGCCAAGATATTTGCTAAAATTCTAGCAAACAGGCTGGATAAGGTAATTGGGACCATTGTGCACCCGGATCAATCCGGATTTATGCGAGGGAAAGCTACCTCAATTAATCTGAGAAAGGTTTATACCTATCTCCAGACTAAGGAATTTATAGGGGAGGAAGCAGCGATTGTTTCATTAGATGCCAATAAGGCCTTTGATTCGGTCGAATGGCCTTATTTGTATGCAACTTTGAAAGTATTTGGGTTTGGGTCTAGGTTTATTAATTGGGTCAGCCTAATGTATCAAGACCCCACCGCGAGGGTTAGTATCAGTGGGCACGTCTCAGAGCCATTTGTACTATCACGGGGTACGAGACAGGGATGTCCCCTTTCGCCGATGCTATTCGCACTGGCGATAGAGCCACTGGCGTGCCTGTTGAGAACAATCCTCGCGGTGAGGGATGGGAGTAGGAAATACGGCAACTATAATATGGTGTCATTGTACGCCGATGATTTATTAGTGGGGGTAACAGAATGGGTTAGGGATCTTCCAAACATAATTAGTACAATTCAGAACTTTGGACAATACTCGGGTCTAACAATTAATTGGAATAAGTCACACTTGATGTTAACTGGGCACGATAGTGGGCGAGAGAATGAGATAAACCTTCCAATCCCAATCACTAATAAATTCAAATATCTTGGCATCTACATTTCAGTAGACTATAAAAACTATATTAGAGACAATCTAGACCCATTAATTAAAGAAATTCAAAGTAGATGCAGGTGCTGGCTCAGACTACCCTTGACTATATTAGGTCGCATAAATCTAATAAAAATGGTATTACTGCCTAAGCTCCTATACATTCTCTTGCAGTCTCCCATCTTTATTAAAGATGACATATTTCGGAAAATTAATAGTATATTGACGTCTTTTATCTGGCGTAATAAACGGCCTAGAATTAAATTAGATAGTATGGTTCGGGACAGAGAACACGGGGGACTGGCTATGCCAAACTGCAAATATTACTACTTGGCGGCCCAGCTATCCCATCTATACCTGTGGATTAAAGAGAAGGAAGGGCTACAAGAATTAAAAGATCTGGTAGAGGCAGTGGCACCGGGATTTACTCCTATACAAGTAGTGTTAAACAAGAATGTGGGGAATAAAATCCCAGGCATCTTAATGCAGGCGAGCAAAATTTGGAAGCAAGTTAACAAGATCACAGGGGCAGTGGGTGAGGACCCAGAAACATGTTTATTCTCAATTAAATCATTAGAGGGCCTGATGGTTGACCAAGGGAGTAAAATATGGAGACAGTATGGAATCTATAATCTTGGCCATATGTACGAGAATAGTGTAATAAAAACCTTTTCACAGTTGCAGAGTGAATTTCAATTGCCTAAGAACATGTTCTATAGGTACCTGCAAATGAAAAGTGCCCTGGGTCAATACTTCAGGTCCGGTTGTATAGAAATCAGTGATGCACCGATTAAAAAGTGTATTAATAGAATGACTGCGGAGAAGCGGGTATCAAAATTATATAAATTCCTGATGGAGAATAGTTATGGGGATGTTCTCCCCGAATTAAGAGCCAAATGGGAAAAGGATTTCCATGAAGCCAATATTGATGATGAGGGCTGGGGAAAAGCGTTATCTGCATCAGTGGGGGCTACCAATTCATTAAGAGTCCAACAGACACAAATAAATATCTTTCACCGCACATATATAACCCCGGCAATTCTGAGTAAGTTTTCAGAAGATAACTCAGATAAATGCCCTAAATGTGGGGAAGCAGGCTGTAATTTCCGCCATCTGATATGGCAATGTCCGCAGGTTTCGAGTTTTTGGCAAAGAATCTCAGACACTCTGATAGAGATTGGTATACCCCGCTCGTCCATTCAGCCCTTAAACTGTATTTTGGGTACATGGTCAACAACTACGATGTCATATGAATTTAGGCAACTTGCAGTTAACTTATGTGCCCTGGCGAAAATGGTCATAGCGAGATCATGGATAGATAAGAAAGGGCCGGGTTACAAGGAATGGGTGAACTTGGTTGATGCTACAGTTGAACATGAGAAGCATGTCCATGTTAATAGAGGAACGGTGGAAAAATTTTATAAGATTTGGAGTGGTTGGTTTCATAGAAGAACAGGCATCGGGTAACACTACTAAAGAATAAAGGGTTATGATATAAATACAATATTTTTTAAAGAAATGCATTTTTTGAGGATAGGGATGGGGACATTAGAGTAATGGAAGTAGGATAGGTAGAGGCTATGACACACTGAAGTATAGATTTTTAAGGCTACTTTCACAATGATAATTATATTTAGACATATTATTTTTGGTTTTTGTCTTTTCAAATTTAATTATTCTCCATATTTATGCACTAAGCACTTATCACTGTTGAGTTTGAATATAAAATAGAATGAAAAGTGAAATAGTAAAATTCAGGATTTAATTATAGAATATGGGCTCACGGATAATCAATATTCACAAAAGAGCACTTAATAGTTGGTAGTAACCATAAAAGTCACAGATTAAGTAATAGTAACAGATAGGAACACTCAATTGATAGAGAAAATTAAAGTACACCAACCTCTTAGAAGTAAGATAATTTCTGGCTCAGCTGGGCAATGACTAAAACTGTCACTCGTTCTATACAGTACTGTATTGGGTTGCTTTGAGAATTTATAGTGGGTAGTGATGTTAGTAAAGTGACTGTGTCGGATGGTTTTATAATTGTCTTTATTTTGTTTTTACATGTATGTATGCTTTGTTTTTCTTTTTTTGTTTCGTATATGTATGTACATAAAAAAATATATATAATAAAGATTATATTAAAAAAAAAAAGAAATGGCACAGTATAGATTTACAGGTGTATGTGCAGCAACTGATATTTTCTTGTTTGTTGTTTCTTCACAGATGACAACACTGAGGCTGACGCTTCTGCTCCTCCACCACCACCACCAACTGAAAACAATGCTGCTCAACCAACAACTCCAGCTGACAACATTTCCCTTGCACATGTGCTGCAGGACATACGTGAGCAGGGCCGCACCACTGTGGAATGCCAGGATCAAATGCTGCAGGTGGTGCAGAAAATGGCACAGAGTCTAGAGGGCCTCCACCATGAAGCCAGACGCTTCAATGAACATATGGCCACACAACAATCCTCCACTGCCCCCACACCAGCAGCTTCGGCCTCACAGGGGGAAGGTCAGAATGCACCCCCACTTATGCGTACACGCAGGTGTGGTAGACCCACAAAAGGGGGAGTCCCTAAGCGAGTGCGTAAATAAAATATTTTCATTTGACTTTTTGTGCTAACAAATTTGGATATTTTTACTTTATTTTACTTTATTTATGTAGTATATGCGAATAAAAATATACTAACATATACCATGCGTTTTCTTGTGATTTTACGCTGATATATTATATATATGTTGCATATGTGAGTTGACACATGTCGACTAATGTTGACAGTGCAAACATGCTACACATGGCAGAGTGAAAATGTACATAAAGGTCTGTTATATAAGGCCAATTAATACATGTGTTAAGTGCATTTGCATTTGTGGCATACAATTCACCAAACCATAATAATTGAAATTTGTCTGCTAACTCGTGTTTGGTTTGGTGATGCAACCTGAAGTGGAGCAGAGTTAAATGATTGTAACAATCAACCAATAATAGGTCACAATGGTGTTCAGGTGCTAATGAGTTCCACATTTCGCTACTGTGTTTTAAGCGTACGAATGAGCAGTTCACAAGAAGTATGGTGTGCGAAACTGAAAACCTGCTTTGAGCTTACGAAAGTTTTGGACTTTGTGTGGGAACAATCCCTGTTGCAGTCATGCGAAACCAAACCCACCACTCGAAGTGAACGCCCAGGTGTACGCCCATGTGTACGCCCAGTTTTGCTCATTATACTGGACGCGCCCATGCAAACGCCCACATCACGCCTACTGGGTAATCCTTCGCTCGGACAACAGAAACCGCTTGGAAGATTGCTTGCGAATAGGAATTTAGCAGTTTGCACATGCACATGATACATGCGAATTCGCATGCGAACGTGTCAATGTGAATAAGGGCCTATGTTGTGGCTGAGAGACTTTTATATTGTAGTGAGTGCCAATTGATGATGGTAGACACGACTGATTGGTGGCGATAGACGCACCCAATGGGTGTTGTTAGACATGCACAATAGGTGGTGCACCCCCTAATAAAATATGCTGCGCATGCCTATGTATATATGTGTATATATGCAGAAGGCATAGCGCCCCCTGTACAGAGCCCTTTGCATACTTTCCGGGCTACTTTCCGGGCCTCCTAATCACACCAGTGGCCCACACACACACATAGAGGAGAAGGCAGACTGGAGCAGCAGAGACATTGGGTTGTGGACGCAATGACATTGACATCACCACTGCCTCATCCCACCCAGCAGTGAGATTCCCAGACACCACCCATCAAGGATGAGGTAGCATCCGGATTTTGGAAAGCATTTCTTATTTCCCGATAGTCCAGAGGAATCCTAGAAAGATAGATTGGGGGAAATTTACTAAGAATACAAATACGATATATCGTATTCGTATTCTTAATACGACTGAATACGACTGCATACGGCTGTTCCAGCGGGGAATTTACAAAGCAGTCAAATACGACTGCTTTGTAAACCTCTGATGGCGTATTGATTCGTAGCAGCGCACTATATTAGAATTGATTCGTAGCGGCCATATATACGGCCGCTAATACAAATTCATATCGGCAGTCTGCACGGATCAGTCAGATCCGTGCAGGCTGCAATGTGTAAAAAATTAGAAAAATAAATAAATAAAAGAAACGGCATGGGGTCCCCCCCACGGCCGTAACCAGCACCAGGCTGAAAGAGCCGGGGCTGGATATAAAAAAATCAGGAAACCCGGCAAATAGGGGTTCCCCGATTTTTTAAAACCAGCCCCAGGCTCCAGGGCCGGTGCTGGTTCCCAAAATATGGGGGACAAAATGACTAGGGGTCCCCCATATTTTAAGAACCAGCCCCAGGCTCAACCAGCCAGCAGGGTAATGTCACAGCCGGGGGACACTTATTATATAAGGTCCCGCGGCCAAAACATTCACCCTACCGACCAGTCAGCCTGGCCAGGGGCCCTGGGGGAGTGGGGACCCCACCAATAAAGGGGTCCCCCTCCCCTGCAGGACTTACCAGACCAGGCTAAAGCCTGGTGCTGTCCCCGGTGACCCTGTGCTGTGGTCACCGGGCTGATTAAAGTGTAAAAAATAGAATAAACTTTTGTATAATACTGTGGAACTATGAGTCCCAGCAAGAGAACCACAAGTTCCAGAATGCGTGGCATTAAAGGGCCCACTGGCACTTATAGTTCCACAGTATTAAAAATAGTAAAATAAACACACACACTGACACATGAAAAATAAAACTAAAAAATAAATACATCCAAAGCCCTTTCATACAGATACTTACCTATCTTGAGCCCGTAGGTAGGTCCCTGGGTCTGGGGCTCCGGGGTCCGGGGCTCCTGGGTCTGGGGCTCCAGGGTCCGGGGATCCAGGGTCCAGGATCCGAAGAAATCCATAGGGGTACCTGTGGAAGAAATTCCTACTCACCAAGGTCCTCCGGCGAAGATCACGTCCTCTTCTTTCCGACATAGTCCAGGTCTTCTTAAAAAAAAATTAAAAACCCGACTATTCCGGCCGGTACCCGCTGACAGACTGAGCAAATACGCTGATGTTTCATGTTCAGTGCCTCTCCTCCGAATGATTCTATTGGCCGCCTAGCCGCCAATCAGGAGCTGGCATTCTTGGGCATCTGACTGATCCGTGCAGGCTTCTGCCAAATACACCAGGAAAATAAAGTGTATTCGTGGCCAACTTCGACATTATGGAGTCTATTCAATTCATTAGTGCTGGGAAAAAGCTCCTGAAACTATTCAATTCAGCGCACTATATTAGAATATATTGAATGCAGGGGCGTTTTTAAGGGCCCCCTAGTTAGCAACTGATGGTGATACATGTATGTAAAACATATTACTTAGGCAGTAAAGATGGGCCCCCTTCAGCACTGGGCCCCATAGCAGCTGCACCCCCTGCACCTATGGTAGTTATGCCCTTGGACAGCACTTTGAGTCCTATTGGGAGAAAAGCGCTATATAAATATCATTATTATTATTATTATTATTATTATTATTATTATTATTATTATTGATTGAATGCTACATTAGCTTTATAGCAGATGTTACAGAATCCATGTCTTCAAAAATGTCAATTGTTTGACTCATCATTCCATAGACTATTAGCCCAAGGTTTCGGGCATGACCATGTGTTTTTTCAGCAAATCATATATGATAACATTAGCTGAGGCATGTGAGGTCTGCAGTTGGTCTGGGTTCTTTTGAAAATCTTGGATGATTCATTGATTCACTCTTGGAGGAACTTTGGTAGGACGGTCACTCCTGGGAAGATTCATCATCACTGATTCAAGTTTTCTATATTTGGAGATAATACCTCTCAACCAATAGTGGTTTGCTAGAGTCCCATAGCATAAAGGTGGCCATACACACGCAGATTTATCTTCAGATCTGGCTGGTTGGAACAAAAACATGGTTAAGGATGAGAGCAAATGACAGTTGACCATTTGCTTGGAAATGCTGGAAAACTGACAAACTGTCACTCATCCATAACCATGTTTTTGTTCCAACCAGTCAGATCCGAAGATAAATCTTACTAGTGTATGGGCACCTTTAGAATGGCCTTGTAACTCTGGGCCTTATTCAGAGATGGAAGGAAATTCAATGCCGCTTATTATAAGCAACTTTGAATTTCTATCCAAATGAGAAACATTCAGGTGACATCAGTAGTAGTGCCACCACCTTCATATAGCTATGACCGAAAGAGCAAGCTGGGATCCAACGTTGCGACCATCATTTGCAATGTGTACACAGATGGCCAGCTGAATTTAGCCTACTTAGTATTCCAGCATACTGTTCTGCTTGTTAAGTCCTTGAAGCCAACTTCACATTGCTGGAAAGTTATATTTTATTTCAGAAGAATGATTAACCGAGGCGGGAATTACTGTTTCACACAGGGCCAATTGGTGTTGCATAACTGTTTACCTTCAATAAATGAAATTATCGTTAAAACTGTATTTTGTCTTTGTCTTATATTCAGTCTTGTTAGGGGGGACAAATAATCAAATATTAAAGAAATGAAGAAGGGGCAAAAAAAAAAAATTCACGCCACTGTCATTGACAAAGAGTTTAGCAAGCATGTAATGTAGAATTAGATGTCACATATAAATGTTGAGAGAGGTCAAATAGGATTTGTAAGTCTTCAAATCTGTAGCGTTTGATTTGCTTTCATAGCTTAATTACTTCTGCTAATTATTATACAAATGGAAATGGAGAAGTTTTAGCCTTCAGGCTTCTTGTTAGATTACTCACCAACTGTGAGCAGACGTTTAACTGACGAATCTTTCACTAGTAATTGCATTACCTCTATTATGAGATAAACCTGGTACACTGTCATCTGTTATTTCTGCGTGTTATGTCGCTAATTCAGACAACCCGTGTGGAAAATATGACATAAATAGGATCTTGTCTTACTTTGTAAGATTTCATTGTAAATTGTACATTGACATGTTAAATAGAAGTGTAATAATTATTCTTTATTACTAATAAACTGTCCATCAGGTATCCCCAGGTCCACACCTTTCCATCTCACCATAAACTTAACCTAAACCTTAACACTAACTTATATAATAAAAAAGACACAGACACAAGTGCTGGCGTTTCAAAATGAATGTCAATTTATTTTGACAATTAAACTAACTATATATATATAATGGTGGCGGCACCAAAGAACGGTCATTATAGGAAAGTGGGGTTAAAGATGTTACCATACACACTATCGCTGGTGATCGCTCTCCCCGGTCATCCACTCGTGCTAGTGGTGACCACCACCCCGGGCGGGAGCATGGCCGATGACCATCGATGTCAGGAGAGAGCGACACCCCACTATCTACACACACACATCAAGATCTTACAAGGATGACCGTTCTTTACCGCCGCCGAAGAGAAAAGAAATAGGGAAGGGTGGGCGGGGCTTTTTTCAGACAGAGGAAGACTTCCTGTGAGTATGATCCTTTTCTTCCCTGTCTATACTCCTCCCACAGCTCTGATAGGCCTTGTGCCCATCCTATTAGCATATCAGCTGACCTTCCAGCGTAACCTGGGGAACCATCAGGGGTTTATGCTCACTCAGTGCTTAGTCAGCATTCGTGGTTCTTAAACTCCCCATCAGGTATCCCCAGGTCCACACCTTTCCATCTCACCATAAACTTAACCTAAACCTTAACACTAACTTATATAATAAAAAAGACACAGACACAAGTGCTGGCGTTTCAAAATGAATGTCAATTTATTTTGACAATTAAACTAACTATATATATATAATGGTGGCGGCACCAAAGAACGGTCATTATAGGAAAGTGGGGTTAAAGATGTTACCATACACACTATCGCTGGTGATCGCTCTCCCCGGTCATCCACTCGTGCTAGTGGTGACCACCACCCCGGGCGGGAGCATGGCCGATGACCATCGATGTCAGGAGAGAGCGACACCCCACTATCTACACACACACATCAAGATCTTACAAGGATGACCGTTCTTTACCGCCAAAGCTAGGCCCTAAGCCGCAGCACCGCCACCAAGTAGGAAAACGCTCAGCACTGTGTATCTAACCAACTAAAAACATCGCCCAAAAACAGAGCCACGCCCTCCGGGCTCAGATGAACGCCATCGCTCCTATACAGCGCACTCCGCTGAAAGCTGATGGCGTCATGGCGAATAACACCCCCGCCATTGGTCAGCAGATACTTCTCAACTGCAGCGTTCACCGTCTTTCGTGAACGCTCCAGGCGGGGGCAGGATACCGCATTTCTCCACACTATCCTTGATGTAATGGAGGACCACACCAACTTACATGCAGGCAAATACAAAGAAATAAAATAGAGGTCCCGCACAATCACTGAGCGTAGCTCAAGAGCAGTCGTCCGCCCTAAGTCATTACCACCCAGGTGGAAAATAATGACCCTCGGGACCCCAAAATTTCTCAGGGCTCGAATCAGCCCGGCCTGCAGCCCTTTCCACAGCATACCTCTCTCACCCAGCCACCTAACCTCCCCAGCTCGACTAAACACGCGTACATCAGATGCTATGTTTGCCCTGGAAGCCCAATAGACAAAAGAATGTCCAATCATCCAAATGGACTTAACGTCCTGTCGACCTGAAATATTTATAAAGAGGTTAGCAGGCTGTCGACAAGATTACATACCAAGCATTCACCACACTTGTTAGAGAGAGGGATGAGAAGAAACCGAGGCCGACCAGCTCTTGAGGCACCAAACACACCGTCTGGAGTAAACTAACAAGTACGCCATGCCAGATTGTAATTATAGCCGAATTGTGCCCCCAGACGGATGTGAAAACACACCTCAAGGCCCCCACTGGAAGTTGGCGAGCGCTTATGCGTCCAGTTGACCAAGGTTGAAAGTGACAGATAAAGCTGGCCGAATGTACCTCCGGAAAGCTGCCGAGCGCCATCGACCCAGAGCCTGAATCTCTGCGTCGGAGCGGCCCTCCGCAGCCGCCGAGGTAGCAGCCCCAATCCTAAAGGAATGAGACCCAAATTCCTTAGGATCGAGACCCGTGGCCTCCAGCGCCCGTCCCAAGACGTGACAAAATTGGTATTTGGTGAGCGGTGACCCATCCTCGTGCATCAACCATGCACCCGGAAGGTCCGGGCGCGCCTGGGCGAAGGCCGAGACCAACGTCACAGGGCGCGCCTTTTCCACCGTGCACGGCAGCAAGGACAGCCACCGCCCCCTCCCAGCCTGGTCCGTCTTGGATCGTCGCAGGTGACATAGCACCGAGTCAGCTTGGACCACCAGGTCGTCCACAGTCAAAGGCGAGGGCGCTTGTTTTGACGGTGCCACCAGTTCCCCAATCCTGAAGGCCCCGTGGTACGCCATCACGTACGCAGTGCGGAACAAGAGTACCTCATAGTGAGGCCAGCAGATGTCCCCCAGAGCGTCCAGCAGTGCTGGAAGTAATGACATATCAATGGGACGCCTACAGTCCGTGGGTGCAGGTGTAGCCCGCCGCCAACCACGCAGCGCCCTAGACACCAGAAATGATCGGGACGGGTCCGCCCTACCCTGCAATGCGGAGAAAAACGACACCCCTGCCAAGACCCTGCGCACGGAGGCGACAGAGCGACCATTGGAGTATGCACTCCAAACAAAAGCCACCATGGCTTCTTCAGGTGTCTTACCTGCTTGAGGAGCAGCCAGTCTGAACTGCTCCCACTCTTGCCATCCAGCCTGATAGCAGTGGAGCGTCCGTGGTGCAATAGCCCGCATGGCTAGCCCCTCCATTCCGGCCTGATCATCTGCCAAACATAAGAGGGACAGCATTCACCAATAATCGATGCATCAGGAGCCAGGGCCCGAAACTTCTCCCAATCGGCCCTGGACAATGCGTCTGCCACAGAGTTCTCTACTCCGGGAACATGTTGTGCCACAAACTGTATGTTGAACAGCAGGCATCGCAGCACCAACCGCGCAAGCAGGCGAACCACAGGCATGGAAGCTGAGCCCTGCCTGTTGATGGAGTGCACCACTCCCAAATTATCGCACCAAAATATGATGCTGGAGTCGCGTAGCCTGTCTGCCCATAGCTCCAGCGCCACTACAATGGGGAACAGCTCCAACAGTAGTAAGTTTTTTGTGAGCCCTTCCGCTACCCATTCCACTGGCCATGGCGCAGCGCACCATGACCCGTGCAGGAAGGCTCCGAAACCCACCCCGCCCGCTGCGTCAGTATACAATTGTAACTGCGCATTGGTGCGCGGGCTGGCAGGCCAAATCAGGACACCGTTGAACTGCTCCAGGAAGGAGAGCCAAGTGCGTAAATCCCTCTTTATCTCTGCAGAGAGACGTACGTAGTGGAGTGGGTGCCTGACGCCTGACATGGATCTTTCCAACTTTCTACAAAAAACTCTACCCATGGGTATGACCCTGCAAGCAAAGTGAAGCAGCCCCAGGAGAGACTGAAGCTGGCGCAACTGAAGTTTGCCCGTGGCCAGTGCGAGGCTAATGGCTCCGCGTAGCCGTGACAGCTTGTCCTGGGGGAGGCGGCAACAGGCCGCTATTGTGTCTATTTCTATCCCCAAGAAGGACAGGCGCTGCACTGGGCCCTCTGTCTTGTCCTCCGCAATGGGGACTCCAAACTCCCCGAACAGATTCTGCAGGTAAGTCAGCAGAAGTTTGCACCGCTGGGAATCGGCAGGGCCCACACACAGGAAGTCATCCAAGTAGTGGGCCACGCTAGTTTCGCCTGAACCCGCCTCTACGCACCAATGCAAGAAGCTGCTAAACCTCTCGAAGTAGGCGCAGGAAATCGAACAGCCCATAGGTAAGCACCTGTCCACGTAAAAACCCGTGGGTAGGCGAAATCCCATGAACCGGAATGATTCCAGGTGTAGCGGGAGAAGGCGGAAGGCTGACTCAATGTCCACCTTGGCCAGCAGGGCCCCGTGTCCGTGGCTGCGCACTATATCAAGGGCCTGTTCAAACGACTGGTATCGTACGCGACACAAGTGTTCAGGGATGGCGTCATTAACAGAGCCGCCCGGCGGGTGGGACAAGTGTTGGATAAGCCTAAACTTACCGCTAGCTTTTTTGGGGACTACGCCCACCGGGGAGAGAACCAGGTTCTCTATAGGTGGGGATGTAAAAGGGCCCACCATTCTCCCCAAGCTCACCTCTTTGTTTACCTTTTCCAACACTATCCCGGGCATCTGAATTGCAGATTTTAAATTACGGGGGGCGCGTGCTACTACCTCCCCCTGGATTGGTAGGCGGAAGCCCAGGAGGAAGCCTTGCTCTAGGAATTTCGCCTCCTCCCTACACGGGTACCGTCCCAGCCAGCCGGCCAAGCGGTCAACCCGTACAGGAGAAGGGGCTTTACTGAGGTGTGCCCCCGGCTGTGGAAGCCTGGGAGGTGCCTCCCTGCTTACCCTTCCTGCAATCTCTAAATGGGTGATTGCCCCAGCATTTTGAGCATGCGTGCTTGAACTTGCAAGAGGCTCCCAGCGCGCAGCCAGCTCCGTTAAATGCGAAGCAACGCCCGGCGGGGGCCCCCCCCGCCCTACCGCGAAAGGGTTGTTGTTGCCTGCGAGGGGCGGGGATGGAGGCTGGCGTGGCCGCAGCAGCAACTGCAGGAGCAGCCGCCGGCTTTGGCCCCATCCAGATCTCAACGTCTTTGCACCCTAAAGCCATAATGGCCAGCCCTGACTGCTTGCGGCGAAAATTCTCATCATATGAGCGCCATGAGGAGTCGGCCTCTGACAGGAACATCTGATGAATCATGTGCATGTAACGCACCATGTTCATGTGCTCCTGCGGTCTTGTTTCTAGGTAACAAGCCGCGAACATGAACATGCCCGCCTGCCACCGGTGATAGGTGCAGTAGGCCTCCTCCCCAATACCCCCTCGCCTCTTCGCCGCGCGATATTCTTTCTCCGCCTGAGCCGTCATGGTGAAGAAGCTGACGTACTTCCCGTCCTTAATGCGTTCTTGCACGCTGCGTCTGAGTCCCCTGAGCACTGCCGTGTTCTCGCATTGGACTACCTTTCCCCTGGGAAACAACGGGGACCCTGAGCTACCGCTGGAACTAGAATGCCTACGGCGCCTATGCCTGTGCCGCCTGCGGGATTTGCGGCCTCCCCCCTCCTCCGACGTTCCCGAATCAGACCCGCCAGAGGAAGAGGAGGTATGCGCGGCCCTACGCCTGCGCCGCTTGCGCTTAGACGCCGACCCACCTGAAGTACCTTCCACTGGTACGAGGCTCATCTGAGAGGGCTCCTCCACCAAACCCACAGGAGGGGTACCCGAGGCAACGATATCCCTTGCCGTGAGAGGGGGCGTGGGTCTTGCAGCCACGGCCGGGGCTGTCCCACCTGACAGGGCCGGGGTAGGAATCACTGGAGTAGCCAGAGGAGCGGGACCGCTGTCTAGGGCCCCTCCTACCTGCGCAGGTGACTGCCTCATAAAGTTGGATAGCAGGGACAGGAACTGCTGCACCCCCCCATCCGCGGCCACAGGTAGCGGGGGGATTGAAATGGGTACGGGTGCAGGAGGGGCAGGGGGCTGGGCGCTGCGTATTGGGACTAGCCTGGCCCTTCTAAGCAGCTGCCGCCCCGCCATGTGAAGAGAGGACCTCATCCCTGTGGCCCTAACCCCCCTGGGGGTTTCAGCAGGGGCTGCTGGCCCCATCTGGGCCCTATTCGGCCCTTGACCCCCCCCCCTGGCTCGCCCACGGCCTCTACCCGCTCCACCAGTAGTGGGAGAGGGGGCTCCGGATGGGAGACCCCTTTGAGTCAGCCTGGAAGCCAGGATGGGAATGGATGAGGGGCGGGGGCTGTGTGAGGCTCTAGCATCAAGCTGGGTGTTTGGCATCCTTGCTGGCGCTGACCTGGCCCTGGCGCTGGACCGGGCGGAAGGCCCCGATCCAGGCCTAGCAGCCGCGCCATCGTATATGCGGGGGCCTAGGCCTCTTCCGCGCACTTGTGCGGCACGGGCTCTACCCCTGCCCGACCCCCCTTGCACACTGCGGCCCCCGCCGCGCGCACCGCGGCCTGTACCGGCTGCACGCGAGGTCCGGCGCCGGGCCGCGTCATCAGCCGGCGCCGCGACCATCGCGTCATTCTGTGCGGGCGGCTCAGGCGCCGCCAGACCCCGGCGCGATCGCCTCTGGTCCCCACTAGAACCACCAGGGATCACGCCGCTAGGCCCAGCGACCTCCCAGGCCGCCTCCGCATAGTCCTGGAGGCGGGCAGGCGGGCGGGTAGCCCTGCGCGGCCTGTAGGCCATGATCAAAGCGCAGGTAGGCCGCAGGTAGGCTGCTACACTAAGTAGAGAGGGACAGATGGAGATAGAGAGGGACAGATCTAGAAGACAGGAATAAAGAAATATAGAATGAAAGCTCCGTTTGTAAAGATACACTACAATTGATTGCTGCAGAGCAGCGCTTGCCTGATCCTGCAGCAGCTTTTTTCAGACAGAGGAAGACTTCCTGTGAGTATGATCCTTTTCTTCCCTGTCTATACTCCTCCCACAGCTCTGATAGGCCTTGTGCCCATCCTATTAGCATATCAGCTGACCTTCCAGCGTAACCTGGGGAACCATCAGGGGTTTATGCTCACTCAGTGCTTAGTCAGCATTCGTGGTTCTTTAGTAATGGTTGAAACAACAGTTTAGAACTGGTAGTAAAATCCTGATTAGCCGTGGTTTCCAAGGTTTCCGAGAACAAGCAGGCGGGATTCAATGTCCCGCCTGCAGCGGGATGAGAAGGGGGCATGGCCGGGAGCTGCGGCCGGAAAGAGGCGAGCTGCGGCCGGGAAGAGGCGAGCTGCGGCCGGGAGCTTATCACTTCCCGGCCGTTCTCGGCAGAACTAGCCCGACTGCTTGTGAAGTCAGATCATTCTGCTGAGATACCCTGTTCAATGCTGTCAGGGATAACAGCATTGAATAGGGCCCCCGCAGCTATCTCCCCTGTCGGGAGATGACTATGGGTGATTGAATAACCCCCTAAATGTGAGTTTACCTTTGAGCCTTATCAGTGGCGTAAGTTCGTTCCAGTTGCCCGGAGGCAAGATATATATTGGAGCCCCCCACCACACACACACACACACACACATATACGTACACACACAACCCTATATAACCTTAGTACACACACAACCCTATATAACCTTATATAAAATATATATATTCTGTTCAGCATATAGATAGATCGATCGATCGATAGATAGAACATGTATATATATTTCAGAACTCAGCCACAGAAGCAATATTGTTGGCTTTCAAATAACTGATTTAAACTTCCAGGGAGAGGTGCCCCTTTGGGACCAGGAGCCTGGCGGCAGATGACTCCATTGCCTCCCAGAGTTCTGCCTCTGAGCCTTATTCAGCATGGATTGCTTATCAGAGAATAATGAGAGCATGGATACAAGTTTTAGCAGTGTCTTGTGTAAGGTAAGGGCATATTTGGATATGTTTTATAGATGCAAGCAACGTGATTTTGAGACAGATTGAATGTGGGGAACAAAAGGGAGTTCAGGAACTAGGCAGTGAGCTTGAGGGGTAGGGTTGATTGCCTTGTTCTCAACAGTGATAGAGATATTAGGTTGGTGACTACTATTTGCTGGTGGAATATAACTAAAGCTGGCCATACATCTACAGATCTGGCTGGTTGGAACAAAAACCTGGTGATATCTGAATGACAGTTTTTGGCAGTTTTCCAACATTTTGAAGCAAATGGTCAACTGTCATTTGCTCTCATCCATTTCCAGTTTTTTGTTTCAACCAGCCAGATTGGGCAATCAATGTGTAGATGAATGGCCAGTTTAATTCTGTTTTTAAAATATTCAATTCGAGGTGGTGAGATGACATTCTGGATAAAATGGTAGAAAGGCATTAAGTGGCATGACCCAATACAGGTGGTACTAAAAGGAAAGAGAAAAAAGTACTCTCTTTTTTTTTTGGGGGGGGGGGGGGGGGCACTGCTTAGAAAATTTATTTTAAAACTTAACTTTTAATTTTATTTATGAATTTCAAGAATAAAATGGACTCACTGAAACACACTCAACATAAAACACAAAAATGAGGATGATATATAGCACTAAAGAAATGTACCATATATTCCACTTTTCAAAGAAGGGTTTATCCTCTAAATATCAAGTAATAACACCGATCTTCTGTTATTTTAAAGGTAACTAATAGCAACAATGCGAAATATATTTCTTTTATAAACCACAATTTATTCAAAATTCAGGCAAATGGCTGTTATCATTCATGAAACAAACAATCAAGGGGATCACCCCTAGTAACCTTTTAACTCACAATCAAACAGTTACTGTGGCATTATATGAGATAATTTCTTATATAACCACAGTTATTCAAGATTGGTTTAACAGCAATAATCGGTCTTAAGGTGTGTACACACGGCAGGTACTGCCCTGAGATGCGAGTCCCGACGCGATCAGATCACATCGGGACTCGCATCTCACGGCATGCCAGAGGGGCACAATTGACACTATATAGTGCAGATCTGCACTATATAATGTTGCCTGCCCTCTCTAACTGGCTGCCGATTTGCGCTCACACGGGAGCGCGCATCGGCAGCGCATCGGGCTCGCAAGCCCTAAAAAAGCATGCGATTTGCATGTGATATGGCTTCCCGATGTTCACTATATCAGGAGCATCGGAAGCCAAATCTTACCATGTGTACACACTATTAGAATAGGCAATCAAGGTGATCTTTCATTGTAACTTTATTGCTAATAATAAAACACTTGCTACATGGTGTAGACTCATGTCTGAATATTGGCTACAATTGGACAGTAACTTTGTATGTTTTTATCTAGATGTTGATAAACATTGTAGCAATTTAGTATTTGTAAGTTGAACAATAAGAGTTCTTAAGGAGCCCATACACGCTCCGATTCCCGGCGGTGCGATGTGTGCTTTGAGGTGCGCGCTCCAGCGGCACCTCATCGCACAGTACAAAAAGTATGTGCTGCACATACTTTTTGTACTTGCTTTTCCTCACATCGCATCGTATTGCATGCACAAGCCATGCACAAGGCATGCAATGCGATGTGATGGATGCTATTGTAGCCCAGAACGCACGCCGGGATCGGAGCGTGTATGGGCACCTTATAGGTCCCCATACACGTACCGATCCCGGCGGGTCCGATGTGTGCTTTGAGGTGCGCGCTCCCGCGGCACCTCATCGCACAGTACAAAAAGTATGTGCTGCATATACTTTTTGTACTTGCTTTTCATCACATTGCATCGCATTGCATGCACAAGGCATGCACAAGGCATGCAATGCGATGTGATGGATGCTATTTAAGCCCAGAACACACACCGGGATCGGAGCGTGTATAGGCACCTTAAGGTACACTTATGGTCAATTATAAAACAATTGCTTTAAATTGTGGTACAGAATGTTTTATACGTGAAAGAACAAGAAGATAATTTGCTCTTTTGTATTTTTGAGTACTCACTGTATAATTGCCGTGCTGCGACACACCTTAATAATTACTATACTATACAATATTTCTAGTTCTGTGACTAAACAACATTCTTAAACGGTCTTTAAGTAAGGATAATTTTTAGTGTAAGAAGGGGGATAGAGGTGGAGAAATAGTGGGAAAGATACCCTCTTCTAATTCCAGGATCTATGCTTGTGTATCGTAGTCCAGGGCAAGAATAATTGCCTGTGAACAGATCCGTGGGAAATATTCTCAGGGGAGCACCTCCACCAGCTATTATATTTATACATACAGCACCCAATTGTTAAGACTGTGGAATTCTATATATATGTTTTGTATATCTGTCTTTAATTTTGTAAGTGACCTGTGCACCGGTACGCTCCCAAAATTCCCCCCTCCCCCTTGAAATAACCAATACAGATGATGACAGGTGTTTGAAGATATCATGGGGGAAATTTACTAAGAATACTTATTGGATTTTTCGTATTCTTAATACGAATGAATACGAATGCATACGGCTGTTTTAGCCGTATGCAAATTCGTGTTCCGGGGGATAATTTACAAAGCAATCAAATACGACTGCTCGTAATCCCCGATGGCGTATTCATATGTATGAATTCGTATTAGCGGCAGTATGTACAGCCGCTAATACAAATTCGTATATGCAGTCTGCACGGAGCAGTAAGATCCATGCAGGCTGCAGTGTGTAAAAAAAAAGGAATAAAATAAATAAATTTAAAAAACGGCGTGGGCCCCCCCCCGTGGCCATAACCAGCACCAGGCTCAAAGAGCCGGGGCTGGTTTTAAAAAATCAGGGGAAAAAAATGCGTAGGGCTCCACTGATTTTTTAATACCAGCCCCAGGTCCAACCAGCCAGCAGGGTAATGCCACAGCCGGGGGGAGACTTTTTATACAAGTCCCCCCGGACAAAGCATTCATACCTACCGACCAGTCAGCCTGGGCAGGGGTCCTTGGGGAGTGGGGACCCCTTCTTGGGGGCTATTTTTCTTTCTTTTTTACACACTGAAGCCTGCACGGATCTGACTTATCCGTGCAGGCTAAAGCCAAATATGCCAGGAAATTGAAGTCTATTTTCCTGGCGTATTTGGCTGGCAATTATCGGCAGTTTGCCGATAAATAGTGGCCGTATTTTAATAAGGCCGCTTAGTAAGGAATCACCATTCTTTTGAATGGTGATTCTTATTCGTATTTACCAATGGCGAATACATTCATATTTGTAAATACAAATAGGAATGTACCATCAATACAAAAACAAATTTGCGAATTTTCGGGATTGTTAATCCCGAAAATATGAATGTTTAAAAAATAGGTGTATTTCTGTGTACGAATACACCATTTTTTTATGATTTTGAGTTAGTAAATTTCCCCCCATGAGTATCATCCGTGTGCAGATGAATCTGAAATCCAAAAGAGCTGATTCGTTTTCCAAGAGATGTGGTATAGATAGAGAACAGCAGAGGACCTAATGGGTCCTACACACAGCGTGATTTCAGGGATTTTTTAAGTGATCTGACATAATTAGACTTGCTTAGAAGTTGCACCTACATCGCTCCATGTGTAGAGGACATAGCAATAGCAAAGCGGGGCACTGCACATTGCTATCAAATCAAATAAGAACAAGCATGCTGGATAAATCTTGTTCATTTGACGGTCACAGTCAGTGTTCTGTGCAGCGCTGTGTGTTGATCAATCTGAGTGATCTAGTATCTCTACATGTGTAGGCCCCTTAAGACTGAGCCATGAAGTGTAACTGATAGAGGTAGTGAAGAGGAGGTAGTATCAGAGAAATGAACTCTGAAAGTGCGTTAGATAGATAAGAGGAGAATCAAGAAAATCAAGAGAATCAAGAAAGGGCTTGACTTTTTTTTTTTTACTTAAAAAATGGTCTACATTGATTGTTGAACCATTGGGCAACTGCCCATTGAGCCCATTTGTTAAAATGGCTCTGTGTTGCAGATGGGGCATCTATTGAGGGCCACTGGTTTCTAGTGCCCAGTGGGCGAGACAACAGACAGCAAGTCTCATGATGCCCCTTTCAGACCGCACTTAAAAAACGGTATTTTGACGATTTTTAACCGTTTTAAAACGGTAATCTGTGCGGTCTGAAAGGTGCAGGACCACTTTACCGTTTTACAAAAGCCGATTTTGTAAAACGGTTAAAATGGAGGGTCCTACCCGTTTCAGACCCGGTATTTTGGGATCAAAATCGGGTCTGAAACGGTATTTAGGAACCAGCCAATGAGCTGGGTCCTAAATTCAGCGCAGTGAATATTTAATGAGCGCTCATTAAATATTCACAGCACTGGAGCCGCCCCCCCGCCGCCTCGCCACCCCCCCCCCCCCCCAAACAACGCACGCAGTATACACTGCTGTACTACGCAGTATTATCAGAGGGAAGCCCTGGATAAATCCCCCGGCACTCTGCTGCTGTGTCCTCACCAGGGTTCTCCGTTTGCGCATCGGTGATGACCTGGGGGGGATAGGCCTCCGCTGCTGCAGCCCGTCTCCCTCCTCCATGGTCATTAGCAGCAGCCCGCACTCACACCAAGGGCACCAACAGCAGGAGCACACAGCCGCAGCTTGCAGGAGGAGGAGGGCAGCGTCAGCGCGCTGCAGCCAATAGGTAATGAGCTGTCAACGCCAAAGTATTAATTATGTTAACCCTAGGGGGGAAGGGGGGGGTGATGTGTTAACCCTAGGAGGGGTTGTTAACCTATGTGGGGGGGGGGGGGTGATGTGTTAACCCCAGGGTTGGTTGTTAACCTGTGCGGGGGGGGCCGGTGCTGAAAACTGCACTGGCTTTGACCCTATATTTAGAAAGTTTCCAAAAAACGGGTCTGCCAGTGTAAAAAAAAGGCACTTAAACGGTAATATACCGTTTAAGAGATGCGGTGTGAAAGGGGTTTTACCTGGCAGACCCGTTCTTGGAAACGTTTCCAAATACAGGGTCAAAGCCAGTTATGTGGTCTGAAAGCAGCATCACACTGTGTGCACTGATTTTGGAAGCAGGGAGGAGAGGCTCCAACGAGAGGGCTCCAGTCATTGCCCCCTTAATCTGGCCCAGCTTCATCTAACTTGCCAACCATACTTGTAACCAGTTTGAATGGATCAATTTGATTGGCTCTGAAGTTGAGCATACATGATGGGACCATGTGCGTAAGGTTTTCCAGTCGCTGCACACTAGCCAGTCACAACCATTGGCCCAACTTTTG
Source organism: Crinia signifera (assembly GCF_055691185.1). Taxonomy (NCBI): domain Eukaryota; kingdom Metazoa; phylum Chordata; class Amphibia; order Anura; family Myobatrachidae; genus Crinia; species Crinia signifera. The sequence goes on along the minus strand of NC_139219.1, from coordinate 46,597,445 downwards.
ATCAGTCCCAGTAAGATGTGGCCTGAGACTGCTGGTGGTTGTTTGAAAGACAAAGGGCGGCGGGCCAGATGCACCAAGCTTCAAAAAGTGATAACATGGAGAGTGATAACCAACCAATCAGCTCCTGTCTGACATTTTTTCAAACACAGTCTGTGGCAGGCAGGAGCTGATTGGCTGGCTGTTTATCACTCTCCATTTTATCACCTATTGAAGCTTAGTGCACCTGGCCCAAAAGCAGCAATTTGGTACCAGCTTGGTACAAGATCACTACATTTCTGGGGAACTTCACCTCATAATGAACAGTGGATGGTGCAGATCCACCGGAAGCTTCGGCTGGATGCAGAAAATACTGTATTATAGAAATTGGCAGATGATATTCATGTGATGTAAAGGTGGATTACCACTCAGGAGCATGTGATATCATTACCCGGCCAAAGAGGCACTGCATGAAATTTAGAGTAAAATGAGTATTAGACAGTTACTAGAAAGGTTTGTCACATGGGACAAGATCAGCTAAGTAGGAAAAAGTCATGTAATACAATATAACATGTAGCATGGATGTAGTGTACTCTGCTGAAGGCATAGAGCCTGTGACACAAAACTAATTAGCAGATGCTCAACCAGAGGCAGAACTCTGGGAGGCAATGGAGACATCTGCCGCCGGGCTCCTGCTCCCAAGGGGGCACCTCTCCTCCGTATCAAGTTTGAATCAGTTAATTGAAAGCAGTTGATATTGCTAATGTGGCTGACTCCTCCTTCTAACATAATTTTTGCAAGTATCACACCCTGTATTAGATCCAATAACCTTACTGGAGACAGATACCTTACTGATTGAGCTATTTGGGCGGCACCAATACTTATCTTGCCTCCGGGCAACTTGGATGAACTTACACCACTGTGCTCAACTATTACATTTGTTCATGCAAACTGATAATAGCTGATGATAACCAGTATATATACGGTATACGAGACCAGTACAAGATGCAAAAAGGATTCTTGCCCTGTTTAATGATGGACCATCAATGATTCTAAATCATTGATGGTTTATGGCCGATGTTGAATACTTTTGCCATGGATGTGGGAGAACCAGATGGTTTTCCTCCATCGATGGCATAGCTCCGCCCCCGACATACACGAAGCCCCGCCCTCACATGCTTGTGGGCCAATCAGTAAAACACAATGGATGACCATCGATATGTAAAAATATCGATGGTCATCCATTGCATAGTTTAGCACTATCGATGGCCACTTTTGCCATCGATGGCAACCATGGATGGCAATGGCAACGATGGCCATCCCTAGCTCTGTTACATTAGAGAATATCACACTGTCACTGCATAATAACCACACCCCCTTGCACATGCGGGCATAGGACCTAATTCAGACCTGATTACAGGGCTGCAACTTTTTGCAACAGTTAACCACCAGAGTGAATCCGGGCCAGGTGTACGGCTGCGAAAATGGCTTTGAAGCCATGCGAAGAGGGAAAAGCCATTCGCAATCTCTCACCAGGGCCGGCGCTACCCACTCAGCAGCTCCTGCAAAGCAGGGAGGCGCCATGCTGAAAAGGCGCTGTCTCCCTCCCTGCTCTGCTAAAGCTGCCTCAGCCCTCGCTGTCACTGCCTCCTGCACGCCGCCCGCAGCGCCTGTCTGACAGCGGGCGGCAGTATGGAGAGGCTGAGCAGCTCCCTGCACCGCGCACACACTGTCCTCCTCCTGCGACCTGCCCCCTCTTCCTCACGGACACTTGCGCTGAGGCATGTAGCGCTGTCTGTGAATGCCTGGATGACATGTCATGTCCGGATCCGCCCCCTACCCATTGCACACTGCGCCTGTCAGCTGTCAATCAAATGACGAACAGGCAGCAGCACCGCCTTCCCTTTCTTCCCTCTTCTCAGTGTGCTGTGCCAGTGCCGCTGCCAGTCCTCAACACTCCGCCCCCTCTATCTCCTTCCCTCTTCTTCCATCTCCTCCTTCCCTCCCCTCCTTTCCCCCTCAGTCACGAGTGCTGCACATACTTTTTGTACTGCTTTCGGATCGCATCACACACCGTGCGATGCTATGCGATCTAGCCAATACCGTATGCGATTCTCACAGCGTGTATGGGCACCTTTAGTGCCTGCAACAATTTGCAGACACAGCACTGAGATGGTGTATGCATACATGTAAATGCACCCGAGATCCTCCATAGGATCGCATGTTGCATACGCTCCCACATTCGGGCTGCAGCTTGTTGCAATGGCAATGTGAAAGGGCGCAAAATGTATGATTTGCAGGAGGGCGCCGGACACCCTTGCACCGGCCCTGTCTCTCACCATTGAGTGAATTCACCCCAACTGTGTGCAGCGCCGTGAACGTCTATACTGACTCTGTGCTGAGATGACCCTGGTGGAGATCGGGACCGCTCAACGGTCCTCTCTCCCAAACGGTCTCAAGTTTTTAAGTGGCACTCCCAGAAAACACTGGGGTGTCATCTACAAATGCTGGCTGGCTGTCAATCAGCCAGCTTACGGCCTGCGTTCACAATCGTCACTTGCTGTGGCAGAGGGTCAATACGTGTGCACTATGTCCCGAGCGCTCGCGCGGTCCTCTGATAGTCAGCAGGCCTGCGAATTTGCAGCCCTGCGTCGGGATCAGAATCGGCCTGTAGTCCATCATATCAGTATTTTGACTTAAACATGAAACATCAATATGATGGAGGAGACTGTGTTTGAGTTATTATTTCAGAGTCTGTGGAGTGTCAATTTTTTAGATTTTGTTATTTACCTTATACTGTCTAACACCTCGACATATGACTTTAGATGGGACTGCCGACTTGGGGCCTGATTCAGAGTTGATCGAAAAAGCCAATTCTTTCTCAAATGGACAAAACCATGTGCACTGCAGGTGGGGCAGATGTAACATGTGCAGAGAGAGTTAGATTTGGGTGGGGTGCGCTCAAACTGAAATCTAAATTGCAGTGTAAAAATAATGCAGCCAGTATTTACCCTGCACAGAAACAAAATAACTCACAGAAATCTAACGCTCTGTGCACATGTTACATCTGCCCCACCTGCAGTGCAGCATGGTCTTTTTTTATCCTATCAAAAAACGTTCGGTATCAAAGGGTCTTTGGGAGTGTGGGCGAGTCCATGTCCATGTCATGACGTCACGCGGTAGTTGTGCAGGTTACGGTATAGATGATAGACATTGTCTACGTCGACAGTCACTAGGTCGACCACTTGATCCACAGTGACTAGGTTGACACCAAAAAAGGGTCAACATACTATCAGTTGAAATTGCCAAAAGGCCAACACAAACTTATGGTCGACATAGGCAAGGTCGACAGTCAAAACGTCAACATGAGTTTTTCATGTTATTTTGGTGTCTATGTTATCATACGTTGACATGGACACCCGTATATATCTATCGCTTCGCTCGCCATGCTGCGGGCACTATTTTATTCCCACTAGGATGGTAAAGTTTAAAAAAAAAACTCATGTCGACCTTGCCTATGTCGACTATAAGTTATGGTCAACCTGTTGGCAGTGTCGACCTATGGTATGCCGACTCTTTTTATTTGTCGACCTAATCACTGTCGACCTAGACATTGTCTATCCGCTGACTGCATATCATTGTGCAATGCTCCTCTGGGAATGTTTAGATGGCCAGGAAATCTTTATGGGGCCCCTTGGGAACTGCCCTAAGCAGGTTCCTAGGTTGCCTTGTGGTAAATCCCCCTCTAATTATCTCTGTGGGTGCTCTGGGTGCACACAGTATTTATGTGGGCACGCCTAGGAAATGATGCGTCCCCGTGCACCAACCCCATGACCGCCTCCATATAGGGATGGCCATCGTTGCCTTTGCCATCGATGGTTGCCATCGATTGCAAAAGTGCAATTGGCCATAGTGTATAACTATTCAATAGATTACCATTAATGTTTTTGTATATCGATGGTCATCCATTTTCTGTGATTGAGTGGCCTGTGGGCCAATCAAAATCCGGGGGTGGGGCTTTGTGGGTGTCGGGCGGAGCTATGCTCCGTGTCCCGGCACTTTAGGGAAAAAGCAAAAGCAAAACTATTCATTTAAGCTTTACATCGATGGTGGAAAACCATCTGGTTCTCCTCCATCGATGGCAAAACTATTCAACATCGGCCATACACCATCGATGATTTCTAATCAAGCTGATTTCTAATCATCGATGAGCATCCCTACCTCCATAGTTACTCCCCCTCACCATGTGAATGCCTCGGCGGCTGTGCAAGTCACCGAAAGACTCCACACAGTGGCCCTGCACATGTGCATATGTGAATAGTATGTTCACATCTTCACAAAATGAAATAAACCTTGTATATGAATTACTGGCGAGAGCTATGCAAATGTATATTCAGGGCTACCGTTATTGCCTGATTAGGCCAAATATTAAACTCCATTTTCTCCCTTACAGAGCCAGATAAAGGTCTAAATGGGCCTGGAGCTGAAAATGATCAAGGGCCTATTATGCGCAATAATAGGGGTTGCGGCCAGCACCTAATAATGTGGGTGGCGTGACCAGTGTTCTGTTTGGGTGGTCTGCTCATGAGTGTGTCTCTATTTGTGTAAATTCTTTCAAATAATTATATATGCCTGGAAAAGGCAGGGGGCTGGCATAAGAAAAATGCAGGGAGATATATTGGTGGGTGCACTCCAAAGGTGCACCCGCAGGACGCCGATGTCCTAAGATACTTGCGGGGTGAGGCGGCACTCCAGTCATAAAAAAAAATACTGAAAACCGAAACTTGGTAAACAATATGTCAGCACCTTTTATGTGGTAACCTAAGTTTACCACACCATATACCCCTTATACAAATCATGCAACACAATAGTAACCCCTTATACTGTACTTGCTTCTTACACATTATGCCACATGGAATGAGACAAAATTCACACCGATTGAGCAAAAATTCACACTATGGCACACAGATTGAGTCAAAATTCAAGTTATGCAACACAGATTAAGGCACAATTCACATTTTGCCACATGGATTGAGCCAAAATACACACTATACCAGGCATGTCCAAACAGTGGCCCTCCAGCTGTTGTGAAACTACATGTCCCAGCATGCCTTGACATAGTTTTAGCATTCCCTAATTGCAAAACTGTGGCAATGCATTATGGGATTTGTAGTTTCACAGCTGGAGGGCCATAGTTTGGACATGCCTGCACTATACCAAACAGATTGAGCAATAATGCACAATATGCTTCATAAATAGGGACATTGCACGCCAAAGGCGCACATTAAAAATTTACACCATAATGCCCATTACATGTTTAGCCTCACACCATAATCTCCATTACATATTATGCCAAACACCATAATGCCTATTAAAAATTATGCTACATAAGTGTTGCTTACCTACATGTTCATTGCCAGGGGTTCCATGCTCATTGCCAGGGGTTCCATGCTCATTGCCAGGGGTTCCATGCTCGTTGCCATGTGGGGTTACATGCTCATTGCCAAGGGGGAATGCATGCTCGCGGTAACTGGGGGACAGTCACCGCCAGGCAGAAATGACAGCTATTAACAGCCGGGCAGAGAGCAGGGGGCTGCCCGGCTGTATTCAGAGCACTGCATGTCCCGGCTATTTGAAATAATACCCCTTTCATACCAGAAAATGCAGGGAATATGGTCCCAGGATCATGCAGGGACATTCTCGGACTGGCCCCTTTTACACCAGCCTAGTCCCTGCATTTTCTGGTGTGAGGGGGAGAGAAAACCACCCCCGCCCCCCTTTAAACAACCAGCTATATCTTCGGAACCAACTGACCCATTTACATGTAGCCTTCGAATGATTTTGGTCCTGTGAAACTGGGCCGTTTGGTTACAGAGAAATCTGTCCTCAAACAACATGAACAGCCATGAAATGACATTTCAGAAATGAAAAAAAAAAAATAGTTTTACCCGCAATATCTCTAGAACCAATGAACCCATATGGAACAGGTATCAGATTGAAGGCCCAGCGATTTGGGTTCGACTGAAATCAGCCTCGAGTTTCTGTGATACCGGAGGGGGAACTGGCAGCCGTTTGAACCGGGTGGAGGTCGGAATTAGCGGGCCCCATGTTATCCTATGGGGAAAACGTTCCAGGTTTGCCTGGCGGTATCTCCGGTTCCCGGGGGGCTAGTGACGCGGGGCTGGGCTTGTTGGAAAGCCCTGGCCCTCAGCTACAAAATGGGCCTATTTGGAGAGTGGGCCTGGAGCTATAGCTCCATCAGGCCCATTGTTAATCCGGCTCTGCTCCCTTATGTCCTGGGAATCTGGCTTTTTCTATTTCTCCGATACAGTACTTGTAGTTAATTTCCCCCGGCGCTGGTGTCATACACTTTGCTAGATGTGTTAGTGTCTGGTTCTTGCCAATGTTCTGCTGTCTGCTATGCTCACATTATCAGCAGACTAATTACGGCATCTGTGAACAGACAGAATGAATTAAAGGCGTATGTACAGTATGGTCAGGCTCAGCCGGTAGAGTAGCATAACTAACCAGTTTATCAGGAGCCCACTTCCTTAAAATTCATGTGCCTCAGTCATCTGCCCTCAGGGCAGTGTGTTTTACACACTTCTGGTAAAGCATACTGTACTTTAGTGTAACGCCTGACAGCTGTAACGTCAGTCTATGTCATCAGAGATTGGCCTCGGGATCTGGTGCTGTATAAATACAGGGGACTGCCTGGATGACTGACCACTGACAACCTGTCACAAGTCGCTGGTACGTCTGTGCTATCCTGCCGCCTGTCTGCAATCAAAACCTTGGGCTGTGCAGAACAGTATCAAACATGAACAACCACATGAATGGAGAAATCAACTGCAATTACCTCACCAGCTATAATAACGGCACAGTGGACATGAAAAAGTCTTTGGTTCAACAAAACACGAACCAATGCAATAAGGAGCAACATGACCAGGACAGGCTGCCACCTTTAGTGACTGCATACACCAGCATCCTCAGAGAACTGGGGGAGAATCCAGACAGGGAAGGGTTACTCAAGACCCCCCTCCGGGCTGCCAAAGCTATGCAGTATTTTACCAAGGGGTATAAGGAGTCTATTCATGGTAAGTACATTCCTGCAGAGTAAATGTGTCATTCTGTGCTACAATTTGTGTAGGTAGTGTAGCATCTTTCCAAACTGTATTTATGGTGTCACTTGGGGGCAGATTTATACCCTTTTTACACCAAAAACCCTGGTCAGACCCTGGTCTTTGAACACGGGTGTTTCCAGGGTCAGACCCTGCTTCATACCCACAGCACTGCGACCCAGGTCGGACCCAGGTCTGCGCTGTTTACACTGAACTTGGGTCAGCACTGCTTTTCCCTATGGATGACATTAAAAATGTCCATTTTAGGACTGATAAACTGCCAGCCAACCTTCCCTCAATGATTTAAAATAAAAATTAAAAGACATGACAAGTTAGCATTGAAAAATGTTAGTTTGTTTGTTTTGTAAAATATTTTTCAAAAAGTTTTATTCAGTGTTCAAGCATACATAGCGGTATAAAAGTGCAGCATCACCCATTCAGTCCCTGCAGCAGCAGACCGAATCTCCCATGTGCCCCCCCCCCCCCAAAAAAAAAAAGATTATATAAATAATACTGCATCCAATTATGATTTGTGTGCATTGCCTGTATCCTTCCTGGCTGCTGTCTTTTGCCACTGAAGCACACTGTGGAAAGGCGTCCAGCACTTCTGGTATCCTTTCAGCACTACCCGGATGTCCCAACCTGGGTTGGGACCATTTACACCACCCACGACCCAGGTCCAACCAGTGTTCAACCCTGGTCAGGACCTGGGTAGGAGACCAGTGTTACTGGACCTGGGTTGGCCCCTTTTACACCAAAGCTGACCTGGGTCCAACCTGGGTTATTCCTTGGTGTAAAAGGGGTATTATTAAGCTTGGTGAAGTGATATTGTGGCTGGTACTTTATCACCGGCCAATCAGCTCCTAACTGTGAAGTTACAGCAGGGTTGCCGACCCTCCCAGAATTACCAGGAGTCTCCCGAAAATCGGGTCCCCCTCCCGGCCCCCCGGAAGGGTGGGCAACCCTCCCAGAATCAGGGGGACCCCACTGAGCCCCCCGATCGCGGCATTCAAATGCCGCAATCCGCGGGTCTCAGAGGAGGGGGCGGAGCTAAAATGACACACTTGTGTCATTTTAGCCCCGCCCCCTCCATGGAGATCAGTGATTTCTTCTATTTCCCGTAATGGGGGTGGGGCTTAATGACATCACAGTCAAGCCCCGCCCCCAAACGGGTAATGAGGAGCATTTGAAAGTCGGCAACCCTGAGTTACTGGTTTGGTTTCAAAAATGATAGGTAGGAGCTGATTGGTCAGTGATAAAGACCAAACACTTTATCACTTCACCGAACTTAATAAATCTACACCTTGGTGCAGGGGCGGATTGGCAGCGAAATCCACCCCGGGTACAATCGCAAAGCAGCCCGGAGGGGGTGCGCAAGCTACTGCCCGGGGGGGTTCGCATTGCATCTAGTCCAGAGCGCATCGTATGGGCAGCATTACCCCTTATATCAGGAACAAATCGCTCCGCTACTCGACTTCCAGCTTCATTTATTATTGCCATCACCTGTGATAAACACCTTTTCCATTAATTAACTAGTTCAGCACAGGTGACAGCAATAATAAATTAAGATGGAATCCCGGGCAGTGGCTTACCTACAATAGGTGCAGTGTGTGGGCCCCTGAGTCCCAGGGAGCCCGCACTGCACACACTGCATTTTTAATACTTACCTCACCAGAGTCCCGAGATGAAGGCAGCAGCACTGCCGGAATTACAGAAAAGATGGCTGTGGCCCCATTATTTCGGAAGTTCTGTACATGCGCAGTAGAGTCTGAGCATACTACTGTGCTGTGCACTAGTGCAGCACTATAACAGAAGCGGAGAGAGAGGAGGAGGCCCAAACAGTGGAGGCTGCACACAGCCTTCTCCTCTTTTAAAGCACATCTGGGAGCAGAGCATTTCTTACCTGGAGGAAGGGGCCCTTTTGGAGGGTCTGTTTGAGCTTCTTTTCAAAACCTGAAAGCATCCAAATCGCTAATTTATTGTTAGACTTTATATGGCGCTACAAGGGTTCTGCAGCACCTAACAAAGTCATAAACAATTGAGCAAAACAAGAAAGCAGCAACTTACAGTATGACAGTGTAGGACAGTGATGGCTAACCTTGACACTCCAGCTGTTGTTGAACTACACATCCCAGCATTCTCTGCATGCATGGCCAAATAGTAAAACTGTAGCAGGGCATGCTGCGATGTGTAGTTCAACAACAGCTGCAGTGTCAAGGTTAGCCATCACTGGTGTAGGACAAGTACATGGTAAATAATCATGGCTGTAACAGCAATCATAATACTGAAATAAGCATCAGGGTGGCAGTAACCAAGGATTCAATGCCGCTGTACATGCGATGTAGCTGCAATGTGTGCTGAGCGATCTGTGCAGAGCAGTGTTTTGCCTATGCTTAAGTAAGAGAAGAAAATGCACATAAGAGGGGAGAGGGCCGTGCTCGTGAGAGGGAGAGGTAATCTCTCCAAATTAAATTGAAAATAGTTTATTTATCCTTTGTCACAAAACAAACAAAAAAAAAAAAACATTTTATGGGGCTGATTTATCACAATCCCCATTAACAGATAATATTGAACCTTATTCTGGTTGGTGCGGTAATATCCGCGTGCGTTCGTGCCGCCGATGTTTTGTGTCTGCGCATGTGCACGGGACGAACGGGACGCACGTCAAAATTCTGCATGAAATGTGTACACTACGAACAGGGGGTGGAGAGGGGCGTGAAGGGCTGTTTGGGCTCATTACCATATGTTTACACCCCGCGTTTCATGGGCGTTCCCATGAAAACGCTGGGCGTACGTATGGTAATGCGGTCGTGACGCACGTGTAGGGGGCGGACATATGACATTGCCGGATGTCAGCTGCCCGCCCAGATCCCTGCTTTTGCACGGAGAAATGCCCGTGTGGTCTGAGGTTGCGGGAGCTGGTGGACCACTCGGTCCTGCATTCGATGGTCTGCGACCATCGAATGATGGGGGAGATTCCCTGAGATGGAGGAGGTGTATTCATGAGAAATACACTTGCGGTCCGTTAGGATAGCTTCTTACCGCATTCGGACGGAGTGAGCGATCCGTACGAAAGGCGGGGTTTAGGACGCACGGTCCTGGCCGTATATTCGGCTCCGTCCGCACAGACCAGAATAAGGCCCATTGTCCCAATTTGCAATGCGATAATTGATTACATTGCATAGGTGATTAGAGCTAATGGTGGTCTGCCGGTCATCAGGGCTTCCTGAGCTGCTGTGACCTCTGGTGCTGTAAAGTGATATGCTGCTTTGCAGTGTCACTTTACTGCATAAGGGGTCACAGGAGAAGCAGGTAGCACCAATGACCAGCAGGTCTCATCAGAGCACTGATCACTGTTCCCTAGATAACTGAGTATGATTATTATTATTTTGCAGAAAAAGCTATACAGGGCAGGTATATCGGAGTCAGCCCTGTGAATTCGCCAGATGAACCTGGCATTGTTATCACAGGGTTCACTTCGGGGTTTTTTCCATTTTTCTTTAGCAATCTGGTTACTAAAAAAATGCAAATTAAAGGGTTTGGAGCATTTTTTTTTTTTTTATGAAAACTGATATAAAACCCTGTAATGAATTTAGGTGATGCTAATATAATGTGAAAAGGGAGCGTAAACACCCCTTTTCACACTATGGGGCAGATGTATTAAGCCTGGAGAAAAGATTAACTGGAGATAAAGTGGAGATAACATGGAAGAGATAATGCACCAGCCAATCAGCTGTGTTTGAAATATGACAGTTGGGATCCGATTGGCTGGTGCGTTGTCTCCTTCTACTTTATCTCCAGTTTATCTCTTCACCAGGCTTAATGCATCTGCCCCTATTTTAGTAAATATTAACATTTCCTAAACATATGTTTTGTTTTTTGTTTTTTGTCTACCAACTCAAGTCAATACAACAATAAAAGTGTGGAACATTTATAGGTTAATTAATTGAGAAACATGATTATTTATTAATGATATGCAACATATATGTACAGATAGCAACAGCTGGACACTCCATTGGGTTAAGTATGGGTAGGTTTTAATAACATTCCTTTAATCCGGAACACCTCTGATTTACACAAATTCTGTTGCTGCTTAAAACCATACACACACTTTAAAGAAGATAACAGAATAGTCCGTTAGAATTTGTAAATCATTGTATTATACAAGGGAGAATATGAGTTAAAAATGTGTCCTTCACTTTATCAATACTATTTATATATAATTTCCCAATTAATTACCGACCTAATATTGCCCTTTAAGTAAAAACTATCCTAAATAACTAAGGGGGTTATTCTAGTTCACTCTTTTTTGACAAAATCCTTCTTAGATGGACACAACCATGTGCACTGCAGGTGGGGCAGATGTAACATGTGCAGAGAGAATTAGATTTGGGTGGGGTTTTACTTCAAAGTGAGATCTATATTGCAGTGTAAAAATAAAGCAGCCAGTATGTACCCTGCACAGAAACATAATAACTCACATAGGCGTGCGCACGGGGGGTGCCAGGGGTGCACAGGCACCTCCTAATGACCGGCACCCCCCCCCCCCCTTACAATTGAAAGTAAAATATATTACCGTAATGTAACTTCTCAAAGACAGGGCTCCAAACAGACACACGCCGGGATTCAGGCTTAAAGAGCACATAAAGCTCCAGCCTCGGGGGTGTGGCATTGCCAGCAAACTGTAAAGCCGTAGTGGAGGAGCTCCTGGGCCCATACCCCTGCCCTGTGGAACTTCACCCTCTCCATTGGCTCCTACTTTCCTCCCGATGCCTCACCCGACTCCCTCTCTCCCAGCAGCCCCCTCCGACACTTGCCGCAGAGCCGGGGACCATTTACCCGGTTGCGGCCTACCTTCTTAAAGGAGCCGGGGCCTCGATTTCTCCACCTGGCCGGCCACTGAGCTCCGTGGCGGCGTTTCATCACCGCATCGCTCCCGCAGCCTTGGATGACCCCACCTGCTGTGCCATCACTATGGGGGAGCCCAGGGCCGCCAGCACCCGCTGCCTGCTCCTGTAGGTGAGCCCATGCAAAGGCCCCTCTCCTTCCTCCTGAGATATGACGGCTACCTTGGTGCTCCCTCCCCATCTCTTCCATTCCCACACCTCAGCAGCCATTGGGAAGTCTCCTGCTTTAAAGCTCCAGCCTCCAGAGTCCACAACTAGTCACCCACACACTGGCAATGCCAGTCAAGAGCGCACGGTAGGCAGCAGTAGTGAAGACAGTAGTGAACACATAGCAGCAAGCATGTTATCCCCTGTGGCAAGGAGCATGAACCCCCCTTGGTATCGAACATGAAGCCCCTGGCATCAAGCATGAAGCCCCTGTCATTGAGAAAGAATCTCCTAGCAATGAGCATGTGGGTAAGTGGCACTTATATGGCATAATATGTATCAGGCATCACCGGTGTGTGGCGTCATGTGTAAAGGGCATTATGGTGTGTGGTGTCATGTGTAATAGGCATTACGGGGTATGGCGTCATGTGTAAGGGGCATTACGGTATGGCGCCATGTGTAATGGGCATTAGTGTATGGCGTCATGTGTAATGGGCATTAGTGTATGGCGTCATGTGTAATGGGCATTGCGGTGTGTGACGTCATGTGTAATTGCCAATACCATGTAAATTTTTGCAGCACGCACTGTCCCTATTTCTGGTGTATGGTGGGAATGATTAATTTTGAAGCCCATATACATAAATAAGTCACCTATTTAGTTTGCATTAATGCCCAGTAGGCAGTGATAGACACGCCCAGTAGGCGATGATGACACGCCCCTCCAGTGGTGCACCCCCTAAGAAAATGGGCTGCGCACGCCTATGATAACTCACCCAAATCTAATTATCTCTGCACATGTTACATCTGCCCCCTGCAATGCACATGGTTTTGTCCATCTAAGAAGGAATTTGTCAGAAAGAGTGAACTAGAATAAGGCCCTACGTGAGGGAGGGGAATTACATAGTAAAAAGGGAAAAATGCCATGATTTATATTATTATTATTATTATTATTATTATTTTTATTATTATTCCAGACATTTTTATGTGAGATCACTACTCCATTTTCACAACCTGACACTTATTTCAGAAGATATTTCTATTACTTAAATCAAACCAGATTGTATAGTCAGATACTATTGAAGTGATTTATCAGGTTATTACTAAGTTAATTTGCAAATAGTGTGGTGGAACTAACATATTCTGCATTAATAACATTGAATAAGTGTTGTTTTAAACATTTATCCATCCCTCCCAACTTTTGCAGTTACAAGGGGTGTGGCCTCTGTAAAAGGGGCATGGCTTTATGGTTTGCTGTCACTATAGGGGGCGTGTAGTACATACAGCCCTTCCCAGGGACCTGTGCCCAGGAAAGGAAGGCTGAGCTCTGCTTCCCCCACCCCAGAGGGAGGGTGCCGTGGCTGCTGGATGGGCAGGGCATGCTCGGATCGTTGGAATCAGGGAGGGGGTGTTAAGCTCCTGTGAAGGGCTTATCGATATGGTGTACAGTGCATGCCATAGCAGCTGCATCCCCGGCACCCTGGATAGTTAAACCACTGGATCCATTACTTTATGTACATTTTAGAGTGCCAGCTGGGCAGCCTAGAGCCAAAGCCTCCTTCAGATGCCACAAGAATTAGTTCATACATGCCAGTTGTATGGCGGGTCCCTGAGCGCCCATACACATGTGTTTAGCTACATTACAAGGGGAGCTACATGTGTATTAGCCTTGGGTACCTGGGACCTTTAATCAGGCCCTGTGCATAAGAGTAAGATATATTTATTTTTATTATTGTTTCTTATGGTTTTGGATGCCATTATGATGTGCTACCAAGATATGTACAATTGTATCTCTTATGCTTTGTGTTACTCATTTACTTTTTGTAAAAAAAATTCCTAGATGTTCAACTTGACATGTTGGGCCCTAATGGAACCAAATCTCCACTATTTATTATGAGTTCATTTAGTGTGTGCAGAGCCCCTACAATGTCTGTTTAAACAATGTGGTCACAAGCCATAGGGCACCCCAAAACTAGTACTGCTTTCACATTGCAGAAATGGGTAATGACACGGTATTCTTAAATGGGACTTTAAAACGGGTCTGAGCCTTGAGACCTTTCACATTGCAGGTGAAAACCGTTTTAAAAATCATTTAATACCATTCAAAGATTCAACCCGTTTAACCCCCAAGGGACACGTTTCAAGCCATTGAAATAGAGCTGTTCAAACTGCCAAAAAAAGGCTTTAAAACGTGTAGGACTCTGCTTTTTAACCGTGTTGAAATACCGGTTAACTTTAACCGGTAAATCAACTCTGGCACTTTCACATTGCAGCCTTAAACGTTTTAAAATGGAAAAAAAATGGCAATATACAGTTTTAAAAGTGCGATGTGAAAGGGGTATAGGAAAGGTGAATGCCGATGTTTAGTTGTGTATATGTATGTATGTATATGTATATATATATATATATATATATATATATAGTTATATAGTTTTTGGAGACTCTGCACTCACGACCACCTTTGAGATTTCACTGGGGTGCACCTCTAAGGTTACACTCATTAGTCCCATTCATATAGCAGTTTAGGATATAGATCCAATGAGGGCACTCACCACATTTGCATAATGAGAGAATTTTAATTAAAGTACATCACCATTCCATAGTGTAGTCAGTCTACATCTATCGGTGTCTTCACAGCTCAAGCATCAGGATACGTATTGGTCTGTGAAGACGCCGATAGATGTCCTGTCTTGAGACCGAAACGTAGCCGAAACGTAGACTGACTACACTATGGAATGGTGATGTACTTTAATTAAAATTCTCTCATTATGCAAATGAGGTGAGTGCCATCATTAGATCTATATCCTAAACTGCAATATATATATATACAGGGCTATTTTTCAGCAGGCTCCAGCAGGAACTGAGGCCCTTATTCGAGTTCACTCTTTCTGACAAAATATTTCTTAGATGGACAAAACCATGTGCATGACACCAAGTAATAGAGAGAAAATAGGCACATACATAGCACAATTGCATCAGTGGCGTAACTATAATTTAAGCGCCCCCGCCTATAATAAAGCAACCCCCCTCATGGCCACCTATGGCCCCCCCATCCCCCACAGATTTACCTGTATTCGCTGTGGCGGTCTCGGCTCCCCTCCTGGCTTCATTCTGATGCTATGAAAAACGGACCATCACGAAATGTCCACCCCCATACAGCAGACAGTTTCAGTTGTCTGCTATATGGGGGCGGACATTTTATGATGGTCCATCTCCATAGCATCAGAATGAAGCCAGGAGGGGAGCCGGGACCACCGCAGTGAATACACCTAAATCTGCAGGTCTGTGGCGGCGGCATTACAACAGCCCCGCAGCCCCCCAGCGCCCGCACTTACACAGTGCCTCCTGCGGGGGGCTGCGGGGCTATTGTTACGTCACTGAGCTGCATAGATTATTATGAAACAGATGCATCATTTGAGAATATAACAAATATAATATGAATATATGTTTATATTTTTATGGTTTTAGATATACTCAACAATGCCATATTTGATGAAAACCATGATGAAATTGTCATTGTGAAAGATATTGATTTCTTTTCGCTCTGTGAACACCACTTGGTGCCGTTTTTTGGCAAGGTATGTACAATAGTATGCAGCAATGGTAAAAAAATACAGAAATACAGCTCTCTGTAAAGCATCGTTGCCTACATTGGAAAGGTGGCCATACACTCTGAGGAGAGAAGTCGCCGGTGATCCTCCTTAAGCTGCCCGGCAGGATTGCATTCGATATATCTCATGTGATCCCAGCCAAACCTGGCCGGGGCAGAAGCATTCCAAGAGATTGCTTGTGAACCAATGCGACTCACAGGTTCTGGTGCAATGCGCATGGGACTGCACACCGCACTGAACCTGCTGTCATTTACCTGCAATTTGGGCTCTTTTCCTTTGATTGATAGCCGAAATCTCAGGAAAAGAGCCCAAGTTGCAGGTTAATTTCCCAGTGTACAGGGGAGGGAGGGGGGGCTTAAGTCTGCTCTCCATAAGAAGCTTGTAGAGGAGACACCGCAGGGCGCTTAAGAGGGTGGGGGGAAATGGTCAGTAATTAGGCCCCACCCCCAACATAGGGCTTAAGTCTCCTGTCCATAAGAAGCCTGTAGAGGAGACACCTCAGGATACTTAAGAAGCCTGTAGAGGAGACACCTCGGGACACTTAAGAGGGTGGGGCGAAATGGTCAGTCATTAGGCCACACCCTCAACATAGGGAAACACCCAAGATTTGTGGGTCTGCAGTGAGGGGCAGAGTTAATTATGCAAGCCAGTCACTTAGCTCCTCCACCCTTCCCGCTAATCCTGCAATTGTCGGTGAGTAACATACAATTCTGCCCATTCCCTAGGAAACAGGCAGGATGTGGGAGAGCTGCCTACTCCTTCAGGGCTGTGGGGGACTACCCCAAACAATGGGGTGGGGGAGCGCTATCACAAAAACAAGCATTAGTATATTATATTAAATATAAAAGAGAATTGCATTTATTATCAAAACTTAAGTTAGAATTATGCTAAATGTTTTATTACATAATATCAATCCTCCTCTGATGGAATGGCTTTTGTGTGAATCCCAGTTAGGATGGCCCCACATTGATTAATCCATACTTGCCTACTCTCCTGGAAGTTGCCAGAGGCTCCTGATATTTGGGGTAGCCCCCAGCACTCCTGGAGGAGCGGGAAGATTTCCTCCATCCTGCCCGCACCCTAGTGAAGCAGACAGGATGGAAAAGTAATCACAGACAATCACCGGTAATCAACGGCATCATACAAGAATTGCCTAATTTTAGCCCTGCCCCGTTTCCAGTGCATTGCATCTTTTTCCCACGATGTCAGAGCCTGGCTCCACCCCCTGAAGTTCTCTGCAGTGTTTCCTTTCTGGGCTTCTCCCATAGTGGAGAATTGTAATGTAGGTAAGCGTGCATTATTCCACTTGTATGACACAGATATAATTCACTGGCTGTAATCTCAGCATTGTGTAACGGCCCCGGTTCCACCCCTAATCAGCCTCACATCCCACAACACCCCTCCCCTTTACCCAGTGCTGTCATGGCTGCTCCTTCCCAGTGCCCGCATATATGATATACAGTGGTACAAATTGCTTTACATGTTTAATTATTTTTGTCTATTCTTTATTCCTAGGTTCACATTGGCTATTTACCAAATAAAAAAGTTGTCGGACTGAGCAAACTGGCACGGTAAGTCATTATTGATAATAAATAGGCGACTACTACATGGAAACAATACTTTGACCACAAGGTACACATAAAATGTCAACACTGACAAGATTGATACATGATAAGGTCAACACGAGTTTAAAAAAAATAAAAAATTGGTACTTATTTCCTAGCACACCGCCCGTCTCATTGATTGTATGCCTTAAGTGTAAGGTACTTAAGGCATACAATCAACGCGATGGACCCGATTTTCTGTCAATCACCTGCTAATTTGCCGGTGAAAGAGAAAATCACTTTGATCGCGTCCATCGCGGCCCATTATAATGGGCCGCGATGCGACCGACGCGATCAACGCGATTTTCCCATAGAGAATAATGTTAAATTATTTTTCAAGTCAAAATCGGGTTGATCGCGTCGGTCGCAGCCCATTGTAATGGGCCGCGATGCGATCAACGCGATTTTACATAGGGGACAATGGGAAATGGGCCAATATGGCCCATTTCTCATTGAGTATGGTTATAAAGTATGGTTACTGCCCCCCATTGTTAACGCCACCCCACTATTGACGTCAACCCGAAGCGTGGCGAGCGCAGTGAGCCCGCGAGGGGCGGCGGTACGTGTCCTCCGACCTTTTCATACCCCCACTATCCACATTGGCGTGGAGTTGATTTTATAAAGTGTGGCGAGCGCAGCGAGCCACCGAGCCCGAAGCGTGGCGAGCCCCGCGAGGGGACGCGTATACCTGTGAAGTTATGCGCATCCCCTCGCGGGGCTCGGTGGCTTGCTGCGCTCGCCACACTTTATAAGATCAACTCCACGCCGACGTGGATAGTGGGGGTATGAAAAGGTCGGAGGACACGTACCGCCGCCCCTCGCGGGCTCACTGCGCTCGCCACACTTCGGGTTGACGTCAATAGTGGGGTGGAATTAACATTGGGGGGGCATTTAAAACATGAGGGGGGTTTTCTATTAAAATGGGGGGTTTGGGGGCTTTTTACATTGAAATCAATGTAAAATCGGGTCTCAGGGACCATTTAACATTGATTCCAATGTAAAAATCGGGTCGATCACGTCAATCGTATCGCATGCAATTTGGTTGGCATGCGATGCGATCGACGCGATTTTTCCGACCCGATCTATACAATCAAAATCGTGGGTGCCATGCTAGGAAATTGTTGTTAATGCCAACACCTGAGACCATGGACCATGTGTATGGCAAAGTATTAAAAAAAAAATATTAAAAATCAGAAAAAAAACTCATCTCAACCTTTTCATGTGTTGAAGATAAACATGTCAACCTTTTGCGTCCCATCAGTCGAATCGGTGCTGAATCTATCAAATACCATAAGTCATAGGCAATAAATAGATGGACGGTTCAAAGTAGAGATCAGCACTATATAAAATCCAGGGCAGAACATAGAACCTACAGAGGGCATCCAGTAATGATGACAGGGTGGGAATTGTAAATAAGATGCATCTCATTCCATGCTGCTGAAAGACACATTGAAGACACTAACCACATGTGTTCACTCCACCGTCAGTGGCGTAGCTTGAAATTTTGCGCCCCCCAGCCAAAAAAGTCTCTTGCGCCCCCCCCAGATTTAATTATTAAAAAATGTATTCATCACAGCCACGTTCAATCCCTCCCTCTTGCAGCCACACAACTGTCCCTGTGCCCGCTCACCTCACTGTGTGGGATCCTGCTGTCGGTCTCTGTGGAGAAGCCACTGCTGCCGCTCTGGGAGAGATGCTGGAAGAAAGGAGAAGGACGCACCTTGCAGAGCGGGAGGATGCGGAGCTTCTCAGCTTCCAGCGATGCTGCTGCAGCTGCTCTGTATTTGGCAGCTGCAGCAATGACTTGGTGCCACAGTTGCCACCACCCCCCTTAAATTTGCCCCTGCCCGCCGCAAAACGGGCAGATTGTAGTGGCTATATGGCGCCGCTGGACGCTACTCCCGCACGTTACTCGGGAAGTTACTTATTTGAGGAAGCAGGGACTCAGGGAGGCGTCGCGCTCCCTGCTGTTGATCTGCTGCCTGTGTGACACCGACAGCGGCACCAGGTATCAGCGGCAGATGTGAAGTACAGAGAGCACGTCGCGTGCTCTCTGTACTTCACATCCGCCGCTGATACCTGGCGCCGCTGTCCCACACGCAGCTGCAGCATTATACTCACATGGGCAGGCAGGGTATTTTAAAGGCGCCCCGCAGACCCTGGCTCCCCCAAGCCACCGCGGTGGCTGCCTCAGCATAGTTACGCCCCTGTCCACCGTATGAACTTATGAGAACACAGACCAGGTGTCCCAGCAGCATACTGGAGAGATGTTATGGAAGGTCGAGATTGTTTTACCATCCTGCTTTTTTAGTATTACACGGCAATGAAAAATAAGCAGGTCAATACCATAGCCCAATCAGCACACATAGACGGTTTTGCCCATGAACGAATGGTAATAAAGCAGTGTCAGGGCCTTACGAAGTGTGAAAGATGTACTGATGCAGTACTGACCGTATGTTAACAAAAATATTACTGTCCTTTCTTTTTCCTTTAGAATTGTTGAAATCTTCAGCCGGAGACTACAAGGTTTGTGCATTGGAATCTGTAATTATTATTTGTGAAATGTATAGTATACAGTACATATATTAGATTGTTGTTGTTTATCCCTGAGGAAAGCCTTCTAGCCGTACTGAAACGCGGAGCAATGTGAATCATTAATATATACATAAGTACCCTGTAATGTAATATAATGTTGAATTGTTTTTTAAAGTGGTTCGGGTAGCATCGCAAGGGATAATATATCAATGTTAGTTGCACATATTAAGGATCCTAATTCAGCATGGTTAGAGAAACAGCAGTTGCCTGCGATCAAAAAGCCAACACACACACAAAGAAACAATAAACAGCCCTTGCAAAATTGCGATTACATCCCATATAGCGGGATATATCCAATTGCCGATAAATTCCCAAAAACTGAATCAGTTTTTTCCATCTGAAAGTCTAGGGCTTCCACTAAGCTGCTAAAGAACCAGGCTGGAAGTAGTCATCGCTGACATCAGAGACCAACCCAAAAAATACCTGGGCGTGCCTGTGTTTTCATAAACACACCCATAAAACACCATGTTTCCGCCCGTAAACACTGGCTTCCTGTCAATCAAATTGCGACTTCTATGCATACAGATATTTATTAGCATTGACCGGATTACAAATTCTCTTATTAGCGATCCATGTTGAACTAGGCCCTATGTCCTGTATCAATAGCCATCTAAGAAATAATTAATAAATCACTTTATGTACTTACAGTTCAGGAGCGTCTCACTAAACAAATTGCCCTAGCAATTAATGAAGCCTTGGAGCCAATGGGAGTGGCTGTCGTAATGGAAGCATCGTAAGTAGCATCTTTCTTGTATTAAAGAAGAGGAAAATGTAAATCTATGTGGCATACTCAGAGGTTAGGGGGCCTGATTCAGAAATAACTGTAAATGCATTTGCAGCTGCAAATTAGTACAAAACGCTATACGTCCATCGCTGAATCCGTTCCAGTGCCATTAAAGATGTTCTATATTAAACAACAAAAATGAGATCACTCAATCATCAATGAGTTTAGGGATGAGCGTAGTCCGGAAGATGCAGGATTAAGATGGCAACAGATCCCTGCAAATGGGCACTGAAGGGGTGATTAAAAGCAATTATTCGCAACGATGTAGCTGGGCATATAAAACATTGGGTAACCAGGTGTGACTCATACCCGTCATAGATGTATCACCACTTAAGGCCTTGTTGGTGTAACATGGAGGAAATTGGCCATTCTTGTCTAGGTGGCAGTGTTGGCTCTCACAGGTGATCATACACAGAGATCAATCTGAATTCAGAAGATCACCTGCACCCAGTGTAGTGCTGGTGGAAACGTGCGCCGATGGATGCATTGAGATGGTGCTTCGGCAGAAATGCCCCCAATGCTGAATACCGGCAGAGATCCACATTTATGTCCATGCAGACAATTCAACCACATCTGCAGGAGAATCGGAACCTGTGCTTGTTTGACTTATGCAACACATGATGTCGTCAGATTTTTTTTTTACATTTTCTAAAAAGAATAGGCGTTTCTGAAAATGTGCAAAACAGGTTTTTAAATGAATGACAATCACTGAAGAATGCTGCAGGTTTCCTTACATTTTCATAATTAATTTCAAGGAACTTCAGGCACAGTGTTCGAGGAAGATTCTTGGTACAGTAATCTGAGTAATATGCCCTAAAGCGGTCACATTTCTCCGGATACTCCTGTGATATCATTATCCGCCCATTGGCAATTGTCCCAATAAGAAAATAGGGATTCAAAATGTAAAAGGTCACTAATATTTATCAGAATGAAGGGCCCATATTAATTATATAAAGGCACTGTAAAAAATACACCAAAGTCTTGTGCAGTATGAGGTAACATACGTATTGTAACAAGGTCACATTCAAGTCAGGAGAGAGCGGGCAGTTTTCAGGGTTATGGCGTGTACACACGGGTGCGATATGGCTTCCGATATTGCCGATATAGTGCACATCGGAAGCCATATCGCATACCGATTGTGCACTTTTCAGGGCTTGCGAGCCCGATGCGCTGCCGATGCGCGCTCCCGAGTGAGCGCAAATCGGCAGCGACATAGTGAGGGCAGGCAAGACTATATAGTGCAGATCTGCACTATATAGTCTTTGTGCCTTATACTCACCATACCTCCGGCGGCCAGAGGGAGAGGGACGAGTCCTGGGGCTGCGCTGCAGGGCGGCTGATGACCCGGCCGGAAGAAGTCACCCTAAAGAGGAGGGGGGTGTGGCCTGATATCCTGATGTCTGCACGGCACGGCGGGGGACAGCTGTTTGATGTGCACACGCTGACATCCCGGGCCCGGCAGGTAATGTCTCTGCTCTCTCCTACATGCTCCCACACGGTCGACATGCTGCCGTGCGATGCGAGTCCCGATGCCATCAGATCGCGTCGGGACTCGCATCGCACGGCAGCATGTCGACCGTGTGTACACACCTTTAGTGTAAGTATTTAATGTCACAGAATCAACAAACCAACTTTACAGTAAATAAACTTCATATGAAAAACCAAAGAAACATATACTTCTGCCACCATCAACTGCTCCCCATGTGCATGGTATCTCAGTGTCTTTGGGCACTGACAGTCCAGCACCCTGGCGCAAGATTACTTGGACTACCAGCTGGCCACTTTTTGGCATTGGCACAATGAGCAGCAAACTGAGGAAGGTTTAAATCCCTTCTACTGCAACCAGTTCAGTTCCCAGCTGGGGCTGTGCAGGTCTGAAAACCCGGATTGGAGCTGTGTGCTTGAGAGCCCACTCGGCTCTCCCTCAAGCACACCTCCGAGCCCCATTCCTGGCTTTGCAGTGAACCAGGTTCTGCTACCTGGTTGCAAAACACTCTCTCTGAGGTGGAACAGCTCCTTCTTAACCATAGGCGTGCGCAGCCCATTTTCTTAGGGGGTGCACCATTGGAGGGGCGTGTCCATCACTACCTACTGGGCGTGTCCGTCATCGCCTATTTTTACACATAATGCAACACACTGTAATGCCCATTAGACATAATGGGGGACATTTACCAAAATGGATTCGTAGAAAAAAGGTGTATTCGTAGGGAGAAATACACCTTTTTTTTACGAATGTGTATTTTCGGGATTTACAATCCCAAAAATACAACAATTCGTAGTCCTAAAGATGGAACATTCGTATTTGTAGTTACAAATACGAATGCCCTACACCATCGATAGGATACGACAGAAATCACCATTCAAAAGAATGGTGGTTTCTGATTTACTAAGCAGCCGTACTGATAATACGGCTGCTTAGTGGTGTAAAACACCCACGCAAATACGACAGGAAAATAGAACACCATTTTCCTGTTCTATTTGCGTTTTAGCCTGCACGGATCAGTCAGATCTGTGCAGGCTGCAGTGTAAAAAAATAGAAAAAAAATTAAATATTAAAAAAAAAAAACGGCGTGGGGTCCCCCCCACAGCTGTAACCAGCACCAGGCTGAAGGAGCCGGGGCCGGTAATTAAAAATCAGGGAACCCGACAAATAGGGGATCCCCGATTTTTAACAACCAGCCCCAGGCTCCAGGTCCGGGGCTGGTTCCCAAAATACGGGGGACAAAATGACTAGGGGCCCCCCGTATTTTAAGAACCAGCCCCAGGCACAACCAGCCAGCAGGGTAATGTCACAGCCGGGGGACACTTATAATATAAGGTCCCGCGGCCAAAACATTAACCCTACCGACCAGTCAGCCTGGCCAGGGGCCCTGGGGGAGTGGGGACCCCCCCAATGAAGGGGTCCCCCCCCTCCAGGACTTACCTGACCAGGCTGAAGCCTGGTGCTGTCCTCGATGCCCCTGGGCGGTGGGCATCGAGCTGATAAATGGTGTAAAAAAATAGATAAAACTATTGTTTTTTACTGTGGCACTACAAGTGCCAGCAAGCTGGGACTTGGAGAACCACAAGTCCCAGCCTGCTGGGCATTAAAGGGCCCGCTGGCACTTGTAGTTCCACAGTTAAAAAAATAGTGCACAAAACACACTGACACACTTTTAAAATAAAACTTTAATACATCCATTACACACATACTAATACTTACCTATCTTCTTCCCGTAGGTAGCCCTGGTCCTGATGTCCTCCGGTCCTGTGTCGGCGTTCCTCTTCATGTCGACGTCCTTCTTGAAGTCGACGTCCCTGTCGGCGATGGCGTCCGGTGTCCGGGTCCGACGAAATCCATGGAGGAAGCTGTGGAAGGAAACCATACTCACCTGTCCCAGCGCGACGTAGTCCAGGTAAGGGTCTTGGCAAAAAAACAAACCGACAGCCCGAAACCAAGCGGACACGGAGACGCACAGTGTTTACATCGTGCGGCTCCGCCTCCCGAATGCCGCTATTGGCCGCCTTGCGGCCTAGCGGCCAATCAGGAACCGCTAGGCCGCAATAGCGGCATTCGGGAGGCGGAGCCGCACGATGTAAACAAACACCGTGCGTCTCCGTGTCCGCTTGGTTTCGGGCTGTCGGTTTGTTTTTTTGCCAAGACCCTTACCTGGACTACGTCGCGCTGGGACAGGTGAGTATGGTTTCCTTCCACAGCTTCCTCCATGGATTTCGTCGGACCCGGACACCGGACGCCATCGCCGACAGGGACGTCGACTTCAAGAAGGACGTCGACATGAAGAGGAACGCCGACACAGGACCGGAGGACATCAGGACCAGGGCTACCTACGGGAAGAAGATAGGTAAGTATTAGTATGTGTGTAATGTGTGTATTAAAGTTTTATTTTAAAAGTGTGTCAGTGTGTTTTGTGCACTATTTTTTTAGGTACTTGTTTCCTATCTGGGCGCCCACGATCAAAATCGCGGTCATCGGGGGTAAAAATCGCGGTGATCGCGGTCATCGCGGGCATCGCGGGTAAAATTGGATGATCGCGATGCCCGCGATCACCGCGATTTTCCCATAGGGAACAATGTTAAAAAGGCTGATTGACCGCGATTTCACTGTTAAATGGCTCAATTGACCCGATTTGGCCATATTAACCCTGAATTAGGCCCAATTAACCCTTAAATGTCCCCCCCAATTTTTGACGCCACCCCACGATCGACGCCAACCCGAAGCGTGGCGAGCGCAGCGAGCCCGCGAGGGGCGGCGGTACGCGTCCTCCGACCTTTTCATGCCCTACTATCCACTAGGGCGTGGTGTGAGAATATAATAGTGTGGCGAGCGCAGCGAGCCACCGAGCCCGAAGCGTGGCGAGCGCAGCGAGCCCCGCGAGGGGACGCGGATACCTTCACTGTGAAGGCCGCAAGGGGACGCGCATAATTGTGAAGGTATCCGCGTCCCCTCGCGGGGCTCGCTGCGCTCGCCACGCTTCGGGCTCGGTGGCTCGCTGCGCTCGCCACACTATTATATTCTCACACCACGCCCTAGTGGATAGTAGGGCATGAAAAGGTCGGAGGACGCGTACCGCCGCCCCTCGCGGGCTCGCTGCGCTCGCCACGCTTCGGGTTGGCGTCGATCGTGGGGTGGCGTCAAAAATTGGGGGGGACATTTAAGGGTTAATGGGCTCTGTGCTCATTTAACATTGATTCCTATGGCCAAATCGGGTGGATTGAGGCATTTAACAGTAAAATCGGGTCCATCGCGGCTTTTAACATTGATTCCTATGGGAAATCGTGAGCATCGCGTCGCGGGCATCGCGGGTACATTTATGGCCGGCCGCGACGCGACCGACACGATTTCCAAGTTTAACATTGGTTTCAATGGGAAATCGCGGGCATCGCGTCGGTCGCGTCGCGGCCATACATAAATGTACCCGCGATGCCCGCGACGGGCGCCCAGATAGGAAACAAGTACCTTTTTTTAACTGTGGAACTACAAGTGCCAGCGGGCCCTTTAATGCCCAGCAGGCTGGGACTTGTGGTTCTCCAAGTCCCAGCTTGCTGGCACTGGTAGTGCCACAGTAAAAAACAATAGTTTTATCTATTTTTTTACACCATTTATCAGCTCGATGCCCACCGCCCAGGGGCATCGAGGACAGCACCAGGCTTCAGCCTGGTCAGGTAAGTCCTGGAGGGGGGGACCCCTTCATTGGGGGGGTCCCCACTCCCCCAGGGCCCCTGGCCAGGCTGACTGGTCGGTAGGGTTAATGTTTTGGCCGCGGGACCTTATATTATAAGTGTCCCCCGGCTGTGACATTACCCTGCTGGCTGGTTGTGCCTGGGGCTGGTTCTTAAAATACGGGGGACCCCTAGTCATTTTGTCCCCCGTATTTTGGGAACCAGCCCCGGACCTGGAGCCTGGTTGTTAAAAATTGGGGATCCCCTATTTGTCGGGTTCCCTGATTTTTAATTACCGGCCCCGGCTCCTTCAGCCTGGTGCTGGTTTCGGCTGTGGGGGGGACCCCACGCCGTTTTTTTTTTTCATTTATTTATTTTTCGATTTTTTTTTACACACTGCAGCCTGCACGGATCTGACTGATCCGTGCAGACTGCTAGAAATAATTCGTATTAGCGGCCGTATATACGGCCGCTAATACGGATGGCTACACCATCGGAGGGTTACAAAGCAGTCGTATCTGACTGCTTTGTAACTGACCCTCCGGAACACGAGTTTGCATACGACTTAAACAGTCGTATGCAACCGTAGGAGAAATACCAATACGAAAAACTAGGTTTTTCATATTGGTAAATTTCCCCCAATGCCACACACAAAAATGCCCATCACACATGCCACACACTGTAATGGCCATTCCACATTATGCCGGGGCTTAAAAAAACAGGAACAATAGGGACTACCAAAAATTTACACCGTAATATATATTACACATCACACAGCCATTACATAGTATACCACATTCCTTAATGCCCATTACACATTGCGCCTCACACTGTGATGCCCCTTACACCTCACACTGTGATGGCCATTACAGATTATGCCATGGGGGGAAGGGGTGTGAATTGCTCTTTGCCAGGAGTCACATGCTCCTTACCATGGGTTTCATGCTCCCTGGGAAGGGGGTGGTTAAATGCTCGTTGACAAGGGGAGTTTCATGCTCATTGATGGGGGTGCGCACTGCAAGCCAGCGCTCCTGGGAATCCGCACTTCCGGGTAGCACTGGGTGTTCTTCTTATAAGATGCCCACAGGAGCCGCAGCCTCCTTCCCTTTTGAGCCACTGGCCGGATGCTGCAGCCGCACACTGAAGCTACTTTACTTGTCAGCGGCAGGCAGCATCCGGCCAGCGGCTGAAAAGGGAAGGAAGCTGCGGCGGGACCAGGACACTTGTAACCCAAGTACCCAGGGGCAAATGCCCCCCCCCCCCCCCGCACACATAGTATACATATACACAGCCCTCTATGCATGCACACACACAAACACATATACATACAGAGCCCCCACACACATATTATACATATATACAGCCCCCCTACAGTATGCACACAAAATATATACTGTACATACAGTATATATATCCATACATACACACACAGAATACATATACACAGTTATACACAGCCCACACATATACACATAGTATACATACAGGCACAGCATGCACACACACAATGTACTGTAGTATACACAGAGCCCCCTCCCACACACATAGCATACATATACACAGACCCCCTATGCTGTGCACACACACAGTATACTTACAAAAAGCTTACACACACACACACACACACACCTTTATGACATAATAAAAAAAATCAGCCAGCATTATTAAAGACCAATACCTTCCCCCTCCCCCTCTTAAACAAAGTCATAGCCTCATTTAACATACAACCCCCCCCCCCCCCCCCCCCCCCCTGTTCCAGCTCACCTGCAGCATTTAAACACCAGGAAGTCCTCACTGACTCCTGAGTCCTCACCCGGCCACTCGGCCAGCACTGTAAAGTAATGCCTGAGAGGAGCTGCCTGTCTGTGCACTTCAGCTCCCCCTACAGGCAGCCAGGGTCCTCTCTACAATGTAGTGTATCCTGCTGCAGTTCTGACGCGTCTGTCACTGACTGTGTAGCCGGCTATTCAACAGTGTGATGTCGGACCTGGCTGCGATCGTGCGGGGGTGCCTGTCATTAGGAGGTGCCTGTGCACCTCCGGCACCCCCCCTGCGCACGCCTATGTTCTTAACCCTTTGTAGGATTGTTGTAACTAGAGTAATACCTCACTCTCTGGTGAAATTAACCCTGATTCACCACAGTACACTGGCCGTTATTCTGGTTCAGTCACAAAGGCAAATTCCTTCTCAAAATGGGCAAAACCATGTGCACTGCAGGTGGGGCAGATGTAACATGTATAGAGAGAGTTAGATTTGGGTGAGTTATTTTGTTTCTATGCAGGGTAAATACTGGCTGCATTATTTTTACACTGCAATTTATATTTCAGTTTCAACACACCCCACCCAAATTTAACTCTCTTTGCACATGTTACATCTGTCCCACCTGCAGTGCACATGATTTTGCCCATTTTGAGAACAAATTTTGTACTGAGATCAGATCTGAATAAGAGCCACTCTGTATTTCAAGTGCACAGTCTGGAAACTGATCCTTTGAGGAGGAGGTGGGGCCTTCAGCCAGTGGGGCCCATCTGGGTTTCTCCTCTATCCCTGTAGGCCATTCCTAACCCAGGATCACTTAATCACAAAACGCACTTTTATAAAATGTCCCATTATATAAATAACTTGTGCTATTTGTTCAATGTTATTTTTATTGACTGTACAATTCTCAAACCATTTTTGTAGGCTAATTCATTTTTCGCAAATCTTCCTAGTTACAGTGTACTCGCATGAAGCAGCCATTTTGAGAGACACACCCATTTGTAAATTGATAGGATGAGTAAATGGTTCAGCTCACAAAATGACTGCTTCTGTTTCTTTATTCAAGTACATACTGCACTGACATTTGAAAAATCAGGGCTTTAGCCTCTCCCTTGATTAGTCCAAACCTGCCCACAATTTGGGAACTCCACCTACCTTCATGTAAGCTCCTCCACCCTTATGGGCCTGCAGGGAAGTGGCTTTGTAATACCAAACAACTAATGTGCTAATGCTGCATCAGGCGTCTGTAGGACATCATCAGTGCTGCATCCTTAATCACCATTTTGTAGAATGGTCCCTATTGCCCCAAACACTGCCAATTATGCTGCTAATGATGGGGGGGGGGGGGCTGCACACAGGACTTGCCCTGTTCATGCACAGATCCCCCACCATCACGTTAATATAAAAAAAATATCTTGAAATAGAAAATGCACTAGATTCAGCTCCATAGATGTCAACTGTCCCAATTTTTGGGACTGACCCATTTTTTGGGATGGTCCTGCCCATGGCCTGTGGCAGTGTCCCGCAGTGGGGGCTCAGCAGAGCAGCTGGGAATTGAGAGAGAGAGACAGGTGGCATGTCCAGCAGCTCACAGGGCCACTGGCCATGCCCCTACAGTGGTAAAAACCGGATGTGGTCTCGAGGGGAGCATCCCAAGCATAGGCCACACCCCCAAATTCTGGGGGGCACACAGAAAGTCTCTCATGGGGGGTCCCCACTTGTGTTTATCACAAGTTGGGAGGTATGCAGCATACACCTGAACACCTGTTGGAGACTCATCAGTGCAGCAATATCTATGGGAATCCCCCCAAAAAAGGACTAGTCTTACTTTCTCCTCACCTATAGAGGGAACATGTACATATGGCTGGCGGTGAATAGACCGACAGCGGCATCTTGATGATTAGAATCCCGACAGGGGCTGGTAAATATACTTACCCCCTCTTCCTACCCAAACAACCCTTCCTAACTCTTGAGGCCTAACCCTAACCCCCCCCCCTGCAGCCTAACCCCATCCCTCATTTTTAGTGCCTAACCTTCCCTCTCTGCAGCCATACCCTACCCCTTTAGTAAATAACTCTATCCCCAGCTTTTTAGTGCCTAACCCTGACCCCCACTTTTTATTTCCCAATCCTAACCACCCCTCCCCCTGCTGCAGCCTAATCCCAACCCTCCCCTTTAGTGCCTACACCCTTTTAGGGCCTAACCGTTCCCCATTAGTGTAAGACCCTCCCCCCACCACCTTTTAGTGCCTATACTGGCATCCTCATTGAGATTCCAGTATCTGCCTTTTTTAGCAATGGGCCTGATTCAGACCTGATTTCTCATCTGCAGAAAATATCGCTATTCGCTTTCCTGTCACACATTCATACACAATTCAAGAACCATCAAATGATTATTCCAGCCTGTGCAAATGGGGTCTGACCCATCCACAACTCTGCGACAAGAGGCAGACTGAATGAGGCCAGCTAGCTACAATTAATATTCTTAGTTTTTACAATACACTAAATGAAAGACTATGGGAATGGGTTACAATAATAGCACAGTAATGATTTAACAATGTTATTTTGGTGCCATGAATGACAGCTGAGTCTATAAAGAGGCGGGAAATCCTATTCCCCATCTTTTACGCACAGTATAAGAACCCTGGTCAATGTAGGACTGCTGGCTGACAGCCTAGCAGTCGTGAAAATGAAAGGAAGATAAAAAATTGGACATACAGCTTTTCTTTTCTTATTTTGTCCTATAGGCACATGTGTATGGTAATGAGAGGGGTGCAGAAGATGAACAGCAGGACTATAACCAGCACAATGCACGGAGCCTTTAGAGATGACCCCAAGACAAGAGAAGAATTCCTCTCACTGATCAAACAATAACCAACTACCGCTTGTCTCAAATTCTAACTGCACAGTATTGTATGAAACACAATAAATATGCAAGATGTATTATACCTTAACAATGGTGCTCAACAATTATTATTATTATTATTTTTTTTTGTTATTATTATTTTAAGTATAATAAAAATGTATAAGGTGCCCATACACGGTGCGATGCGATGCGATGCGCGCTCCTGCGGACATCCCATCGCACAGTTCCAAAAGTATGTTCTGCACATACTTCTTGAACTAGCTTCAGATCGTATCACATTGCACGCAATCGCATGCAATGCGATGTAGTCCAAAACGCATGGAATTATCGCAGCGTGTATTGGCACCTTCACATTTGGCCTAATTACCAACTGGTAAGCAAAAGTAAAGCAAAAAAGCAAGTAACTTTGTGACTGGAACAATCCATGTGGTGCTACAAGGGGAGTATATACATTACATATTTTCTGTGCAAGGTAAATACTGGCTGCAGTTGCATGTAGCCCACAAATATTTTACAGCTTTATTTTAAAAATGCAATTTAGATTTCAGTTTGGACACGTCCCACCCAAATCTAACTCTATGTACAGGTGACACCATCCCCACCAGCAGTGCAGCATGGTTTATGGTTTTGTCCAGGTGCACTTTTTTTTTTTGTTTACTTCCAAAGTAAAGGTTGGTTATATTTACTAAAACGACAATAAAGAAAAAGTGGAGGTGTTAATTACAGCAACCAATAATAATCTAGCTATCATTTTAGATTGTAGCAAATAAATGATTGCAAGAATCTGAGTGGTTGTGGGCAACACCTGCACTTTTTTTTTTTTATTATTTTCAGTAAATCTTCTCCATGTATGCCTTGTCTAGAATTAAACAATAATGGACAACCATTTTCAAAAATGCCTAGTACTGTATTTAACAAAATCAATGTAAAAATAAAGATTCTTTAACAAAAGTTGCCCAGAATGTTTTCTTCGTTTAAAACATTTTTTTTATTGATTCATATCATGACTTATGCTATACAGTATAAATTTGTATACCATTAAAAAAAAATAACATTATAGTCAAGGAACAATTGATGTAAATGAATGAAAAATACAGTAAGGAACAGCCATTTCCAAAAGCAGACTTATGCTGCTTTCCCACTGCAGACCAGTTTAAAGTACTGGTAATCTTAAATGGTATTTAAAACGGTATTAGCATTCCCACTGCAGCAGATTACCGTTTTAAATACCATTTAAGTACCATTCCCATTGCAGTGAACCGTGTATAATGTAGAGTGCCTAACCCCCCCCTTCCCCCAGTGTAAAGAGTGCCTAATCCCCCCCCCCCCCAGTGTAAATAGTGCCTAACCCCCCGTACCTGCCCTGTGCCCCCACCTCCCCTCCCCTTGTACTTACCTGTGGGCAGTGGGGAGGCAGCGGGGGTCATTGCAGGGTACAGGCAGTCCCAGTGCCTGATGAGACCTAGTAGTTCTCACTTTTCGCATATGTAATGAGTGCACGTGCATACTAATGAGCCGCTCATTACATATGCGCATATGTAATTAGCGGCTCATTAGTATGCACGTGCAAACATTACACATGCACAAAGAGCGAACTACTAGGTTTCATTAGGCACTGGGACTGCCTGGAGGCTAAATAACGTTTAAGAGGCATTCCCACTGCCTCTTAAACGTTATTTAACCGTGTAGGACTCTGCTTTGAAAACGGGTTGAAATACCGTTTAACTTTAAACGGTATTTCAACTCTGGTGCTTTCCCACTGCAGCCTTAAACGGTATTTTGCCCTCAAAAATCGGCAATATACCGTTTTAAGGCTGCAGTGGGAAAGGGGCATTATATGATAGATGAATTTTGTTGTTATTACAACATTCTGAATAAAATCTCAGTACGTATCAAATACAGTATGAGAAAATCTTATTTGGTTTCAACTGTTGACAGTAAGAATAACATTTATTTATTACCAGTTATTTGTATAGCGAACACATATTCCGCAGCGCTTTACAGAGAATATTTGAACAGTCACATCAGTCCCTGCCCCAGTGAAGCTTACAATCTATATTCCCTACCACATGTGCACGAAGACACAGACACTCTAGGGTTAATTTGTTGGGAGCCAATTTGCCTACCAGTATATGACCTGTGAAATGTATTTCACATCTTAGTAAATTTCACCCTGAATGTGACGTAACCTACAGCATCTAAATAATAAATAAATAATAATTCACTTTCATATACTTAATGCTAACTAAAAGGCACAGGTCTGTGTTATCTGCATTCTCCTAGTGAATAACAACTAGAACTATAAAATGGAAAAAAAGGAGGGTGACAAGCCAAAGGCAAGTCGAGCAGCGCTCCAATGAAATGTTGATGACAAATATTTGAAGCTGTATCACAATTTTACTCAATAAAATAGCATTTGACAATAAATACAATGTTACAATAAATAATACATAAATGGGTAAAGGAAGAGAATAAAAAGTAAGGTACACTTTACCTAGCACGGCGCCCACGATTTTGATCGTGGGCATCGCAGGTAAAAAAATCGCGGGCTCTAACGCGTTTCACTGCGTCCTGCAGCTTTATAAAGCTTTGATAAAGCTGCAGGATGCAGCGAAACACGTTAGTTGACAGTACCCAGCCTTGTTGGAGTGTGTGGATCTTCCCTGTAGTGTGGACATTGTTATCACCAACATCCATTACTCTCATCCTTCACCATTGGCGGACACTGTGCACAACTCAAATACAGGTGAACATTATTGGATTCCATCCTCCACCTATTCACATGAGGATCATTGTGCACGGAAGCCTTTTCATTACCATCATCCAGTGATTACTTCTTGGGGTACATCGTTCCCAGGATCCCTCCGGTGATACAAATTACCATCCATTCACCCCTATTGGAGGACTGAACACTCTGGTGAGCACAAAAATTAACCCCTGACCCTCCAGTGGTTATCATTTATACCGTAACCATCGTGAGGACATTAACCTGGATATCCCTGAGAGTATTGAACTCATCACTCGGTAACGTGTACTTACCTCTTTTTCCATCAGTGATAATATCACAATACCAATACCACACCCATCCCTCAAGGCTTGGCTAATTGATTTTATCATTCATTCCAAATTACTTTTTATTCCCTTCCTTTACCCATTT
The DNA here is from genome assembly GCF_055691185.1 of Crinia signifera. Classification (NCBI taxonomy): domain Eukaryota; kingdom Metazoa; phylum Chordata; class Amphibia; order Anura; family Myobatrachidae; genus Crinia; species Crinia signifera. The sequence continues at coordinate 46,563,763 of NC_139219.1, read as the reverse complement.
ATGTATTATTTATTGTAACATTGTATTTATTGTCAAATGCTATTTTATTGAGTAAAATTGTGATACAGCTTCAAATATTTGTCATCATCATTTCATTGGAGCGCTGCTCGACTTGCCTTTGGCTTGTCACCCTCCTTTTTTTCCTTTTCACAAGTGGGGAGTGACTACCCCCACATATGAGCAGCAGCTTTATTGGGAACACAGTCTCAGTATAAGCGCCTGATTCTTCCTAGTGAATAGTATTTTCCTTAGAACTATAAAATACCTTTACTTTTAAAGGTGTCCATACACTAATGCGATTTGGCCACTTGTCACCCGATTCTGATGGATCGGGCTGAAAAATCAGGTGAAAAAGTGGCCAAATGGCATGTGTCTGACATTCCATGCGATCCAGTGCACGGTCCCGTGCACACTGGGTCGGAGGACTGACGTGCTGCACATAAGATAAATCAGGTGCACAGCACGGCGGGTTTTTAGCATCTGTGATTTATCGCATCCGATTTCCCTTGAACTCGCCCCGGCAGTTTGCCAGGAGTCCTTTAACATGCAATAAGTCGCATGTGAAAAATCACATGTAAAAATGCCAAATCGGATGGAAGAACTCCCGGGGAGTTGCTAGGAGGGTTCAAGAGAAATCAGTGCCGACTTGTGCCTCAGACAATCTATCTCTATAATCTACTTAGTGCTTTCCAGTCTCCGGTGGGCCCCTTCAACAGGCCAGGACCTGGGTACAGAGTACTTGCTCCCCCAGCCTGTAGGGGCCACTGCAAGCCCCGCATTAACTCATTGGCTGCTAGACAGACTAAGGAATGTATTCAATCCCACCCACAATTTTCACCTGTTGAATAATCTGCAGTTTTCACCTGTTTTTTGGGTGAATTCGATTCGCTCTATTCAATCCCAGTGCTGATTTTTCGGCTGGGTGAAAAATCCAGCATTGGTGAAAACCACGTATATTGGTTAAAAAAACGGCGAAAATGCCCGTGATTGAATACTGATAGTCGAATCTGTGCTGTTTTTTTCACCTGGTGAAAAGCTTGGCCAAGATTGAATATGACCCATAGTGTGGCCTAACTTTGGGGGTTATTCTGGTTTGTACGGTGAAACGTGCGTACGGTCCGTCACACCGTGCGTTTTCCATACGCTCACGGTGAGCGCAAGTCCGCCCACAGAACCGTTGCACACGGACGGTCACAGACACCGACAATGGGGAGTGGCATACACTTGAGCATACGCCACCATGCACGGACGGATCTCCCTCTTAGCCACCGATACCTGGCGTACAGTACATCTGAGCGTACGCCACAGTGCACGGACGGGTCTCTTGCCTTTTTCAATAGAAAACTCAGCGTGTGTCACCGATCATGAGAGGAAGCGTATGTCCCTGCGTACGGTGGCGTACCCTTCACATATATGGGCCGGCAAATATTCCCTTTCAAGCTTAATTGTGTCAATTCCTTAATTTGTCCCAATTAAGCTCATGATTGATTTCTATTAACTATATTGATTACCTTAATAAACACCGTAATAAAACAACATTTTAACCCTCATTACATGTATATTTATTATGTTCTAATGTGGCACTTAACTCACTATCTATGTGTCCCCACATTGGTTTAACTTTTAAATAAAGTCATGTTGGTGTTTGTGTGTATGTACTAAATTATGTCCATAATTAGAACAATGAGTTCCTCATGGAGTGGGTGAGGTAGGCAAACAAGGGGGAAAAGTGACATTTGTGTAGGAATGCATATGTGTCCTCCAAAAACAAACAGTGATGACTCCCCATAGTTCTTGGTACAGGTGTGTTAAAGATGTATCAGTCGACCAAGCATGACAAAATGGTTTGTGTGCAAACATGTTCTAATATTGTTCAAAATAAGACTTTAGAGCAGTGATTTTCAACCTTTTTACCTTGCGGCACACTAAATAGGACTTTAAAATTGCCGAGGCACACCATGAGATCCCCAAAGGGCAAAACACATTGGCCACCACAGGTAAAAAAAAACCTATTGGCCCCCACATTAAAAACAATCACACTGATCCCCACAGGTAACAAAAATAAAATACATTGGCCTTTTACATGAAAACAAGAGACCAGTAAATAACAGTTTAACTGGTGTTGGCTGTAAATGGGTTTGGGCATCTCTAGATCTGGGGGCACACTTGAGAACAGCTCAAGGCACACTAGTGTGCCACGGCACACTGGTTGAAAAACACTGCTTTAGAGTGTGATAGGCAGATGTCGGGATCCATTAATAAGCCGTGTACACACGGGGGCGATAAGGGCTTAAATCGCTGGAAATATGGTCGCTGGCGACCATATTGCCAGTGATTGGAGTGTGCCCGGCGATAAATCAACTGGTGCGCGCTCCTGTTTTCAGCCCTGTTCTAATCGCTGGTCGCAGGAGCAAGCTCCTGCGACCAGATGATTACCTCTGCGACTCCCCCGGCAGAGGTTCCTTCTCATCAGCGACCATCTCTGGTTGCTGATGAAAAGGAGAAACTGAGCAATATATCTCCCCCCGTGTGTACGCACCTTTAGAGATATGTGATTGCAATAATGTGCTTGGTGGCATCTTACATACAGAGTGAGCTACATAAAGTTCATAGCAGATATGAAAGTGCATAATGTATGTTCTTGGTAAAAAAATATACAGATTGTGTGCAAAATAGTGGCCATGGCCTTAGGACATTGCTCCACCATTGCAAGTAGAAATTGAGTCCAAAAACATTATTGTTGCTCTTAGACGTGGTTTATGTGTCTTTTTCATAATAAAAAACTGGTATGTTTGTGTTACAGTGAAAAAGTTGACACATGTCGACTCCTGTGAATTGAGTGTCCTACTTTTTTTTTAAAGTAAAAAAAAACTCTTTCTGAATGGGTGTAGATGGTTATGAAATAACTACCTGACATACAGATGGGGCATGGCTCATCTTTGCAGGGGATGGCGATGGCGACGCCAGCCGCCAGCCGTCATCTGTATAGCGAGAAGGTGACGCGCGCGCACGTCCCGCTTTCAGCGCTTCCCCCGGGTCACCGCCGGCTTGTTGGCAGTCACCCGGGGTCCCCGCCACCTGCCGCACCCCCCCCCCCCCCTAACCCTGTCCGTCTCCCTGAAATGGAGACTGACAGGGTTCTCGTCGCCCCGCGCGTCTCTGTCAGATGGCGAGCCGGGCTGTTGGCGGTTCGACAGCGGTGACGTTCTGGCGATTCGCCAGCAAAGAAGAGCCCGGCCCCATCTGTATATAACCAGGTATTAGAATGAATATTACCTAAAATTAAACCAACCTTTACATGTAGAGAAGTGTAGAAAGATAAGCTTCCAATGTGTTTGAGGGCTGTGTGTGGCTTGCAGGTAGTGAAATCATGGTTTTCACTTAATAGACTGCAGCATTGCTTATTACATTCAGGTGTATGTGTTTGACTAGTAATCTGCGTTAATTAGCAGACCCAGGCATCCGCTCTCATACGGTATCTCTAGGGGTGGTCAGGAGCACTCTTTGGGTCCGCCTGTTTTTGGGCCAAAATGCACGGTGCGTTCGCCGATCGAGACGGTTGTGGCACCGTGCATTTTGTGTGCACACCCCCGTGTACGCCCATGTTTACGCCCAGTTTTCCTCATTATTCCCGCTCTCATAAAAATGCCCACATGCCGCCCACAGTGACCGTGCTCTTACGGACAGGTTTTTTTCGCATGGAGAGATCCGCCCGTGAGTGGTGTGCAGTCGCCGCACATGCGCATTGCGAAAGATATGCATGCGCAGATGAAAAAAAAAGCCAGATCCGACCGTATACGGTCCCACCAAACCAAACAGAATAACCCCCTTTGTCTCAGAGACACAGGCACCACTACCTGCACTAAGTCCCTTAAGTACCTATGGTGCCATACTGTATGTACTAAGTTTTCTAGTGAAATGGACTATATAGTCCATATTGGTAGTTCATATTGCACCATGTGTGTGCCCCATAAAATGCCTCTGCATTATGTATACAAACGAAAATAAACATCTTAATCTGCACTACAACAGACTTGTTGACTATATCTGCCATGGGCATGCAAATTGAGCATACACACTGAACAATGGCCCTTATTCTGATTGAGTCGGATGGCTGCGCACGTCCGAATACGGTGTGAATTCTGTACAGAAAACGATCGGTCTGAACAATCCGAACAGGCGGTGGAGAGGGGCGTGAAGGGCTGTTTGGGTTCATTGCCATATGCGTACGCCCTGCGTTTCATGGGCGTTCCCATGAAAATGCTGGGCGTACGTATGGTAATGCGGCCGTGACGCACATGTGGGGGGCGGACAGCTGACATAGCCGGATGCCAGCTTCCCGCCCATATCCCTGCTTTCGCACAGAGAAATGTCCGAGTGGTCTGGAGCACTCGGAGCTAGCTGTCTGACCGCTCGGTCCATCATTCGATGGTGAGCGACCATCGGAGGATGGGGGAGGTTCCCATAGATGGGGAAGTTGTTCACATGAAACATACACTCGCGGTCCGTTCGCTCTGCGTCTTACCTCATTCGGGCGGTGTGAGTGATCCGTACTGTAAGCGGGGCTAAGAACCGTCCTAAAATACGCATCCATCCGAGTCAACTAGACCAATATCAGCAAAATATATCATTCAGTCAGTAGCGGAACTAGTGAGTGGTGGGCCCAGGTGCAAAAGTATAATTTAGGCCCCGCACCAGTGGGTGACAGGTGTGTAAGCTGCTTGTCTGGGCAGCAATGGGCCCCTTTGTTCTCAGAGGCCCCGGTGCAATGCACCTGTTGCACCAATGGTAGTTCTGCCTCTGCATTCAGTGGCGTCAACAGGACCCGCTGAACATGTACTGTAGGTCGTTAGCTATATATAGACAAAACTGTCCTGCATGTTCAGCAGACGGGGGTCGTTAATGATGCACAGCAGCGTGAATCGTTAATGACATTGAGCATACATACTACCCATTTTTAAAAAAAAGTTATCATTTAGAAGGGCCCTTAATTAGAACTAGACTTAAAAGAAATCTATACGGTTCTGTGTGAACGAAATAAAAATACAACTTATCTATATGATGGTTTCTCTGCAACGGTGATCCACTGAAGAAATTGACCCCCCAGGATTCAGAAGCCAATGGGCAAAATTTACAAAGAATACGACTATATGTCAGTCGTATTGTATTCGTATTTTGGATACGAATGAATATGACTGGAATTGGTATTGTATTTGTATTTGTTAGTCATATCCTTTTTCCAAATTTACTAACCTGTCGTATTTTTACAATTCGTACTTTTCGATGGAGTGATGGTGTAAACTTGGGAGTGTTTTCCCAGCCATATAAAAAAAAAACACACGCTCTCTAGCTCCTAGTGGGTTAGATAGGCGTGGTGTGGAGAGTGCAGGACAGGTTGGAGTTTGCTGTGTTATCTAGTGATTGTTGAGTGGTTTATTTGTTTGAAAGTTGTCTTGTGGTTTGGGTTGTAATAAGGCCGGCGCCACCACTAGGCAGCTTTTGGCCACTGGAGGGCGGCACTTGGGAGCAGGTCATCCCCTGGATCAAGGTGAGTGACACCGGCCCTGGTTGTAATTGAATTTTGTATCAAGTCTTTATTTGTGAGTGAAGTTTAAATGTGTTTGTTTGTGTGTGTGTGTGTGTGTGTGTGTGTGTGTGTGAGAGAGAGGTAAGGAGACGAGATGTTCTTTGTTTGTCTTTTTTTTTAGTGTGTTGTATGTTGTTCTTGTGTGTGCAATGGTGGGGGAGGATTAAGGGAGGGAGGAACCTGCACAAGCTGCTACTGATGTTCTGTTTCACAGACGTCTTCTTCGATGCATGTAGCCCACAGCCTACAATGAAAACTTCTCAATGTATAAACGAGTGCCCATCTCTGTTTATAACAAGCAGAGAAGTGTGTTTGTGTGCTTAATGGGCTTTTATAAGGCACACATTTGTTCATGGGAGTAGCTGTGGGCTAGTATCTGAGCGATTTCACATGTGAAAATATTTAAAATGTGAAATACGCCTGGAAATCATGGAGTATTTTTCAGTCGTATTTTTTTACAATTTGTACTTTACACCTAATATACATATGTAATTATAAATAGGAATTGTTAGTAAATTTCAAATTAACATGGGAGTAAATGTAAAATACAAGTGGTATTCTTTCAATGGCGTATTTATTAGTATAACTACAGGAATATGAATACTACTGGTAATATCGGCCGTAAAAAGGCAAAATACTAACGTACTTCTACAAGTTTCAAAAATACGAATATGTGACCGAATACGATTGAATACGAATACGCCAATTCCTACCGTATTTTGCTTAGTAGATATCAATATTCCCCCAATATCTATATTCACTGTTCATGGGGCCTAATTCCGTAAGGGTTGTAGTATTGCAATTACACCCTCCCCCCACCATCGTCATCTGTGCTGCATGGACAATGTTGACTATATCATCAAGGATGCATGCTAGCAGTGGGGTGGGTGACGTCACAGAATAATATCGTTAACAATATCGTTCAGTGTGTAAACGCTGTATCGTTGACCGGGAGTACCAATGATACTGTTAGATTGTTTACAGAGCTCATTGGCTAGTGTGTTAAATAATTGTCAATTTAAAATCTTAGGCAGACTTGCAGGTATCTCGCCAATGTCTACAAGTTGCAGGCTATCACAATTACCCACATAAAGAACACACATCTCAAATAGGCAATATACAGAAGACACCAGACCGCTTTGAAAAACTTCCCACAATGAATAATCACTTTTTCTCCTTCTCCATTTGTACTGTTTTTCCACCAAAAGCAACGGGCAGACAGGCAGAGGGTTGTCAGCGACGGGCAGGCCACGGCAGAGGGCAGGCTGGTCAGCAGCGGGAGGCGCCTGCGCAATGGCAGCCTCCCCAGCCCTGGTCGAAAAATTTGGGTAGATGAAAGCTTCTCCCTGCGCCGGCTGTTCCATTGCAGTGAACGGGTACCGCATCGCATCGACCCGGTTTAACCGTTTACACTGCACAGTGAGCCGGGGTGAACCTTTTTTCGCTACTTGGGTAGAAGTGGCGAGTCTCACAACGTGGGAAATTTCAAATAGGTGCATCTACACCACCTGCAAACCTGGGTTTTTGCATGCTACCATGGAAAAACCCGGGTTATTTTGGCTGGTGTAAAAGGGGTATTACTAGAGCTGCTGCCACATGCAGTTTAAGGGACAGAGCAGAGGTGCGGCACTTGCCCAGTGGTAGCAGCTTTTTCTACCAATCAGTGACACGGTGGATTGGGATATGGAAGCAGCCTGGGAAATATATGGTAGCAGGCCTAATAGGTTGGAGTCTTTTCAGAGGATGTGGTCTGCTGCGGCGATTTCGGAGTTGGACACAACTGTGACTTTGCTTGTGTCTTTGCTGCAGATGCATCTGCACTTTTTTGTGCATCCAACTGCTCTCAAACACATCCCCCTCTCCCCCTAACTGCTCTCAGACACAGCACCCCACCCTCCCCCCAACTGCTCTCTCACACACAGCAACCCCCCTTTCCCTTCTCACTGCTCTCACACACAGCACCCTCCCTCTCCCCCCTGAATGGTCTCACACACACAGCACCCCACTGCTCTCACATAGCACCCTCCCTCTCCCCTCGACTGCTGACAAACAGCACCCCATCTCCTTCCCTGCCTGCTTACTTGCAGACACCTATCCTCCTTCTCTTCCCCACCTCAACCCCCCCCCCCCCCCCAACTCTCTACCACACTGCGTCTCATTGTCGCTGAGCTTCATTAACCCTGGGACCATCACAGGGCAGTGGCCGGGTCCAGAGGCGGTAGGCTGAAGCACAGGGAGTTGAGGCCATGCCCACCACTGTGCTTTTTCCTATCCCGTGGCAGCTCCAGGAAAGTGGTTCCCACTCACCCACCTGTGTCTTCTATGTGACTGCTGCACTTGGCTAGTGGCACCAAGAAGTGCCCTCTAGTTACGCGGCTGGCATCTTCCGACAGACCAAGGGAGTCAGATCGACCCAGCCGAGAGGGCTATGGGACCCGGTGTCCCGGTTGGCGAATCCTGCCCTGATCAGTGCTACCAGAAAGAAGAGACAGGAGCCTTACCATGAGGTGGGAGAATGTGTGCTTAGAAAGTGCAGTGCTGGTTCTATTATGTTTGTGTATTTATTATTTTAGGTTTAACCTTATAGTGACCACTTCGTATACTATAAACCAGTGGTTTCCAACCACAGTCCTCAAGTACCCCCAACAGTTCACGTTTTCCAGGTCACCTGCGGATTTTTAAATGTGACAGTTGGTGATACAGTGCATTGGCTGGGTGATTTGGAAAACCAGAATTCTTAAGGTGCCCATACATGGTACAATTGTTATGTGTGATGAGATGTGCGCTCCCACACATCTCATCGCACAGCTCAAAAAGTGCTGCACATACTTTTTGTACTAGATCTCATCTCATTGCATTGCAAAACCTATGCAAATGCGATGAGATGCGATATTGTATACAATAATTGTACTGTGTATGGGCACTTTTAGGGGTACTTTTCTGTGCAAATACAATTTGGTGTACAACACTTTTTCACACCAAGGTTGTTACTTAAAATCACTGGATTGGCTGTCCCTTAGCCAATCAGGAGTGCAACTCCCCTGGAGGCCACTCCTGATTGGCTGGGGGATGGCCAATTCCCCAGTTTGGGGGAGGAGCCGTAAATGTAAACAACCAGTTAGTTTCTCCTGTAAGATGGATCGGGTGTGCGGTTTATTGTTTTGACCACGAGGTTGCCTACTATGGACCGAAGAGGACGCGATCTATGCCGGAGTCCTCGGTACGTAAAATCCGACAAGATGGATCCCGACTGACAGGGTTTACTCTCCCTTGTTGAGGTCCATGACCCCCATAGAGGGAGAATAGAACCTGTGGTGAGCCACCGAGTCCAGAGCGTGGTAAGCGCAGTGAGCCCGCAAGGGACTTCTTTGCGCTCGCCCCCGTCGAAGCACCGGCAGTCAGGATTCCTATGTTGGTATACTGACTGTCGGGAGCCCGATTGTCGGGAAGTCATACCACACCCATAATTTCCTTCCACAAGTACCCACTTGGATTTCTATTGGAGAAGAGGACGGGCCAACATTGGAATCCATAGGTAAGTATTGTATGAATGATTGTAGTATTCAAGTTTTGTTTCTCTAATGTCAGTTTAACGCACGCAGTTTTATTTTATATATTTTTTTACACAGGGCAGCATTGCATGGATCTGACTGATCCGTGCAATGTCGCCTCTTCGTACGTATTTGGCGGCCATATTTACGGACGCCAAATACGAATGGATACGACCGGCTACGCAATCGGAATATACAAATCTGGGGAATACGGAAGATTAGTACATTTGCCTATTCATTCATATTTTCTTCGAAATACAGTCTATGCCGGTCATATCAGTTCGTACCCAGGATCGGCCACATCCCGGGACCATAGTGAATTTCCCCCTATATATTTAGAAGCAGGAAAGACATTAATGGGATTGGAAACAAAGGGTCTACTAACAAGACCAGATAATCAGTGATATAACAAGGTAGACATGTGCAAATAGGTAACTAAAATAATTATTAACCACATTTTTTCTGCTGACAACAAATCACCCTTCATTATAAAAAGTAGGCACCCTGTGACTGCGCAGTTCATGTGGAACTACAAGTACCAGCAAACATTGGCACAGACTGGAGAGCCACACAACATAAAAAAAGACAATTAAGATTAGTTGCAATTTAAACGTTAGGAACAGAGAATTCTTCTGAAAGAGTCTAAAACATAATGACTTTAGATGCCAAATAATTCAGAAACGTACAGTTTATTTACATAAATGAAGAACCTCGAGCTGCTATGTGTAGCACATCTTGCATAACTATTATAAATTACTGAATAGCATGTATTCCAAGAAGAAACAAACCTTAATGTTTACAAAAGTGATCAATAGCAAAGTCTTAAATTAAAAAAAAAATATATATATAATAAAAAAGAAAATGGTATTAAAATCTTAAAAACGAAAATAACCACCTTTTAAATATTTGCTGTATTGTGTCGACTCGAATAATGAAAATAGAGAACAGAAAAAAAAATATATATTACAATCACGAGAAACAAACTCAAAAGTTCAAAGCGGCAAAGTCCCAGGCCATGATTACACAGAGGTTTGCTTATAATTCTTGGTGTCCAGGACTTTCTTTCCACACATTGCACAGATCCCTAGAATATAAAAATTATAAATCAGACTGTGCCAAATCTCGAATCAATACAAAATGACAGTTACTGCTTTTAACATTCTGCAGAACAAAATACACAATTATATTATAATCCTAGTTATCCAGAGTAAAAAGAAATCCATACTCCACACTTATCACCATACAATTAATTTATTTATAATAATTATTACGCTCGTGTACAGGTTTGTATAAGGACAATAATGCATGAAACACTGTGTGCTTTGGACCTAAACTATATATGGATGCTACTTTCATTGCTGCATCAAACAGGCAGCAATATGAATTGATGCTAATGGCACCAATGGCGTCTGAGCACATGAAGCCCACTGCCGGCATTGCATCATGGGATTACTATCATGACTATCGGCAACAGCATTCTAAGTGAGCCTTAAGGGGGTATGGTATGTCACTACTTATATTAATTGCCTTGGCAATTCATTTTTACATAAAATATATATATTTATACATATATATGTATATCTATTATATAAAATTTTCTTTTCTTTTCTTTGTTGTTTGTGTATTTACCCACCCCGTGTCTGTATACCGTTTTGGGGGATTTAATATCACATATGTCCATATTCTGACCTTATTAGTTTTTGCGTCTTACCTTTATGTGAGTGTGTTAAAGTATAATAAACACTTTCTTGATAAACATACAATATCTCCATTTCAGCTCATTTGAAATTATACTGAATAAAAAGGAATTGTTTTATTTTATATTTATATTTGATTGCAAGAATGTCACTTGGGTATACGGCTGGGTTTTGTGCAGGGTTTCTTTCTGTTGTTGTATAAGCCATTTAGGGATGTGTAGTGTATCCCTTTAACCCCGCAGCAACCCATAACCCAGTTCAAATCGCAACTTCTGAATCCTATACTAGTAGAGACCACCCTCTGCATAAAAATAAAGACGTATTCCAAAACTTACAACAATGAGAGCTATTTACTAAGATAGCTAAATGTGCAAATCTGAACAAATAGCAACCAATAAGCAATCCACTTCTTTCTGTCTAAAACAAATTACAAAGGTAAAATAGAAAATTCAGATAGGTTATTCAGGTTTTGTTAGCAATTAACCTTTAGGGTGAAATTTACTAAGATGTGAAATACACTTCACAGGTCATGTTGCTATGGGCAACCAATCACATCCTGTCTACTATCTTCTAGAGGGAGGTAAATAAAAAAAAGTAGCGCAAAAGTAGCTTCTGATTGGTTGCCCCATAGCAACATGAACTGTGAAGTGTATTTCACATCTTAGTAAATTTCACCCTTAATGTCTATATAGTAAGGGGTGTAGCTCTGTAACTAACTGATCAGTCCTATAAGAAATTAGGGGGCACGTGTACAGGTATAACGCCTCAAAAAGAAATAAACGCGAGGGTAATAAAGAGTCAAAAACGTTAAGCCAATCAGCCCCTAACTGTCATTTTCAAACACAACCTATAACATGACAATTCTGAGCCGACTGGATGGACATATATCACTCTGGCGTTTATCTATTTTTAAGGCTTACTATATCTGCTCCTAGATCTTCAAATGAACAAAATTAGGAATTACTTTATCAGTGGATCAAAAATAATGACACAATAATTAGATTGACTTGTACTACTTACCCTTCTTGTAAGCACATCCCTGGCAGTAGTGAGATCCAGCCTGGTGGACGGAACTTTTGCAGATACGGCATATTGCAAAGCGATTTTTTCCGTAGGGGTCGAACCTGTAATAAGAGGTCCTTGGATTAGATCATTATCAAATACAGGTTGAGTATCCTTTATCCAAAATGCTCGAAAGAATTTTGGATAAAGGATTATTTCGTATTTTGGAATATTTTTATATTTGAACGAGGTATCTTGAATTTAAGTTGTATAAACACATCAAACACATGAAATGCACACACACACACACACACACACACACACACACACACACACACACACACACACACACACACACACACACATTTTATTTGTGCATGAAACAAGGTTTTAAAACATGAAACTATACATGTACTATTTCAGACACGGAATTTGAATGCCAAGCAATCTTGTCCTTGCACATATATAATGCCAGTTACATGTTATTTCCCCAGTAGTGACAGTTACAGATGTTACAGATGAAGCCGGTAGGTTAAGCAAAAAATAAAAGTATTCAGTATTTTAGAGACTATGGTTTTCAGAATATAGAAGTCATATGAATTACTAGAATATTGCTCAGTCAATTTATTGGTCCAACGCAGCGCCTTGTCTAGGGCAGTCCCAATGTAGATTATACATACAGTTAACAAACCCAAGATAAAAAAAAAAAAAATTAAAAAAAAAAAAAGGGAGAAAGAAGGAAAAAAAGTGGCTGACAAAAAAATAAAATGAAAAGGTTTTCCTTACTTGAAAACCTCTGCTTTGACATAAAAAATACAGAATTTATAGTGGCTAATTACCTGGCTTTCTTTGAGGTCAACGCCTTGTTTTCATTCAATTTTCGGCCTCCACTTTCTAAATAAAATGCATGACAGTCACATATTACACTACAGTAAGTTATAATAAATAAAAGTTTTTTTTTTAAACAAAAAACAATTAATAATCGTCAAACATAAATCAGGCACAACTGATAAGTCACGCTATATTGAAAGAATTATATATAATTTTATACCGGTATTAATAATAAATTATTATTAAACATCTTTGATATATCATGGATTCACAATATTTTTTTTATCAAACTTAAAAATATTTATATATGTGTGTGTTAAATATTGGCAGGCCATGATGACCAAAGGAAGAGTACACGGAGCCAATTACATGCCGGAAACAATGCTGTGTGTAACTACATGTGTTCCCCATTGCTCTCTCACTCCTTTGCTGCAAGTTGACATGTTAGGTAGAAGGGCTTTGTACTTGAGCACAAGAAAAAATTGGAACTGATATACAATACGGCGCAACAGGATAATACTTGGAAATATGATGGAATATAGTCCTCCTTATCTTGACATATAATTCCAATCTGGTTCAATGTCCGTTTCAAATGGATCGATGTTCGTGATAAAGAAATAAAGTGAAAAAAAGGAGAAAAAATTACTTCTTTGTGTCCCTAGTTTGCAATTATTATTGTGTCGAGTATGGATAAAGTGATTTTTAAGGTAAGCGTACCAAACTCACGTTAGAGTAAGTTGGTGCGAAGCACATCAAGGTTTCTTTAGTGTCGTGTCTTGTACTTGCTTGAAGAAGATGTGGCTTTTTATGTGAACTCCGAAGAGAAGAAAAGAAGAAAATGCAGTTTGTGTAGATGTGACGTGTATCACGTATATGAAAAAATTTGTGAGGAGCTAAATTAGCATACCTCACTCACCAAAGGTGTAAAAGATATACATATATAAAGGTATCTTTAGATTTGAAATGTAGGCGTACCCCAACTCACAGAAATCAGATTTCTTCCGAGATCAATTGGAAACAAACCACGACGACACACATAAGGAAAAGAACAAGGAAAGATACCTTAATGAGGTTGACACCATCTATATTCCTGTGAGTTGGGGTACGCCTACATTTCAAATCTAAAGATACCTTTATATATGTATATCTTTTACACCTTTGGTGAGTGAGGTATGCTAATTTAGCTCCTCATAATTTTTTTCATATACGTGATACACGTCACATCTACACAAACTGCATTTTCTTCTTTTCTTCTCTTCGGAGTTCACATAAAAAGCCACATCTTCTTCAAGCAAGTACAAGACACGACACTAAAGAAACCTTGATGTGCTTCGCACCAACTTACTCTAACGTGAGTTTGGTGCGCTTACCTTAAAAATCACTTTATCCATACTCGACACAATAATAATTGCAAACTAGGGACACAAAGAAGTAATTTTTTCTCCTTTTTTCACTTTATTTCTTTATCACGAACATCGATCCATTTGAAACGGACATTGAACCAGATTGGAATTATATGTCAAGATAAGGAGGACTATATTCCATCATATTTCCAAGTATTATCCTGTTGCGCCGTATTGTATATCAGTTCCAATTTTTTCTTGTACACATGTTTTTGTAAGTGTGGGTGACACTTAAAGGGACTGGGAACATCAGGGCTGCATAGCGCCATATATAGTTCTGTCAATCCAAAACTCCAGTTTTGTACTTGAGCAGGCAGAGAGTGACTGATGGGTTGTAAGCTTATCTATCTGAAACCAGAACGATAAAGGACGGTTGTGGATGGAACAGGGACTGCATGACATCTGCGAGGGGCGGACCACGGCGCATGTAGCGTAGGGCGACACGCTCTCCCCTCCCCCCACCTCCGGCACGTATGAAGCGAGGTAACCGAGCCTGATGCCCGGCAGCTAACCCCGATGTGGCCACTGACCCTCCCCGAGCCCGGAGCTGACCTGGATGCCTGAGGTGCCGTCCGTAGAGGCCGCTTGGTAGTGGAGTTCCCCCTGCTGCTGTGAGCGCAGTATCGGAGGTCCGGCCGGCGCGGCTGTAAGCCTATGTGAAGGTGTCGGGCTGCTGAGAGGAGTCGCACGGGAGACGTGCGGGGCGCGCGTCATTGGCTGGCGCCTGCAGCCCCACGGTGTCTGCGTGTATACAGCTGGCACCATAGTCCGTACGGCAGCCCATAGCCCACGTGAAACTCGGTGGAAGCGGAGATTCCCGGTGGGGTGCCAGCGCCAGGAAGGAGAGCTAGCTTGAAGCTATCAGCCTCCCTACTTTGTCAAGCGGAGGGGCCGCCTGTTCCCCCTCTGTACGGGACCGTCTGCAAGAACTGTGAGTGCCCCGATTAATTCCTTCTGGAAAGAGCCTGTTTCTCTCAAAACTTTCTGTTGGTTCTGCTGTATATTGGGCATGCGGGGCAAGCCGTGAATTATTATGCAGATGGAAGACTAACAGTAGTGGCCCTATTAAAGTGTATTGCGAGTGGGTGATTGCTCTCCGGTGGCCCTGTCTGTGGATGAGAGGGGGGCAGTAAGCCGGCTGGCTTAATTCAAGCCTGGACTGGGATACTCTCTAAATTACGTATATGCTGCTGCATCTCTGGCTAAAGGAGTAATAGGTCTGGGATTGTGCTCTAGTGAACATCACGTATTACATTGTGTAACGGCATTATTTCTCCTGGCAATAATGGGAAAGACAGGCCAAAACACTGCGGCCGCCAGGCTTGAGAAGTATGCAAGAACCCAGGCCCAGTCCCAGACTGGGGGTAGCTCACGCACGGCAACCCCGGTTTCTTCCCCCAGTAAGAGCGAAGGGGCCCAGGCTACCCCAGACATAACCCTGCTACAGGTGATAGAGGCAATTAACAAGTGTGAAACCCGCCTTGCCGAGCAGTTGGGCAAAGTTCAGTCGGACATTATGCTTATCCGGCAAGATGCTGAAAAGATGAGAGAACGGATGACAGAGGTTGAGACGCGTGTTTCATCGTTAGAGGATCTGGCCATTCCATTAAGCACTCAAATAAAATCCATCTCCTCACAAGTAGGCGAGATGAGATTGAAACTCACGGATATGGAAGGCAGGCTTCGACGAAGCAATGTCCATTTTCTAGGTTTCGATGAAAGAGTAGAAGGCAGTGAGCCGGAAAAGTTTTTAGAGGACTGGCTGATCCAGAGTTTGGAAGGAATGCCTTCTCTCCCCAGTTCGCTATTGAGCGGGCCCACCGTATTCCAGGGAGACCTCCTGCACCGGGGGCACCACCGCGGACTATTATTGCTAAGTTTTTGCATTTTAAGGATAGGGACACCCTCCTTCGAATGGCCAGGGACAGGGGGGATCTGGCTCATAATGGGAAGAAGATTTCCACCTTTCCTGATTTCCCCCTCGAGGTGCAGAGGGACAGAATGAAATTCAAATTGGTCAAAACCCGGTTACGGGAATTGAACATTCAGTTCAATATGTTGTACCCATCCAAATTGAAGGTGGTGGCAGACGGTGTGTCTAATATTTTTTTCTCCCCAGGTGATGTTGCGGAGTGGCTTGACCGCTCTTTCCCAGGGAAGCGCCAGGTTTTGGCTAGCTAAGTAGATCGGGGGGGCCTTCTATCTGGTTGTTTAGGGAGTCTCAGTCCGGTATAATGCTTGTCGGGTTATCGGGGGACCTCGCTGGGTTATAGTAGGGGTCAGTAAGTGATAAGGCCGGGGGATGGGGGGGAGGGGGTTATGTTTCCTAGTGGTTAATTAATTTAAGCCTCAAAAGAGGGGGGGGGGAGTGAGAATTTGGGGTAGGTATGCCCGGGGTAGGGCCTACAGGGAGGGGGGATGGGGGGCGGGGATGTGTTTGTATTTGTCAATGTATTGTTTGGGAGCTTACATGGTCCGGTCACCCCCGAGAGTGTTTAGAACCTGTGTGGGGATCTTTAATAAAGTTGTTGGCTGTGAGGGTGATCTACCAGATAAGGTTGAATATGTATGGGGGTGCGTTTTTTGTCATGGAATGTTAGGGGACTGAACGACAGGGTCAAGAGGGCGACAGTCTTGGGGCAATGCAGAAAGTATGAGGCAGATGTTATATGCCTTCAAGAGACTCATCTTAGTGGGGAAAGATCAAAGTCCTTAAGGCGGCCCTGGATTGGCTCTGTCTTTCACGCCCCTTTCTCCAACATGTCTAGGGGGGTGTCCATATTGTTCAAAAAGTCCTTGGCATTTACTCCTGGTAGTCAAAAAATCGACCCAGGCGGTCGGTATATTTTTATTGAAGGCCGTATAGACCAAGTTCAGATATGTATATTATCAGTTTACATCCCCCCTCCTTTCTCCTATGAGGTTATTAAGAAAGCAGTGGAATTTGCGGCGGGCTATCCTCAGGCTTCTGTTATTTGCCTTGGCGATTTTAATAAGGTCTTAGACTCCCGTTTGGATAGGTGGAGGCCTGGAGTTCAGCCTACGTATGAGGGTAGTAAGTTTAGGGAATTTATCCAGGAAGTCGGTTGGTGGGATCCATGGCGGATAAGATACCCTGATTGAAAACAATATTCATGCTACTCCGATTCTTATGGGGTCTTTTCGAGACTGGACTTAGTGCTGCTCTCGAAGGACCTATTAAATAAAGTCCAGAAGGTTGAATATAGGTCGCGGGGCATCTCGGATCATTCTCCGATAACTATAGATTTGGATTTGGCAAGGCAGGTTGGATATAGGTGTTGGAAACTGCAGCCCTACTGGCTTACACAGATGGGAGAGGCGGAGGAGGTGGAACAGATGATAGGGGAGTATTTCCAACTGAATTACGGCTCGGTCTGTGGGTCCACCTTATGGGACTCCTTTAAAGCATACATTAGAGGGGTGTTTATCAAGAAGATCGCCTTTGCCAAGAAGAACTATCGAGTGGAGACTGAAAGACTGGAGGCTAGGTCAGTGGAGTTAGAAAATAATTATGTATCTAGTGTTCGGGAAGTGGACCGGGTAGCGTGGCAGGCTGCTCTTAATGAATGGCGTGATCACGTCCAGGACACTTTCTGTCAGAGAGTGAGAACTGGAGATCATAGGCGTTATGTAAACTCGGATCGGGGTGGGAAATGGCTAGCATTGATGGCCAAGAATGAGCGGTCCTCTAATCTTATCTCTGAAATAGCGGATGAAAAGGGCAACAGTGTGACTGATACCCCCGTAATTGTGTCCAGTTTCGTGTCATATTATAAAAAACTGTTCGCCTCTCAGTCCCTGAATAGTAATGATAGTATTGTTGACTACTTGGGGGCGTTGGAACTCCCGCAAATATCTGGGGACTCAAAAGAGTTGTTGGACTCTTCAATTACTCTAGAGGAGGTAACGTCTGTAATTCAAGCCCTCCCCCGAAATAAGGCCCCGGGGTTGGACGGGTTACCTGGGGAATTCTATTTAAAATATTCGAATGTCCTGGCCACTCCACTATGGGAATTGTTGGGTGGTGTCAAGGCGGAGGGTAGGCTTCCTCCGTCTATGGAGGAAGCATATATAGTTATGATTCCCAAG
This sequence comes from Crinia signifera, assembly GCF_055691185.1. Classification (NCBI taxonomy): domain Eukaryota; kingdom Metazoa; phylum Chordata; class Amphibia; order Anura; family Myobatrachidae; genus Crinia; species Crinia signifera. Next base: position 46,545,582 of record NC_139219.1, on the reverse strand, counting down.
GCAGGGAAGGACCCCTCCCAGGTTGATTCCTATCGACCTATTTCCATTATGTCCTCGGACGCCAAGATTTTCGCAAAAATATTGGCCAACCGTTTGGGAAGGGTGCTGGATGAAATTGTACACCAAGACCAGACAGGTTTTAGACCGGGAAGGTCGACGGCGGTCAACCTGAGGAGGGTCCTATCTTTTATTCAAATGATCAATTCCGGTAATAAATGCGCGGCTGTGGCATCGTTTGATGCCAGTAGGGCATTTGACGTAATTGAGTGGGAGTTTTTATGGCCGGTGTTAAGAGCCTTTGGCATCGGGGAGGGTTTCATTGGATGGATAAGGTTATTGTACCGACAGCCATTGGCCCGAATATCGATTAACGGTTTCACCTCCGACTCCTTCCCATTGGCTAGAGGTACTAGGCAGGGGTGTCCGCTGTCCCCGTTGTTGTTTGCGGTGGCAGTGGAGCCCCTGGCTCATCTACTTAGACAGAAGTTGGGCTGTCATAATTCTTGCGGGAGTAAATTGGTATCTTTGTACGCCGATGACCTCCTAATTGGTTCTGACAGTCCAGGCATTGATCTCCCTATAATCGTGAACCTTCTAAATGAATTTGGGGGTATGTCAGGTATTAAAATGAACTGGGATAAGTCTCATGTAATGTTCCTGGGTCCCGTGCCTCCTGATATCCAGCTAGCCTGCCCGTTAAAAAATTCTAGTAAATTCAAGTACTTGGGCGTTGTAATCTCCGGCAACCCGCGGGATTATATCTCGGACAATCTGAGGCCGCTTTTAACCGAAATTAAAACTAAGTGTTGGAGATGGGTGGGTCTGCCACTTTCGCAAATTGGCAGGGTCAATTTGTTGAAAATGTGTATTCAACCAAAACTTTTATACCTGTTGCTTCAGTCTCCGTGTTATGTAAGCGTAAAATTCTTTCATGAGTTAAACAGTGTTCTGTCCTCATTTGTGTGGAAAAATAGAAGCCCGAGGATTAGACTATCTATCTTGACCCGGGACAGAGTAGAAGGGGGTCTTGCCCTCCCGGATTTTAGACTCTATTACTATTCATCCCAATTATGTCATCTCTGCCCATGGATACAGGGTGGCGAGGGGGTTGGGGAATTCAAGACCCTGGCGTTAAATGGGCAATCTGGGGTGTCTCCTCTTCAAATGCTCCTGGCGGGGAAGTTATGGGGTAATGCACCCCCCCTGATAGCCCAAGCCATACGCGTGTGGAGACAGGTGCAAAAGATGACAAACTTTGAGGATATCGATCCACAAACCTGGGTTTTTTCCTTGTCAGAGGTCAAAAAGTTGAAGGGCTTAGGAGGGGGAGTGTGGGAGGCATATGGATTGCTGGAAGCTGGAGCGTGGCTACAGGATGGGGGTATTCGATCCTTTGAGGACCTACAACAGGGGTACGACCTCCCTAGGAAAATGTACTTCAGTTATCTCCAGGTCAGGAGCGCGTTAGCATGCATGATAAGGAAGGGATCCCTGAAGATTAGGGAAGCTCCCTGTAAGGAATTTGTGAAAAAATTGGGTCCCTGGAAGCACCTTTCCAAAATATACAGATATATCCACTCCTTTAATCAAGAAAGCGGCTGGGACAAGCTGAGGTCTCAGTGGGCTAGGGTTATCCCTCGGGTCCTGTTAATAGATTGGAGGGAGATTCTATCGGCCACAAGTAAATCTTCAATGTCCCTCTCAGTACAGCAGGTTCAATTTAATATACAGATATATCCACTCCTTTAATCAAGAAAGCGGCTGGGACAAGCTGAGGTCTCAGTGGGCTAGGGTTATCCCTCGGGTCCTGTTAATAGATTGGAGGGAGATTCTATCGGCCACAAGTAAATCTTCAATGTCCCTTTCAGTACAGCAGGTTCAATTTAATATTTTTCATCGAATATACTTTACTCCGGCGCGAATGAGGCATATGGGGAACTCCGCCAGTGCGGGGTGCCCTAGGTGTGGAGTGGAGCCTGGTACACACTGGCATTTAGTCTGGGAATGTGTGCATGTGCAAGCGTTTTGGTCTGCCATTTGTAATATTATGCTGGAGCTGGGTATCCCAGGTTCAACCTTCAGTACTATATGTTTAGTCTTGGGGGTAGTGGACGTCCAACTAAGTGGGCATTGGACCCAATTGATCAGGATTTTAGTATCATGTGCTAAAGTAATCATAGCAAGGAAATGGATGGCAACGGTGGGGCCTTCAGTGGTGGAGTGGACCAATTTAGTCAATGCCACCTGTTCTCATGAAAAATATGTGTATGCTACACGAGGGTGTTATTCCAAATTTTACAAGGTATGGGGTGGGTGGACGTCATCCAAATTCTATATAGCTTTGTAAAGACACTTTGATTCACTTATTACTAAACGTTCTTATTTGCATTTTAAGTGAATTATTTTTTGCACTGTTTATTAACGATAACATTTGTTGAAACAACTATAAGATTATGGTAAATAAGTTATGGGCACGATTGAGGAGGATGTGGATTTATTATTGATTTTATTTTTTAGTATAATGAATTAGTAATATGCATTATGGGGTATCTGGTTATAGGAAATAACGTGTATGCTACACGAGGGTGTGTCTCTAGATTTATCGGGTACGGGGTGGGGGGAGGATATCTAAATACTATATAGTTTTGTTAAATTATTTGGACTCACTCAATAATAAATGCCTTATTTATATGTAGAGAATTATTTAGGCACTGTTTAATAACGATAACTTGTGTTGAATCATGACAAGATAGTAATTATTTTAGGGGTGTGTGAAGTATAGGAGTACAAGGGATATAAGTTTAAGCACGAGAATTCATGAGTAATAATTTCATATTGATTGATGATTGGTTCTCTTCCTTTATGCGTTTATGGGCTAGAGCAGATGGGAATGCTTGATTTAGTGCCGTCTACAGCCTTAGTATTTATAGCATATAGGTGCTGAGATTTCCTGTATAGTTGGGGGAGTGACCGGCCATGGGGATGTAAGCGTTGTTTTATGTATATGTGATGTATTGTATTTAAGTGTTATGTTTGTACTTTTGCATAAGAAAAATAAAAACTTAATTAAAAAAAAAAAAATATTTCCAAGTATTATCCTGTTGCGCCGTATTGTATATCAGTTCCAATTTTTTCTTGTACACATGTTTTTGTAAGTGTGGGTGACACTTAAAGGGACTGGGAACATCAGGGCTGCATAGCGCCATATATAGTTCTGTCAATCCAAAACTCCAGTTTTGTACTTGAGCAGGCAGAGAGTGACTGATGGGTTGTAAGCTTATCTATCTGAAACCAGAACGATAAAGGACGGTTGTGGATGGAACAGGGACTGCATGACATCTGCAGTGATGTGGGGCACTCAAGTACTATTTGAATTTGAAGGAAATTGCTGGCTATAATAGCATGCTGCATGTGTTCAAATACCCGAGAAAGCCGTTATCCACAGCACTGGAAAGTACAGATTCCTACCTGTTAATATGCTTTCCTCTACTCCACCATGGCAGCCAACTCATGGGTTAAGTCCCGAAGGGTAGTACTCTGGAAGGAAACAAAAAAGAACACTGGCCCCTATATAAGCTCCACCTCCTTAGGACTCAGTGTCTTGATTAAATAGCATACATATACACCATTATACATCAACTTAAATCATTTAACCACCAACAACCGGGCGGGATAATGCTGCCATGGTGGAGTAGAGGAAAGCATATTAACAGGTAGGAATCTGTACTTTCCTCTACCTCCCCATGGCAGCCAACTCATGGGTAATACCCAAGCAGTTACCACACTGGGTGGGCATAATAACACAATACTGATAATAATAATGAAATAATAATAATAAGGTTACATCACCTTACTTAAACAACTGCGCTCAGCACCTTCCTACCAAACCGGGCGTCTGCTGACGCCGCTACATCCATTCTGTAATGTCTGGTGAAGGTATGTACTGAGGACCAGCACGCTGCTTTACATAGCTCCTGAATTGATGCCGCCTCCTTTTCCGCCCAGGAGGCCGACATTGCTCTCGTTGAGTGAGCCTTCAAGCCCACCGGCGGATCTTGACCCCTAACTCTGTACGCCTCCAAAATACAGGATTTGATCCACCTTGAGATCGTAGTCTTGCTGGCCCCCTGCCCTTTATTCTTCCCCTCGGTCAGCACGAACAACCTTTCTGTTTTTCTGTGAGATTTTGTCCTCTCTAAATATATTTTCAGCGCCCTAACTACGTCTAGCGTATGTAGCCTCTCTTCCTTTGAGTTAGCGGGGTTCGTGCAGAACGAGGGCAGGACGATTTCCTGATTAATATGAAAGGTGGACACCACCTTGGGCAGAAACTGCGGATTCGTTCTTAGGACTACTTTATCTGGAAAGAAGTTCAAGAATGGCTCTTTTGCCCAAAGGGCCTGGAGTTCCGATACTCTTCTTGCAGATGTGATAGCTACTAAAAACACCACTTTCATAGTAAGCATTTTCAATGATACTTCTTGCAAAGGCTCGAACGGATTTTCTACTAGCGCGTTCAGGACCAGATTGAGGTCCCAAGGTGACAGCGGGTTATGGAATGACGGCTTTATCCGCTTAGCTGCTTGAATAAATCTTTGAATGTACTTATTATCTGCTAGTTTCCAGTCCAGCATGGTTGACAGAGCCGAGATCTGCACCTTAACTGAGCTCACGGACAAATTCTTGTCTAGCCCTTGCTGTAGAAACTCCAGCACCACGCCTATCTCCTTTGCCTGATTGTTCTTTGACTTACAGAACTCCACGTACCTCCTCCAAATTCTATGGTACGTAATGGACGTAGATTCTTTCCTGGCCTTGAGCAAGGTCCTTACCACTCTACTGGAAAAACCTTTCTTCTCTAACATACGTGTCTCAACAGCCATGCCGTCAGTTTCCAGGTACAGGGCTGTGCCTTCCATAACCTGTTCTGACCTATTAGGTTGTTTAAATCCGGCAGGTGCCATGGATCTGCTATCGACATCTCCAGTAGTTTGGAGAACCACGGTCTCCTTGGCCAGTACGGAAGGATCACTATTGCGGTCACTCTTTCTTGTTGAATTTTCCTCAGCAGCCTTGCTATTATTGGGAAGGGTGGAAACGCGTACACGAATTCTGCTTCCCACACTGACGTCAGTGCGTCCTGCTTCTCTGCCCCCGGCTCCCAATGCCTTGAGAAGAACCTCTGGAGCTTTGCATTTCTCTTTGTGGCCATAAGGTCCACCTGGGGTTGACCCCACATTTTTACGATTTGCTCGAACACTTCTGGGGACAACTCCCATTCTCCCGGCTGCACAATCTCCCTGCTGAGGCTGTCTGCCTGCAGGTTCTCCTTGCCTGCCACAAACACCGCCGTGAGACTGTTTACGTGGCTCTCTGCCCAAGATATTACTTCCGATACCTCCGACATGAGCTCTCGGCTCTTTGTCCCTCCTTGCCTGTTCAGGTAAGACACCACCGACTGATTGTCGGACCTCACGATAATGTCTCTTCCCACTAGGCATTTCTGTAGGTGTATGCAGGCCATAAGCACTGCCCTCATCTCCCGGACGTTTGAGTGCTTGACTCTTGTTTCTTGGGTCCAGATCCCTTGAACTATCTGCTCTCCACAGACCGCTCCCCAGCCTGTCAGGCTGGCATCCGTGGTCACCACTTTTTGTCCTGACACCGCGAACACTCTTCCCTCTTCTAGCCTTGGTCCGTCCGACCACCATGCTAGATCCTGACGCGCCTTTTTTGACAGGACAATCCTTTGAGACTTGTTTTTTCCATCGCCGTCCCACTGCATAAGGAAGCAGCCTTGGAAAGCCCTCATATGGAACCTGCCCCATCGTACTGCATCTAATGCCGCCGAAATGAGTCCTAGCACTTTCATGCAGTCTCCTGACGAAATGATTTTTTTGCTTTGGAGAGAAGATACTTCGCGTCTCAGCTTCTGTCTTCTGTCCTCTGTTAGCTTGATTGTCATGCGTTCTGTGTCTATCCAGACGCCCAGATACTTTGCCGCTTTTGCCGGGATGAGCTGACTCTTCTCCTGGTTTATCAACCACCCGTGTTGTTCCAGGTACAGCTTTACTTGGGACGTGCTTCTCTCTGCCTCTTTCCTTGTCCTGGCCATGATCAACAAGTCGTCGAGGTATGGCCACACGCAAATCCCCTGCTGCCGCAGGTTGGCGACCAACACCACCAGCACCTTTGTGAACGTCCTTGGGGACGTAGCCAGGCCGAAAGGCAGGGCGACAAATTGATATGTTACATTTCCCAGGCGAAATCTTAGATACCTGTGGTGCCCTGCGTATATTGGTACGTGCAGATATGCGTCCCGAAGGTCTATTGTGGTCAGAAATGACCCTTCCACGATATCCGGTAGGATAGACCTTAGTGACTCCATCCTGAATTTTTTCGTTATGATGAACGCATTTACTCTTCTTAAATCGAGGATCGTTCTGAAGCCTCCTGAAGGCTTTCTGACTATAAAAAATCTTGATTGGCAACCTTTCCATTCTTGCTCCTTTGACACTTTGACCACTACTTTCTGGTTGATCATTTTTTGTAGACTGTCCAGTAACGCGGCTTTTTCTCTCGGCTCCCGGGGTATTGGAGACTCCGTCCTCCAGTAACCCGGAAACTTCGCAAATTCTATTTTGTACCCCGACTCTATTATGTCCAGCACCCATTTGTCCTGGACGGATTGGGACCAAATCTGCTTGAACTGCAGCAGTCTGCCCCCTACTGCCTCTCTGGCGTCATTGGCTAGAGTGTCTTGCGGAATACCTTCCGTCTCTGCCCCTTTGGCCTCGAAAAAAGCTCCGATTTGCCCAGGACCTTCTGAAGCTTCTCCCTGGCCTATACGCCCTTGCCTCCTTAAAGTCCGGCGACTGGAATTTAAGCGACCTGTTGAAAAAGGGTTTCTTCCCCTTATCCTGCGGCAGCCACACAGACTTACCGCCCGAGATCTTTGTGATGATATCATCCAACTTGGAGCCAAATAGATACTGTCCCTGAAATGGTAGAGCCAGCAGTTTCTGCTTCGACTGTGTATCTGCTGCCCATGGCTTGAGCCAGAGTGCTCTTCTTGCTACTGCCATCGTGGCGCTTGATCTTGCCGCTAATTTCACCGCGTCTACAGACGCATCACACATGAACTCCACGGCAATCTGGATGTTCTGAATGGTCTTTATCAGATCTGACCTCTGAATTCCGTCCAGCGTGTCTGACTCTAGGTCATGACACCAGGACCTCATTACCCTGGCTGTTACCGCCATGGCTGCGGCCGTCTTGATAGCTGCCCCCGAGGTGACATGCTGTTTCCGCAAGCTGACCTCCATCTTCCTTTCCATCGCGTCTTTAAAATTGTTCGCATCTTCCAGGGGGAGCGTTGTTTTTTTGGAAATTCTTGCGATAGCCGCATCAACCCTCGGGGCCTCTTCCCAGTGTTTCACCTGCTCACTCTCGAATGGATACATCTTAGCTACCCTAAGTGGCACCGCCACTTTTTTATCCGGGTGCCTCCATTCTTCGTCCACCATTTCCTTCAACGCTTTTGATAATGGAAATGTTTTGCCTTTTTTCTTCTTGTCCTGGAACAGCAGGTCCTGCAATTTCTCTTCCTCCTGGGTCTCTTCTATTTTCAGAGACTTATTGATAAGAACCAACAGGTTCTCCAATAACACTGGGTTAAAGTCAGCCTCTGTTTTATCCTGCGTTATCTCCCCCTCTTCCATTTCCTCCTCTCTCAATGCCGGCCCCTCTGCCGAGTCTTGGGATCCCCCTGAGAGCTCAGCTCTGCTCCTTTTTGCCTGCATTTTTTCCACATCCTGTTTTGTCATAAATGTGTCAGCCAACGCTGTCTTCAGCATAGACACCAACTCGGTCATCTGGGGCATACCCATCTGTTGGGTTAGTTTGCAGGCGCTACACGCGGAGCCTATCCACATATCCGGCAGGGCCTTGTCACACAAACTGCACTTGGCAGCGTGGTGTTTCTTGTGCTTAGCCTTTGCCTCAGCCTGCCCCTTGCTTGTATCTGATCTAAAAATACACATACAACAGTCAGTACCCGAAATGCTTCACCAACCAGTGCTTATCTCTGGCTTACCCTGACTTTCTGTGCTGCTTCTTCTCCCCATCCATACTGGCCGCTTTAAAGCCTGTAGCTAAAGCAATGACATAGGGTAAGGATGGTGATAACTCCTCCAGCTAATGCTGTCAACGGAGTCTTACCGTCTGCTGGAATACTGCGTGCGTCTGCCACTCCACTGCTCCCAGCAGTCTATCCGCTTTCCGCCTTACAGAGCTCCTGGTACGCTTTAAAGGCTTACTGGCCCCCTTTTAGAGAGCTTACTGCTCCGTTTTTAAAGTTACTGGAGCCTAGTGACGCGCCTTAGTGACGCGCCCCCTGGCGTGCGGCGCGTCCGTGACGTCAGACGCCCGCCGCACGTAGCCCCCAGGCTAAGCGCCCGACGGGCGCCCGGCTCCTACGTCCTTGCGCGCTGACGTCAGACGCTATACTCCGGACACCTAGGCTTCCGCCCGACGGGCGCCCGGCTTCAGCGTCTCTGCTCCTGACCTTACAGAGCTTCCTGGTACGCCATGCGCCACACGCCAGACCCGACCTCCGGCGCCAGCCCCCGTCCGGCCACCGGTTCCAGCAGACCTCAGGTACCCCTTACTGCCCTCGACAGCGGGGACCCGTTTTTTCTTAAATCCATGCCTCACCCCCGACTGCTCTAGGCAGCGGAGAGGGCTGCAGCTCAGGGTAAGCCCTTCCACTACCCTGGAAGGAAAAAAAAAGACACTGAGTCCTAAGGAGGTGGAGCTTATATAGGGGCCAGTGTTCTTTTTTGTTTCCTTCCAGAGTACTACCCTTCGGGACTTAACCCATGAGTTGGCTGCCATGGGGAGGTAGAGGAAACAAGGATTTGCAATATGGATCTATGTTTTCACTAGCTAAGTCCGCTCGAAGCAAAAGCTTCGAAAGTTAGTCTCTGTGTGCGTTTCAGTTTATGTATGTGTGAAAGAGATGTAGTTTCACTTGCTGCCAGCAGACGGCAGTGTTTCGGTTACACACAAACACTAATTATATATATATATATATATATATATATATATATATATATATTATATACAAACGCCTTATAATACTCCGGAAATGCGCCATACCTGTGGTATTCCTGGCACCAGTCTTCCATGTATCCGGAGTGATAACTCTGCCCAACTTCTTCTCACCTGTCAATGAATAATGACATTGTTGCAACTGAGTCCTATAGTCAAAGTCAACACAACTCATTTCCAATTACATACAGGCAATGTCAAACAGCAAAACGTCTTGTTTTACCTTAACGTGACTTTTATTTATTGGGTTGCTAATACTTAAGCCCCATACACACTAGATATATTGTTATTCTGACTCATAACCAGTCCATAAGTGTAAGGCTTATAATACAGATCATCTATGTATGTCTGTATTGAACCAGTACTTACACTAGGAGACTTTAGGGGTTATTCTGCTTCATTCGCATCCCCCGTGGGTTTGCATGGGCTATCGATGTTGTGCGTCTGCAGACGCAGGGTGCATGTGGCCACGGTGAACAAGTTGTTTACCAGGCGCATGCACCCAACACTGTGGGCGAGAGCGTGCAGCGGTGTTGGGTAGTCGCACCTATGGGAACGCCCAGCGTTTCATTGGCGTTCCCATTGAAACGCTGGGTGTTCCCATGGGAATTACCCCATTACGTGGGTGCCGGGGGCAGGCAGCTGACATTACCGGATGTCAGCTGCCTGCCCACTTCCTCTTGATTGTGCAGGCATATCTAAGGTGACCTGAGAGTCACTTTAGATATGTGTGCACTCACCACATTATTCGATGGTCGGCAACCATCAAATAATGTGGGTGTTTCCACATAAACATCCATTCACAGGCCGTGCGAATGTAAGCCCTGTGCAAGGGGGGCGGACCAGCATTCATCGGGCGGCATCTGGTGGACTCGCAAGGCTGCGAATTCTACCAGAATAACCACCTTTGTCACACAGTGTCAACTCAACTGAAGAGGCATGTGTGAAGAATCCAGATGAGGGTTTATTTCAAGCTGATATTCTTGTGATGATGCACAAAACAGTAGGTGAAAAGATAATAAATTTGCCAGAGCTTAACAGGAAGCAATTGAAGGCTATAATGACAGACACACGATGTGCTAGAGATCGGAAGAAAGGCAGGGCTAATGCCATCAGAGCCTAGCTACAGGAAATCAGGAGGGACAAACTTCACAAGATGCAAATAGTAACTTGACAGAAACTTTAACAACAGATGAAACACATATATTGTGGGACATGACAATTGTTAATGATCTCAACAACAATAATATACAGATGGAGCTGCCGTCATTCAGCGGGGGTCTGGCGGTCAGATCGCCAACCGCCGGAAGGGGACGCTCACGCATCCCTGCTGCCTCCCCCCCCCCCCCCCCCACCTAACCCTGCCCATCTGCCTAAATCTGAGATGGCAAGGGTTTGCATCGAAAAACTGGGACGTGTGTGTGCGTGAGGTGCTTGCGCTTCCCTGTCATATAGAGTGCCTCTCAGCTGACAATTGCCAGCAGGGGCATTCTGGCGAACGCCGGCGCTGTCTGAGAGGCGCTCCATCTATAGTTTATATATTCTATTGCAGTGGTTCCCGTTTTTTTTTTTTATCACGGCACCCTACAGTATCAGGATTTTATACATGGCACCCCTAAGCCAAAAGTTTCTGATTGAGAAATTAAGAAATCTTTAGGTTTAATTATGTAGTGAGGGACAAGATTTGCTTCTACTCACACAGTTTATGACTGGCAGCCACAAACACTGGTTTTGCCAATTGCATTGATCATAATTCTTTTAAATTGGTCCTGGACCACCAAACCGAGGCACCCCTGCAAGGCTTCCAAGGCACCCCAGGGTGCCACAGCACACAGTTTGGTTGATTTTCTGAGATTTGATACAAGGTCTGAATTAAGGCCCCCATACACTATGCGATTTTGGGACGATTTCATCCGATTTCGGCACTTTGTGCCAATAATCGGGTGATATCGGCCCAAAATCGTAGGTGTGTGATATCTGATCCGATCCGATGCGCGGTCCCGTGTGCATCGGACCGGATCAGGGAGGTCGGACGGTCTGTACATACGATCACGTCCAACCTCCCTGTATGCATATGCCTGCCACCTGACAGGCATATGCATGCAGACACCGGGGGGACCAGTGGGGCGGGCAGCAGGTCCCTGAGCGCCGGCGAGTGCTGCTGACTGACCTGGCCGGGCATTGTACTTACACATAGCAGCAGCGGGGACGGGCAGCGCAGTGGCGGCTATTATATTTTTAAAAATACTTGTCAAATGACCGGCCGCTTTCTGATTGGCTGAGAGCTCTCCGGCCAATCAGAGAGCGGCCGGTCATTTGACAAGTATTTTAAAAATCTAATAGCCGCCACTGCGCTGCCCGTCCCCGCTGCTGCTATGTGTAAGTACACTGCCCGGCCAGGTCAGCAGCGCTCACCGCACCCGCCGCCTGCCCCCACCACCGCCGCCACTGCCCGTCCCCACTACTGCCGCTGCCCGCCCCCACTACTCCTCACCGCCCTGCAGCTCCCCGGGGTTTTTTTTACATGGGATAAATCGCATGCGATTTATACCATGTAAAAAATGGCACATCAAGTGCCAAATTGTATGTGAGCCTCCCGGGGAGCTGCCGGGCAGCTCGCAGGTAAATTGGGTCCGACTTGTCCCTAGGACAAGTCGGCCTAATGTATGGGGGCCTTTAGTCTCTTCATCAGGGTAAAGGGTGTCATCAATGCTGAGAAATACAGACAGGAACTTATTCAACATGTAATGGCGTCATGGAGGCATATGATTGGCTCCAAATTTATTCTGCAGCAGAACAAGCTCCTTCTACATACAGCCAATGTCATTAAGAATAGGTATGGGTTGTTAGGACAACAGTGTCTAGGTTGACAGTTAAAAGGTGGACCACTATTGGTCAACAATCAAAAGGTCGACATGTATTAGGTAGACATGGCCAAAAGTTGACACAAGCAAAAGGTCTACATGAAAAAAAGGTAGACATGAGTTTTTCAAATGTATTGCTGTCTATGTCAACATAGGTTGACTTAAGGCCCCCATACATCTGAAAGACATTGCACCCAGTCATACAATCTCAATGGATTGTAAAATGGATTGTATGCACACAATCATGCAATGCCGGCCCCAGGGGATTGGAGGATTGGTCCTATGATCTGACGTGCTGCACGTCAGATCAGTTGGGATTGGGAGCAGATTACATGTGCTTTTAAGCACATGCAATTTGTCTTTAGATGGCTCATGTGACACTCTCTCCCTGACTAGCAGAGAAGAGAGGCACAGTTTTGCGGGCATCCCGCGGCAGTGAAGACGCTGTGAGCCTCAGAAGTTTCCAGTGGCAGACAGCTGAAGAGAGCGGTGGTCGTCCTTTTGCACAATTCTGTCACTACACTGGAAACAGTTTTCAGAGGATTGCTGCATTGGGGCTATTTAATAATGGCATAACACAGCAGATGTGAGCAGATTGGTAGTTGTGGCAACCTGTAAATAAATAAATTAAAAAAACAGGATGTTTAGTACTCCTGTCCTTTTAATCCTAGTAGGTCAGCCCCCTATTTAAATGAAGCTTCAATCATACAATCATGCAGCAGATGGATTGTATGATGAATTGTATGACAGATTGTGAGTACATTGTTTGTCCAAAAACCACCAAGGACTGCCGGGGAGTTGAAGGGAAATTGGTACTTATGTAGTACCTGGGCGCCCGATTTAGAAATCGGGTCGGATCGGGCACATCGCATCGCATGCGACCATCGGATGCGATGCGAAGACCCGATTTTTCCATAGGAATCAATGTTAAAATGGACTGAGTCCATTTTAACATGGAATTCAATGGGAAAAAGGGGTCCTTTTCATACCCCTACTATCCAAGTGGGCATGGAGTTGGATATAAACCTGTGGCGAGCGTAGCGAGCCCCGCGAGGGGACACAGAATACCGTTCGCTCGCCACACTTCGGGCTCGGTGGCTCGCTACGCTCGCCACAGGTTTCAACCCAACTCCATGCACACTTGGATAGTAGGGGTATGAAAAGGACCCCTTTTTCCCATTGAATTCCATGTTAAAATGGACTCAGTCCATTTTAACATTGATTCCTATGGAAAAATCGGGTCATCGCATCGCATCCGATGGTCGCATGCGATATCGCATCGCATCTGATTGTATGCCTTAACTTAAGGCATACAATCAAAAAATCGGGCGCCCAGATACTACATAAGTACCGGGAAATTTGACATAATCATGATTGTAAGACTGGTCTTTCTGATGTATGGCCAGCTTTAGTCTGCCTCTATGCCCAATGGGATACTAAAGTATGAAAAGGTCAGTTTTAGGAAAATAAATAAATCATAAAAACGCATGTTGACCTTTTCCTCGCGTCGCCCTTTTCACTGTCGACCCAATGACCGCATCACTTAAGAACTTCTTCAGCATAAAGAAGAACACAGAGTCCTGGAAGTTATGACATGGTCTCACAAAGCCCTGATCTAAATATCATCCAGTCTAGGAATACATTAAAGACTAGAGCAAGCCTACATACACAGCAGATCTGTGGTTAGTGCTGCACATCAATCCTAGCATTGTCGCAAGCGCGCATATCGTTCATACACACTGTGGGCCAGATGTACTCAGCTTGAAAAGTGATAAAATGGAGAGCGGTAAACCAGTAGCCAATCAGCTGCTAACTGTCATACTACAGCGTGTGCTTAAAAAAATGACAGGTAGGAGCTGATTTGTTGGGGTTTGATTACTCTAGATTTTATCACTTTTCAAGGATTAGTACATCTCGCCCTGATAGGCTGGTGTCATCAACTTATCGCCAAGTGTGTGACCGGCTTTGCCTACACTCAAAACTAGTATACATACAGTCAGGCTTCAGCAAAATGCTAACTCCTAAAGTTCTACTACTGACCCCAGCATTCCCAGACCCGTTGATACTGAGACTGGTAGTACTTCTCAAGCTGTGCTGGATGAGTTTTACTTACAGTTGTCACACACCATCCTCTCAGTCTCCGGTCTCCTCTCTAGGCAGCTGAGATCTGTAAACAAGAGGCACTTCCTGCGACGTCACTTCCGTCATCCCTCTCTGAGCCGCTGCGTGTCACGTGCTCCCAAACGAGAAGCTGATTGGCTGCCGGCTGTGCCGCTCGGGTACAGGTGAGGCGGGAGGGTGGAGGTGACCGGACAGGTGAGGAGTCGCTCAGGTTACCGGCGTCCCGACGCTTGGTGCCTTGCTCAAGGTCAGCTCTCCTTACTCGTAGTGCAGGCTTCTGTGCCGACCGCATGGGGTGAGCTATGCCGGGACCTTGGCATGGTGTGCGTACCCATATGTAGTGTGTGATATTACATCCGCTTAATGACTCGGATGATCTATACAGGTGACCGTGCTGTGACATGGCTGCATTCACATGACTGTGCTGTGGTGCAGCAGGGCTGCATGCATGTAGCTACTGCGTGTGCTGTGTACATCTGCTGTGTTGTAGCACGGCTGCATGCGCTGTGCGCAACTGTTGCGCCACGGCTGCATGCGCTGTGCGCAACTGTTGCGCCACGGCTGCATGCGCTGTGCGCAACTGTTGCGCCACGGCTGCATGCGATGTGCGCAACTGTTGCGCCACGGCTGCATGCGATGTGCGCAACTGTTGCGCCACGGCTGCATGCGCTGTGTGCAACTGTTGCGCCACGGCTGCATGCGCTGTGCGCAACTGTTGCGCCACGGCTGCATGCGCTGTGCGCAACTGTTGCGCCACGGCTGCATGCGCTGTGCGCATCTGTTGCACCACGGCTGCATGCGCTGTGCGCAACTGTTGCGCCACGGCTGCATGCGATGTGTGCAACTGTTGCGCCACGGCTGCATGTGCTGTACATAATAGTGCAGTTACGCGTCCATAACTTATGTGCTTGAACTTGCGGCACCTGTATTGCGCATATGTAGTACAGGTTTGTGTCATCAGTAGAAAACTCACTGACAGTCTAAAGCAGGATCTCTGTTGGAAGATGAAGATTTCTTGGCCTTTTGGTAGTAACTGCAGGGGCTGGTTTGTTCCACCCAACATGTTTCCGCAACCAGCCGATGGTGTCGCAGGTGATTAAACACCTGCTGTATAACCGAGGAAGCAGCAGCAGCTATATCATTCCCAGCCACATCTGAATCAGGACTGTGCTACATATAACTAGACTGTAATGCAGCATGGCTGTATACATTATGCTGACATACATCTATTAAATGCTGTCTCCTATTATTCTATCTTAGCCTATTGAGCCCAGCCTTCGCCAGGTTAAGGGTGAGTCCTGTCCTTCTACACTTATACGGCATACGCACAGAGCCATTGTAACCCTATTTGTAAACGAGATTTCTTAGAAATTAAGCACAGATCGCTCCGTGTGTAGGCACTCCAGCAGCGGCGATGCGCTGTCCCGCATGTCACCATCTCTGGACTACATTTATACTACATTCAGTATAAATCTAGTCAGCACCAGTGTTCTCTCACCAGAGAACATTTGCTGTAACAGATCGCTCAGCATGCATTGCTCTGTGCTGAGCAGTCGGGTCTTCGGTGGGTCAGACCCGGGTCAGCGGCGGTGTAAATGGGACACGCCGTGTCCCTTTACACGGGACTTCTACCCAGGTCCTGACCTGAGTAGAACACGGCTAGGACCTGGGTAGAGGGCGGTGGTAATGGGTACGCCGGGTCATCCGACCCGGCTCCCATTTACATCAATGGGGGATGTGCAACCTGTGGACCACAGTGTCCGCAGGGTGGGGGGGGGGGGCACAGACAGCCTGCGCTGCTGTCTGCTATACTCTGCAGACAGCAGCAGCGGAGGAGGTGAATGGATACCTGTGTGCAGCATCCATTCACCTCCCGGACGATGGATGGGGGGGTGCACGAGGGCTGGGGGCAGGCCAGCAGCTTACCTTGGTGCTGGGCTGCCCCCTGATCGCCGGTCCCAGTGGGGATGATCGCGGTCCCCGCACTTGGAGATGATGTCATCTCCAAGAGCATCTGTTATGTGATCTCTGCGATCAGATCTGAATAAGGGCCGAAGTCTCTTGAGTCTGTTCATAGGGGATCCTGCTTCACCTGCCTGAGGCCAAATCCCTGACAAGTGCCAGATTGCACAGCTAGTCCCTGGTGTATTTAATAGCTGTGGTAATTTACCGCAGCTAATAGGACACTCCCTGTTCATTTATTTGATTAATTGACCATCCCTACGTGAGTCACCCTGTGATGTAACTGGGTTTACCCTTAATCCTGCAAGCTATCCATGTTGGATTCCCAGGTCATTGGACCCAGATTAACCCTATTCAACTGAGACACAATCCGGGTTATCATGGCAATAACCCTTTTAACCAGTTTTAGCAGCAGCGGAGATGGGGTATTGGCGTACATTAATGGTGGTTTTTGTGCACCAATGTCCTCCTTTACAGTTCTCTGCGTGAATTGCATAAATGCACCTGTGAAGCAGCATAAAGTCCCTCTAACTATAATATTTATGTGGGTGTACTGGAAATGACGCACATATTCAGCATATCAAGCAGTGTAATCTGTCTGGTGCCAGAGAACAGACGTCAATGAATCTTAAACGTAAGATGTATGATGTGGCTGCACACCAGATCTGATCCAAAACCACTTTAATGTAGCCATTCCCGGAATTTATTTAGAAAAATCAGGTTTCTGGAAAACGGACATATAATAGAGGAGGAGCGGAATCTGAGTTCTGTTTGGCTACATAAATGGTGATTGCGCCTAAACTTGCTGAATACTAATAATTTCCAACACACTTTTTCTGCTGAATTCTGAAGCTTGAAGCTGAGCTGTAACACAGGAAATGATTGTTCTATCCAGTAATACACAGACTGGTCCCAGCAGTTATCATCTTCTAATCTGCAGTGATTTAGTATACAACCCATGTACTCAACCTTCTGGCCTTGCAGTAATTTGCATGTGTGTGTGTGTATATATTGTACTGTAAACGTGTATTGAACTGGTAAAAAAAATTATTTTTCATTTGGAATTCCTCTATTTCCTAGATGTAACCTGCTAAACATAATCCATACGTGACACCTCGACCAATGCAAGCAATTGCTTTCCTTCTATAGTGTGAGTATTTATGGCTTTGGTGCAACTTAATGCTTCAGGTCAAAATAATTGCGTGTCCCCACTGATACTATCACCACCCACTTGCCTAATCAACCATCCACATACCTCGCCAGTCTTTTTTTACCACATGTATAACCCTTGGGTTTTAATTGAAGCTATACACACATTAATGACTGCACTGCAATGCTTTGTGGAACTGGATTTTGTTTCATGGTGACTCTGGCCTTGGTGGGAACAGGTTGGGTTGGTGATTTAGTGTACATTCTAGGATTTTTTTTATAGAGCAGGGTGCTGACACCAGACAGGGCACTTTTTTCAATTGGGAGGGCACATTTTTTATTAGAAATTTACATTAGAAACAAAACAAAAACCCCCATATTTTATATATATATAGATATATATATCCAATGATATAGAGCGCACTCACCAGACTTTTTCCAGAATCCTTTTTAAAATCACAAAACTTTATTGATCCATTTTAAAAGTGGTCGACGTTTCGGGTCCACAGCTGACCCGAAACGTCGACCACTTTTAAAATGGATCAATAAAGTTTTGTGATTTTAAAAAGGATTCTGGAAAAAGTCTGGTGAGTGCGCTCTATATCATTGGATATCTATGGCTAACACCACTAAGTGTGACACCTGAGTTTATTGACACCCCAGCATCTATTGGAAGAATTTTGTGAGTGCTTATTTCTCTACTCGGATATATAAAATTGCACACTGCACTAGGATCACGCCCTTTAAACATTGTCATACTATGCTATTCTCATTACATATTCTGTCGTAATGACAATTACACATTATGACACACACTGTAATGCCTCTTACACATTATACCACACATCATAATACGCATTACACATGATGGCATACACTGTAATACCCATTAGACATGATGGCACACACCGAATGCTCTAAGAGGCATGTCAGCGTGGTGGGGGCAGCATAAGGGCGCACAGTGCCACACACAAAAAGGGCAGGGTGCATTTTGAGGTCTTAACAAAGAAGCATAGAGGGAACACTATTGATTCAGTGCTGGGTGGGGCAGGAATGTAGAAGTTTAGGGAAGAGTGGGGTGGGGAATCCATACCCCTCACTTCTCCCCAACAGCCTGTCCTCTGGCAGTGCACGTACACAGAACTCATACAGAAGTGGACAGAGCAAAAAGCAGGAAGACTTAATACAAAAACTCAAAAGGAGGAGAGCGTAAGGGGATAACGGGGAGGAATGGAGTTAAAGCTCATTCGTTTGCGACTCCATGCATGATGGTTCCAAAATACTACTTTTATACAGTATATTTATGTTGCGCTCTTCTGAAGAATGCTAGCCACATTTCCTAACCGTTTCTTCCTTCCACAATTCAATGTAAGCCCATTTTGTTTGATTGAAATGTTTGGCATTTTCTTTATGCAAAGTATTGTAATGTAAAGATTGCCTCACACAAAAGTTTGCATGCTGTAATCCGATTTTTTTAATAAGAAAAAGAAAATACATGCCTATCCAAGACCCATCTGTTATGTGATCATCAACATTATGTTAAACTGAATCATATCATCTTCTCCAGGCATTCCCAATATCGGTCCTCAAGGCACACCAACAGTGCAGGTTTTAGTGATATCCAGGCTTCAGCACAGATGGTTTAATCAGAATCACTCAGGTACTAATTAAGTCACATGTGCTCAAACCTGGATATCACTAAAACCTGCACTGTTGGTGTGCCTTGAGGACCGTGGTTGGGAATGCCTGATCTACTCAGTAGCTGGTAATAAGCCTCACAAACTGATGCCACTCCTAACGATGTGAGCCCGGTAATAAGCTTTACCAATGATGCCGCCACACAGATGTTATAGAGTGGATGGAGGTGTGCGTGTTGCCCCTGTTTTTGTATAGTTGCTTACTTGCAGCTGTTGGTTCAACCCATATAATGGCTGCTCTTTAAGTCTTGTAAGGGTGCTCTGGAAGGTCTGTGGCAATGATTGCTATTTTAGGGTTTCAGCCTTTACAGAGTGGCAACTAATGTAAAAACAATATCCAACA
The DNA here is from genome assembly GCF_055691185.1 of Crinia signifera. Taxonomy (NCBI): domain Eukaryota; kingdom Metazoa; phylum Chordata; class Amphibia; order Anura; family Myobatrachidae; genus Crinia; species Crinia signifera. The sequence continues at coordinate 46,526,335 of NC_139219.1, read as the reverse complement.
CAAATTCTGTCAAGGCACGGAACGTTTTCATTATACATAGGTGTTTGTGATGTGTTTGCGAAGCCATACGTATCTCTCACTAGGTCAGGCTGCTTTGCTCTGCTCCAGTGTGTGAGTTCTAGTCATACTCTTTGTTTTTGTGGTCCTAAGAGACACAATGGATGAAATGGAGCTAAGGCGGCTCTCGGTTGGACACGTCCTGAGTGTGCTGGCGGTGTTCTTCTCATTGTGCATCCCACCACTCCTCCTAGAAGACTTCTCACTTTTGGGAACGCACCTCACTTGGATGGGAATCTGCTCCACCTGCGTCCTTGCTGTTAATTTACTATTACTGCTGACGCTGAAACCAAATCCTTCAACCAAAAGAAGCTCATTTGGAAATAAGGTAATAAATCTTTGTTCTTGAAACCTTTGTCATTGAAATTCATTTGTTTTCATCATCTACTTGTAAGTTAATTCTGAAGATTTGACTTCACTAGCCAGGTATACATTATGCAATTAGCTGCCCGGTATATAGTTAATATGCCGACAGTCGGGATCATGATGGTCACATTCCCAACCACTGACATTACAGCCAGCCGGAATCCCAGTGCACAGGGCCTTTTCTCCCTTGTGGGGGAATACACCTTGTGGCTAACAAAGTGAACCATCGTGTCCCCTGGCATCTTTCCGGCTGTTCTCCATTCAGCCACTTTGCAGACATTATGACTGAGATTTCCTCCAGCTATAGTCATTTTCACATCATTACTGGTCCAAGGGGGAGATGTAGCAAAGGTTGGAGAGCAGTAAAGCACTGACCAACTGCTCCTGTCGTTTTTCAAACAGCCTTTGGAAGAGCAGTTAAGAGCTGATTGGCTATTACTTTATCTCTCTCCATGGCCTGATACATATTCCTCCAAGGTTCATTCCCTGTATATTTTTCCTGCAGGTCAGTAAGCTGTACAGATCCTGTAAATACTTCTTGGCTTCCTGTCTGCTGTTTCATGGGATTATAGTTCTGTACGGCGCTCCTCTTGTAGAGTAAGTATTAAGTAAGGTCCTCCTTTGCACAACTCTGACTATGGGACTAATTCAGCATGGATTGCTAATCCGAGAAAATAAAAATGCCACAGCTCATAAAGTAAGAAAAAACGCCCAATAGCAATGCATTATCAAATCCCGCAACATCGAAGAGTATGTTCCAATTCCACTAATCTGCTACAGAGACAGGCAGTGACGCCAGAGACCCACGCCAAAAACACCTTGGCATGCCTGAGTTTTTTCAAACATACCCAGAAAGTGGCATGTGCCAGAAAGTACCCATAAACGCTGGCTTCCTGTCAATCAAACTGCGACTGCTATGTTTACCGAACGTTGTGGTTTTTTTGCGCAGTTTGGCCAGATTGAGAATTTTTAAAAACAATCCATGGTGAATTAGGCGCCTCTGTACTGATTGGCTGTTGTATCTGTGATTCCTTTCACATGTGATGGATCGCATGCGAGCCCTGTTCCCTGCCGCTGAGAGGAGGGTTGAAGGTTGGACCTGCATGCTGTCTGACCTCCGACCCAGGTCCAATGATCACGGGACTGCGCATCAGACCTGAGGGGACAGCACATGCACCCAATTTTGGGTGGAATCGGCCCACAACGTGGTAGTGTATTGGGGGCCTTAAGACTGTAACATACTTGGAACCACTGCCACGTGCTGGCCATTGCTTCTGATTGCTCTCCTGCAAGTTCTAATATGTTGTTTTATGACTCCACATTATAATGCTGCCAGGAGAGCACAGGGATGAGGGAAATCCCATCACTTGCTATCAGTAGAACATCTAAAGGGGTGTACACATGGTGACATTTTGGCAGGAGATTTTGACTAGGTAGACCAAATCGGCTAGAAGGTTAGCCAAAATCTCCCAGTTTTTCTGCTGCTTAGTCAATATTGTCTAGCATAGATTGACTGACTGTGCAGGCAAGGCAATTTTGACTAGATCATAGACCATGGGTCTTCAAACTGTGGCCCTCCAGATGTTGTGAAACTACAAATCCCAGAATGCCTTGCCACTGTTTTAACACTCCCTTATAGCAAAACTGTGGCAAGGCATGCTGGGATTTGTAGCTTCACAACATCTGGAGGGCCGCAGTTTGAAGACCCATGTCATAGACTATCACTGCTTAGACAAAATCCCTTAGTTAAAATCTCCAGTGCATCTAGCCAAAATTGCTTAGTCGAAATTAGCCATTAGTCAATATCTCACCGTGTGTATGCGGCTTTACAGCTGTTGTGGAGAGCCAACACAGCTATTATCAGTGCTCTCTGCAAAGTAAATAAGACATGTTGGGGGAAATGTACTAAGATGTGAGCTGTATTTCACATGGGATGTTGCTATGAGCAACTATTATCTTCTAGAAGGTGCTAGAAAAATGGGAAGTAGTTTTTGATTGGTTGCCCAGAGCAACATCCCATGTGAAATACAACTCGCATCTTTAGTAGATTTTCCCCATTGTAACTTTTACTGGTATTGGTCCACTAAACTCTCATTGCTGTTTTCTTTACAGATCATTTGCAGAGACCTTTTTATTTGCAGTTCTGTTATCTTCCTTCACAACATCTCGCTGTATTTGTATATTGGGACCAAACTTCCACGCATGGGTCAGGGTGTTCAGTAAAGATGGGTATGTTTTCAATATGTGTTTTTTTTTTTTTTACCTTTTAAGAGTCTAGTATAATACAGTTGTGAGTATACTTTGTAAATACTTTGTGATAGAAATGGTTGTGGGTGGTCAGTCGCACAAAACCAGATGGTATTCACTATAATCTATATAGGCCACCTTATTGCTCTCTCTAATGGTGCATACACACTGTTCGATTCCGTTTTCAATTTAACTTGTATTAGATATTGACTATGTGACCTGCTCCTTTTTGATTTCTACAATTTTATATTCGATTTTTCCATTCGATGTGCATTAGATTTGCTAGTAGATCAACACTGGCTTCAGGCAGGAGATGGACATTGAATCGAATGCTGCAGTGAACACATTAGATTTCCACTATAGAGTCTTGTCTGCCAAGACTATTTTTCTATTCGAATTACACTAGACGGGAGCGCGTATTGGTATCAAATCTGCATTGAATGTAGAAAAACCATTCGATGCCCATTCGATTTTCTATTTGATTTTGCTTCTATAAGTGCATAGTGCATATCTCACCGTGTGTATGCTCTATAAGATAATATCTGTTTTGGGAGCATCTGGGGTGTTCTACCACTGGACCGAAGGAATTCAAGAGCATTTAAAAGAAAATTTTGACCTGAAATATAACTTAATTTAATCTTTATAAAAAAAAAAATGACGAATATAAAAACACGCATATATAGGTGAACGCAACAAACACAGGGGGTTGTTAAAATGCTGATGTGGGTGTTTCAATTCACTGAATGTCTTCTTTTAATAATATTGTAAATCAAATTCTTAGTGCATTTATTTCCTCATAATACAAGTTTGATAAACTGATGCTGCTTTCACACCGCAAAACCTGCATAGACCCGGTATTTAAAATGTTTGTTAAAACGGGTCAGAGCAAGTTTAACCCCTTTCACACCGCATGTAAGTATAAAGCAGGTTTGCGGTGTGAAAGCAGCATGATGAGAGGCAGGTCCCACTCTGCCCAGCCCAGTCAAATCGGGTCCCGCTCATTACATATGCACGGCTCATTACATATGCACTGCGTTGGTTCCGCTCATTAATATTTTTCTCAGGTTCTGACCAATATTAAGCCAGGTTCTTTGTACATGCCAAATAATTGAATGCAAATGTTGTTTTACTTAATACCATATTTAATTTGTTTCAGGGCAATGTCAGTCTGGGATCTGAGTCTAAGGATCACAACGATCTGCAGTATAGTAGGAGCTTGGCTGGGGGCATTTCCTATACCGTTAGATTGGGACAGGCCTTGGCAGGTTAGTTGTTCATACCAAAGTAATATATCTGACTAATCAGTACATACATTTTACACTAGTTTGGATTTCATCAGTCCAAGTATGTGTTGCGGAAGTTTCATATAAGGAGAATTAAACGTGTATGCGAGTTTAGTATATACAGGCTCGATTTAGTTAAACCCTCCCACATGTTCCGTTACATTTACCAATTCATGGTTCCAGACTCACTGATTGTTGTTTGCAGGGCTGGTACAGAAAGCTGTGAATACAGGACTAATTGAATCAACCCCTACTAACCAAAAACTGGATAGCGCAATAATGACCATCGGTCAAAGATCGCACTGTCAAGCCGACTTGATGGTCCGAAAAAGTAATTGGATACTGGCTTTAATTCTTAATTAGTTATCGAAGTTAAAATGACATTGGTGTCCTGAGACAATTCAGGGGCTCAGTGGACAGAGGCACCGACCACATCTACATGGGATTTGAATTTTTGCTGCTAGCAAGTAGCTTCTGCCAACCCCTAATATTTTATTTACAGTTTCTTATATAGCGCAGCTTATTCCGTTGCGCTTTACAATTGGAAACAACAGTGATTAAACAAACTGGGTAGATACAAACCGACATGGAGGTAGGAGGGCCCTGCTCGCAAGCTTACAATCTATAGCTATAGTCGCATGTGCCTATCTCTCATTAACATCAAAACAAAAGTAATTTTCTAGCATGTGGTTCTTTACCACAGAGTGTCTCCTTTGTTACATATAAGGAAAGAAATCCTCTTATTTTATACCATGAAATGATCTGAATTTGTAATCCCTAAATTGTGCTCTCTGCTTAAGATTAATATTCCTGAGAATATAGACTAACGACGCACAGAGAACCAGTGTCTGCCGCACCTCCGGCCATAAAGGTCCATAAAGTTTGACAAATATAATATGTTAAGTAGTGAGTCACATGACACATGCTTCAAAGAATTTAGATTCTTATTTGATAACTGGGGCGTGGTCTAGATAATGGGGGGGGGGGGGGGGGAGTCGACACCATTTTTTTTTTTTAGGGTGTAATGTTTAACCATATATGACACAAATAAGAATTTTATTTGTTTTCTTCATGTCAACCTTTTAACCCGGGTGAGCTTCTGTACGTGTGTCAACTTATTGATTGTCGATCTATGATCCACCACCTGATTACTGACCATTTCAGATACAACACTCCAGTTGTTGTTGAACTACACATCCCAGCATGCCATACATCATTTTTAGCATGGCCAAATATCAAAACTGTAGCAGAGCATGCTGGGATGTGTAGTTCAACAACAGATGGAGTGTCAAGGTTAGCCATGACTGGTGTACAGTATAGTAACCTTATTAAAAATGCTTAATAATCAGCTTTGACCCAAGTGTTGCAGTTGTACTTCGCCAATGACATTCTGGACCTCCACCCACCATTACAATTAGGGTGGCCAATCCCGGGATCGGGATCGGCGGGATCCCGGGATTTGGCCCTAAAAATGCCGGGATTTGAATCCCGGGATTGGAAGTTCCAATCCCGGGATTGCGGGTTTGGCCTGCGCAAATCTAATGTCGGGCAGCGCTGAGACCAGCTCAGACGCTGCCCGGCTTCTCCCAAACCCCGGCGAGCTGCTCTGTCGCTGCGTGCAGCATGACCTGATGTCATAGGTCACGCTGCGCAGCGCGTCTGATGCTCCGTGCACGCTCACCGCTAGGCATTAACTGCTGCCCGGGTACTGCGACGTCAGTCTCCCGCACATCTGCAGGCCTCCAGACCACCACTGCCCGGCTACCGCACATCTGCCCGCCTCCAGACCACCCGCACACGGCCCCCAATGAAAGCCGCCGGCCTCTGAACATCACTGCCCGGCTCCCGCAGCAATGGCCGGGTGAGTTAGACTGGGTTTGGGGGGGACTAAAGTTTGTCATTATATTGACGAACTCAATCCCGGGTATCCCGGGAATCCCGGGATTAGGCATTTTTCAATCCCGAATCCCGGGATTGAAAAATAGCCCCGGGATTGGCATCCCTAATTACAATACCTTGGCAGAAAGAAAGACCAGAACACACAATTCAGAAGCTTGTAATAAATACTACACAGGTTTATTAGGCATGATAAATGAGCTATGCTTATCACATCAGCAATATTGGCTCCAAAGAACGACTGAGGCACATTGGCATGATCAAGTTGTGCAGAGGCTTGCACGGAGGCTGTGCCACGCTTGCTTGTGTGTGTACTATATATATATATATATATATATATATATAAGTGATGCACATTTCAACAAGACATGTACTATACCTCAGCTCTAAGTTACTGCCTCCATTTTGGCGCTGGCTGCTTTTCAGAGCCTTTACTATACAAAATATTCTATTTCATCTATATCATTTGTGTGTTATTCAGATCTGTGGAAAAGTGTTAAAGAAATCCATTCTCTTGGCGACCAGTTTTGCCGTCTTTAAATAATCACATAGCGTCTCTTAACTTTTGAATGTAAAAACCACTATATAAAAAGTGCCTTTTCCGTTATCCAATAGAAAATTAGGACCGTATCCACCATATAAAATGCAGCTATACAAAAGAAGCCACACTGGTTTAATAATCTTTAGCACTGTCCTAGTAAATCCAAATGACCCCCTCTAGTGCTGTGCCACTGTGGATGCATACCTGCCATGAGGACACAGTCACATTGTAGTACTTACCGCTGTGCTTTACGCTTCTTGAGCACATATACAAGTTCTTTGCCCATTCTGATGTTTAGAGCGCAGCATTTTGAATGTTTGTAAATATATGAAAGCCCATAGTAAACTCACTGTCTGGTGCCGCTCCTATGGGGCGATCTCACTCGATCGCTTAGAAAATGCCCCTACATCGCTCCGTGTGTAGGGGTTAAAGCGGTAGCAATGTGCCGACCGGCAATTAATATTGTGCATGCTGGATAAATCACCGATGCCTGGGCTAGTGTTATCACTGGAGAACACTGGCTCAGACAGATCGCACAGCACACAGTGCCGATACATCGCTGTGTGCTGAGCGATCTAGCATTGATCTGAATGCTCCTCACATCTCCCCGTGTGTGGGCCCCATTAGGTCTCCTACTCCATCACATCTCCCTTTTCTTGTACTATACTACTAGTTTAGGCAAAACAAAGGGACGCTGTATTTCACGTCATACAGATGGAGCGCCTCCCAGCCAGCTCAGGGAATCGCAGCTGGCGGAGAAGCGCTCCATCTGCCGGGGACACGAAAGCTTCTCACACGCGCACGCCTCTCCATCACACAGCGGTGGGGAGCCGATTCCCTGCCCGTCTCCATTAGTGGGGGGTGCTGGTAGCTATGGGGGAGCAGCATGAAGGCGGCAGAGGGCTCTTCTGGCAGCTGGCGAGTGTCGGCCGGTGGTGATTCTATCGCCAGGAGCAGCTCTAATGAGGAGCTCCATCTGTACTTTGTATATAAACGTGATATTCTGGGGATGTGCAAATATTTGATTCCAACACAATAAAAGCTCTACTCTAACCCACTATACTAGTTACTCCTCCAAAAAGAATTCTCCGTCTCCAGTAGGTTATGTTCATTAGATTATCTTTCTAAATGTTGCATCTCTAATGCTGGGTACACACTGACCGTATGATTGAACGCCCAATGTATTGATGGGTACTTCCTAATCTTGTATACGCTGTACAGTTCTGGAACTTGAAAAGGTTCAGAGGAGAGCAACTAAATTAATAAAGGGTCTGGAGTCATTGGGTTATGAGGAAAGGTTAGCCAAGCTGGATGTGTTTACATTAGAAAAAAAGGCAATGAAGAGGGGATATGATTAAAATCTATAAAGGGTCAATATAGAGAACAGTCAGGTGATTTGTTTACCATGAGGACGATACACAGGACACGTGGTTACCCATTAAGGTTAGAGGAGATGAAGTTTCACACCCATCGGAGGAAGGGTTTCTTCTACACAGAAAGGACAGTAAACTTTTGGAATACTCTGCCTAAGAAGATTATGATGGCAGACGCAAAAAGTCTCCGATAAATTTCTAGCAGAAAATAGTATATAGGGTTCTAACCATAATTCATAAGGTACTATAGTGTACTCAGCAGTAAATAGGATTGCCATTTTGGATCGTTGTGGATCCTGGCTTCTAACAGATCGGCAGTAACCTTTTCCATCCAGGTCATTACACCGCAGGAGATCTTCTAAATCTATCAAATTCAACCTATGTCTTTTTTCAACCTTGACAACTATAATAGACCATCAGTCACTGATTTGTCTGTCAACGTCGTCGTACCAGGAGTCAGTGGTGATTGACAGCGCAACTGGGTGGGCACATGTTGTTATGTCCATCACAAAGGTTCGGGCATTGCTTACAGAAAACACACTGTCCAGAGATCTATCTGCAGATCAACTTATCGGTAGCTATATCTACCAGTGTGTTCCCAGCTTAACTCCTTTTTGCATTTGGTGGCGGTATCTAATGTGTTATTGCAGGTAAAACTAAAATAACAAACATTGAAGCTTGTCAAGACATAGGAAGAAGTATGGCATTTAATCTTGGTCTACAAACTCCAATATGCTACAACTTGTCCATTCTAGAAGTACGATTTTAAATGGCCATCTATGAGCAAGTCTGAAATGGCTTCTTTATTTCTATGTATTTGATTAGTGGGCACTCTTCATTTGCCTTAAAGTGTACTCATTCCCTACATTGGAGTCATCCATTCTGTGTAGCAGAATCTCCCATTTCTCTAGTCCCCTCACTGAGGTACAGATCTGTTCTATATAGTCTCAATCTAATGCGTTTGATTCAATCCTAATCGAATTGCAAACAAAATCTCACCGTGTGTACACACCTTTACACTGCTAACCCTTTTTAATTGTTTACTGCTTTTTTTATCTGGTTTCTGACACAATGTTTAGCTCGCCAGTCAAGTATGTCGACATGGTCAAGAGTTTGACACAAACAAAAGGTCAACCAGACAACAGTTGACATATGAAAGGGTTGGCATGAGGTTTTTGCATTTTTTTTTTTTTGTCTTTTCCAAACTTTACCATCCACGTGGACTCCATGGATACCAAAAACAATTGGAAAAAAATCATTGTTTCAGGTGTCCACTGTTTCCAAGTCAACCTTTTTCTTGCATCTACCTTTTTCCCCAGTGTCAACCTTGTGCATGTTGACTGCTTTACCGCTCCCATTACAAATTATTCTAGACTTCTATTTTGGAATTACTGTTCTTGGAAACCTCACTAAGGAATGGAAGTTAAGTGGAACTTTCATGTGATGAAGATCTGTATGTTTTGATTCGTACTGGTTAGGGCTTGGGCCCTGGATGATATTAACAGTGGGTGAAAGTATTCAAATACTGTTATATGGACTGTCAGACTAAAGGAGTAGATGATAATAAGTACATCTGTCTTTATGTACTGTTATACAGAGCTTCAGTGTGGAGCCCTAAATGTAGATTATGAATTTCCATCAAACCTAACCTCGAGTATTGAGAAGGTTGACCGGTTAATACATTGCAGAACCCGCACTTACCACCATTTTGGCCTAAAGACCATAAGATCACATAAGCAGCAGCCTATAGAGAGAGATGTGTGATAACATTGTGTGTGATAATTGACGGGGGTCATAAATAATTGTTGACTGTTTATGGATTAAAGCAGGAATAGGAAACCTTTGGCCCTCCAGCTGTTGTTGAAATACACATCCCAGCATGCTCTACTACAGTTTTCTTATTTGATCATGCTGAACCTGTTGCAGGGCATGCTGGGATGTGTATTTCAACAACAACTGGGGGGGGGCAATGGTTCCCCATCCCTGGATTAAAGAAATAATAGTTCCAGCATGGAGACATCACTTGATGTATTATAACTAGGAATTGGGTTATTGTGGCTTTACCCATAGAAGTATAGAACTATTTTCTTTGGCTAAATGCAGCTATGCTCTCTTCCATTAATACCACACACACATGTAGCAACTTCAGCTGCCACCGCTCATTATATTTACTGCTTGACTTACTGGTACTAATTCTCAATAGACATCGCAGCAACAGAATATATGATTAATGTGTTAATATAGGTGCATCTGTTATATAATCCTAATATCCATATAGCTTTGTGCGGACACATTCATAGAAGTGAATAGAGATTGCTTCAGATTTCTCCTTCACTTCATGGTGTTGGCACAGATTAATCTGAGTACTGTGGCTGTAGCTCTAGCTGGGGGGCGCCCCCATGTGGCAAGTGAGAGACGCACACCACCACAGAGAGCATGATCCATGGTGGAAAGGCAAGTCTGAAATTGTTGCCTGCGGGCCCTCCAAATTACAATCGATATTTACTGTATAAGTTTCTTGACACATAGTATAAGTTCCTAGTTATTATAAACTAGACCAATTTCTATTTCTGGATATTTTTTCCTAATATGAAAAATAAATGCTTATTAAAAAAAAAAAAAAAAAAAACAGGTTGCATTTAGAACCTTTTACAGTCTCCACTAAATTGCTTTAATTGAGATGAGAAGCGTAGATCACTGCAACCTCTCACATAAGTGCACAGGACAGATCACTTTCTGCAGAACGTATTCCTGCCATTGTGCTAATAACATCTTGTTTTCTTGCTTGCTGCAGGTATGGCCCATCTCCTGCTCGCTGGGCGCTACTTTGGGGTACTTGGCGGGTCTCCTGCTGACACCTTTATGGATTTACTGGAACAGGAAACGGCTCACATACAAAAGCAGATGACCGGAGCTTTGATGCAATGAGACTTGGGGAGTAGTTACCACGCTACACGCATGGGGTTTCTATATAAAACTTATGACCTGAGAACCTCCATCTTTCCATCGGAAGAATTAAATGAGCGATCCTGTCCACATTGTGTTGTTGCCGATGTTGTATTTGCAAACAGTCAATAAAATGTTTGTGCAGCTGTGGTGCGAGTAACGCGTACCATGTGTTCTCACGGGAGCCGCGCGTGGTCTCACGTGATCAGACAGCAGTTTATACATCTGGAGCCTATTCTCCTCTTCATAAGGTTTTTCTTTGGAGTTAGTATAGCTATAATCGACTCATCAAATACAGACTTCAGTCCTTTCTGCGTCAATGCAGAACACTCAACGTAGCAGTAGGCACCGATCTGTAAATGAGAAACGCATATAGGCACAATACCAATGAGGATACAGTGTTTATAGATACAGACATTAAACAGTCAATATAACATTTTAATGACAAACTACATCGGCATGTTAGCCTAGTGCATTCAGATAACCTGGTGCCGCCATGGGTGAGGAAGGACTGTCTAATATAGGTATAATGAGACCTCTATCAGAAAGAGTATGATGAAATATATAGGGGCAGATGTATTCAGCCTGATAACGTGGAAGGTGAGAATGCACGGTGAGAATGCACCAGCCAATCAGCTGTGTTTGAAAAAGGACAGTTGTCACCTTCCACTTTCATACATCTGCCCCATAATTTGTTGTTGTGGTATATCAGGTACCAAATTATTACCTCTCCGTGGTGACCGCCTCCTATTAGGTAATTATCAATGTCTACGATGGTTGTTAATGTTGTCGGTTACCTGCGGCATAGCCTATACTAATAAATGTATATACCAGAATTATATTTTTTTCAAGCTAAGGTGGGTGTTGATCACATTGAAAGTAAGGGTTACTGGTGCGATTATGGTCATCATACAGCACATGGGATGGAAGCAGACAGGCGTGACTCCTCTGGCTGCAGCGCAGTAATACGCTATGCATAGAAGTGGTTTAGTTTCTCTCCTGTCTAATAATTTACAGCCAAAGCTGGGATAATACTTTCAATAAACACTTAAGTCATGTTTCAGATACAGCTGTATTAAGCAGAACATAAAAATCGCATTTGTAATCAGGTGAGCGTCCAGCCATACTAGAACAGGGCTTATTGAGCCTGATAAAGGCAGAATATGAAACACCCGTCATTCTTTTTCATATACTAATCCAAGCTCTATACCAGGCCTGGCCGGCACTCCTGAGGAACTACAACTCTTAAGGTGCCCACACACTAGAAAGATCAGCGATCTTAAGATGTGCGCATAAATTAGCCTTGATATCTTTTGTCCGTCCTGGACAAAAGATTTCAGGCAAGCGCACATCTTTACCAAAGATTACTCTTAAGATCCCATGTGCGTTCTTATGGATCTTTTGCTAAAAGATCCACGGCAGCGCACAGCCGATTATCGGTAAAATCGATCGATTTTTCAGCTGAACGGTCGGAAATCGGCCAAAAAAAAAATCGTTCTAGTGCGTGTGGGCACCTTAAGGTCATGCAGGTGTGATCTAGCTTATGCAGATAACATGCATTATCTTTCCCATTGAAAGTGAACCATTGTTTTCCTGCAGAAACTCACAACTTTTAAAAGACATCTCAGTAATACATAGGGGAGAAGCATGATATATATAGTGGCTTTAGGAAATTAGTTTTATAAAGAACTGTCCTTGTTTATCTGCGCCTGTACATGATTCAACCAATTTAGATGCCACATGTTTCATTGAGTCGCTGACAGTCCACTGACCCAGTGAGAGGGATCAACTTTGTGGGGCAGTTCTGTATCACATACAATTACCGCAAGTGTTCTATAAAACTCAAGTGCATTCTCCTCACCTCTATGGGGGGAAATTAAAGCGCTTTGCAAGACAGTGACCACTAGATGGTGCCTGACAGAATAATACAAGTGTCCTTTTGTTCAGCTGTGCACAGCCACCGATGCTTCATTTATAAGCGAGTGGCTGACCCTGCAGGAGATAGAAGCTCTAATAGGAGACTTCACCCACTGACATCAATTCAGGACGTTCTTTGATTTGTATTTATAAGAACTGGTCCAATATCAGATACACAGGATAGTCACTTGAATTATTCCTATTTTTTAACCAATCCGGTTGACTTATATAAAAATACTTTTTTATTGAATAAATACTTATTTATTTTTTATTACCTCTAACTACCATAGGCAGATAATTATCTGTGTTCCTAAAATTATAGGAATTCATATACTCATGATAGCCTTTCAGAAGCAAATTCACTAGAATCATGAAGTTGTAGAAAGATTATAAACTGTTTCCCCTGATGAAGTCTTTGTACGACGAAACGCATTGGTACATTGTTTATATTGCCTTTGAGGGAACAAATAAAGAACACTTTTGGAAAATTATCCTCATTTATTTCATAAACTATTATGGAACCTGTGGATTGGTGAATTGAGAAAAGAATATTAGGTGCTATACCACCATTTGGGGAGTATATTGTGGTTATCGTTTCCTAGCCCTCAGGAAACCTGGTGGACAAGCAGCCGAAATTGTATTTGTAAATTGGGGTGAGTTTTTAGAAATGAGATATGTTGCCCATGGAAAACATCTCTCACTGCTATTAACTCACGCTTTAGTAAATTTACCCTAATACATATATCATGCCTTTTATGGGTCTTGCATTTGCTCTGGAATATCATTACACTTTTATTTTACATACTGTAAGAGCCTTTTCTCATGTGGTTATCTTTTTGCTAACAGGCAGAATGCTACCAAATGTAACAAGAATGCTTCCAGGGATCACTAAGGGGGTAATAAGATTGCTGTATTATTAATGTTACCTAGATTAATTTCCTTGCAGGTTTGTGGTCACTATGGAGTTGCTGTAATTTCCTACGTGACTTCTGTAATTTCAGAAGTCACGTAATGGAAAAATAAGGATTAATGGGGCAGGTGTAATAAGCCTGATGAAGAGATAAAGTGGAAGGCGATAACGCACCAGCCAATCAGCTATGTTTGAAAAAATTACAGTTAGGAATTGATTGGCTGGTGCGTTATTTATCTCTTCACCAGGCTTAATACATCTGCTCCAATGTTAGTGAGTAGTCAATCTACTTGGTCTCCTCTTCTGTGCAACATAACCTGGTAAAAAGAACTGCTTGTTTAAGGACAATTTATAGCAGCAACGCCCTACTAGAGTCCAATCATTTGTAAGCTATTATACAACACACCCAAGACCCACAATGATAAATTCTGACAATTGTATCCGTTGAACATATGAAAACTACACTCAGCCAGGAGAGCAAGCAACATAACTATTGTAAAAGGATGTAAAGTTAAATTACCTGGAAAAGATACTCTGTCCTTGAAACGGGACCACTTTCCTAAAGACAATTTATCTTCCTGCTCAGTGAGCAACAAAAATTGCTAACTATGAATTCCCTATGTGTACACAGTACGCTTCACTTAGAGGTTGGATATAGAAGAGAAATTACAGATAGAAAGGAAAACAGCATGTAAACAAAGAATCTGCTTTCCAAAATGATGTGAAGTATTTTTATTCATCATCAAAAGATTGATGCATATATATTTTGGCAATAGGAAAGTCATACATTTGGAGGATAAGAAAATGGACAGTGAGAACAACCAGGCTTTTACCCGGCATGCAGCGCCGGACCCCTGTTCTAACTGCTAGGTCTCCAACCCGGGTAAAAGCAGGGTTGGAGACCTGGGAATATAAACACTGGTTGAACCGTTCACACTGAAAAAAAAAACAGTGTTAAAAGGCAAATTACTTGGTCGACATGCTTGACCTGGGAATTTGTCTAGCAGTGAGAGCGGGGTATTACCTGTTTGAATTGACTTTAGTGTATTTTTCCTCTGCAGTTTGGTGCAGCTGAAGGCATGTGACTAATCAAACAGAGCAGCCCTTAAGAAATCAAGGTTGGAATGTTGTGTGCCGGTCAGTCTGGAAAAGGGAGTCTATGGTATAAAGAGCATCTGGGGGAATTTATATAGATGATCATTGCTGGAAAGCTGTCCAGTGACTACGAAGAAGGTCTCAAATAGTGATAGAGCTGCTTGGATGCTTCTGTGATGATCATGGTCAGTGCCTTGTGTGAAGACTCACTGTATGACAGACAGCTGGGAAAGTCACATACAGGGTGCAGGGCTAGCTGGGCAAAGTCACATACAGGGTGTAGGGCTAGCTGGGGCAAAGTCACATACAGGGTGCATGGCTAGCTGGGGCAAAGTCACATACAGGGTGTAGGGCTAGCTGGGGCAAAGTCACATACAGGGTGCATGGCTAGCTGGGGCAAAGTCACATACAGGGTGCAGGGCTAGCTGGGGCAAAGTCACATACAGGGAGTAGGGCTAGCTGGGGCAAAGTCACATACAGGGTGCAGGGCTAGCTGGGGCAAAGTCACATACAGGGTGCAGGGCTAGCTGGGGCAAAGTCACATACAGGGTGCAGGGCTAGCTGGGAAAAGTCACATACAGGGTGAAGGGCTAGCTGGGAAAAGTCACATACAGGGTGCAGGGCTAGCTGAGAAAAGTCACATACAGGGTGCAGGGCTAGCTAGGGGGTAAAGTCACAGGGTGCAGGGCTAGTTAGGGGGTAAAGTCACATACAGGGTGCAGGGCTAGCTGGGGGGGTAGTCACAAACGGTGCAGGGCTAACTGGGGGGGAGGAGTCACATGCAGGGTGCACGGCTAGCTGGGGGGAAAGTCACATACAGGGTGCATGGGCTAGCTGGGGGGAAGTCACATACAGGGTGCAGGGCTAGCTGGGGGGCAAAGTCACATACAGGGTGCAGGGCTAGCTGGGGGGCAAAGTCACATACAGGGTGCAGGGCTAGCTGGGGCAAAGTCACATACAGGGTGCAGGGCTAGCTGGGGGGGAGGGGGGAGTCACATACAGGGTGCAGGGCTAGCTGGGTGGGGAAAGTCACATACAGGGCTAGCTCGGAAAATCACATACAGGGAGCAGGGCTAGCTAGGGGGCAAAGTCACATACAGGGTGCAGGGCTAGCTGGGGGGCAAAGTCACATACAGGGTGCAGGGCTAGCTGGGGCAAAGACACATACAGGGTGCAGGGCTAGCTGGGGGGGAGGGGGGAGTCACATACAGGGTGCAGGGCTAGCTGGGTGGGGAAAGTCACATACAGGGCTAGCTCGGAAAATCACATACAGGGAGCAGGGCTAGCTAGGGGGCAAAGTCAAAAACAGGGTGCAGGGCTAGCTGGGGCAAAGTCACATACAAGGTGCAGGGCTAGCTGGGGGGAGTCACATACAGGGTGCAGGGCTAGCTGGGGAGGAAGTCACGTACAGGGTGCAGGGCTAGCTGGGGAGGAAGTCACGTACAGGGTGCAGGGCTAGCTGGGGGGAGTCACATACAGGGTGCAGGGCTAGCTGGGGGGAGTCACATACAGGGTGCAGGGCTAGCTGGGGAGAAAGTCACGTACAGGGTGCAGGGCTAGTTGGGGCAAAGTAATGTGCAACATGTAGAGTGGAAGGAGAGATTATGCATACATGTGTCTGACTTCCAGATAACCTCACATTGTCCCTAGTGTATTGGAATGAACATACTGTATTGCTGTGTTCACAGACACAACGGTATTCCACGCCGCACACTGTGTTATAGAAGCAGTGTGACGTTTTAATAAACGCACAGCTGGAGGACAGGCCAATATGTCAGCAGGGTGTCAGATTTCTATTAACGTCCTTTATAGTGTTCTGTAGGAGACAATTTTTACTACAGTACTTTAATACTTGGACTCCCTGCAATTCATCAGCAGTGTGCAGGGAACAGAAAGTCCACTGACAGGAGCTGTGCTCCACAGTGCAGAAGGCCCATCTCCAGCACAGGGAATCATTGCATTCTTGGATGATTCTTTAGAACCAGGATCATTCAAATAGCAGCCCCCAAAAACACATGCCAGGCCAAATGTGATAGTTTCTATCTTTGGCAAAACTGCTATGGAATTTAAAGCAGGAATATATCGTCCATGTGTCTTTTCTGAGCGGGCACCCGGGGAAGGGACCCCCTAAGTGGCTGTGCCGTACCATACCTCCCAACTGTCACGCTTACCGCGGGAACGTTCGATATTCGGGGACATTCCCGTGTCCCGCCCGGGGCCGCCATTGTCCAGTGGTGGGGGGGGGGACAGTTGGGAGCCCCTCAGTTTGCCGAGAATAGACACTGTGCGCATGCGCACAGCGTCTATTCAGCGCCGACGAGCGGCGAAAACGGGGGCGTGGCCGGAGTTCGTGTCACCCCGTGAGGCCACGCCCCCTTGTCTCGAGGCCGCGCCTCCTTTTCGGGAGCGTACGCGGCTTTGCCGCGCGAACGTCCCGATCTTCCAACTTCAAAAGTTGGGAGGTATGCCGTACTCCTGCGGCTGTGAAGGCACCGACACAGTTACCCTTCGTTCCTGGGAGTGCCGGACCCTCGTTGCTATATATATATATATATATATTTATATATTTTTTTTTTCCAAACTGTTTCTACAGAGTTGGAAGCATGGCATTGTTCAAAAATGTCTTCTGAAGCATTAAGATCACCTTTCACTGGAGATAAGGGACCTAGGGGTAGATGTACTGTATGAAGCAGTGATAAGGGAGGAGAAGTGATAAAGTGCCTATACTTTAGCACTGGCAAATCAGCTCCTGACTGTTCAGGCCCCCGAACATTAGTCCGACTTGTCCTAGGGACAAGTCGGACCTGATTTCACCCTGCAGCTCCCCGGTAGGGGGACACACGATTAGGCACTTGATGTGCCAAGGTTTGCATATGATAAATCACATGGATTTATCATATGCAGTCCCCGGGGAGCTGCAGGAGGAGGGAGCCATGCAGTGGGACATCAGCGGGCGGGGGATGCCGGATAATAGTGAGCCGAGCAGGGGGAGGCTGCATAGGGAGCCGGGCAGGAGGAGGCTGTTGCGTTGGGGTGACAGCGGGAGCAGGGCGCCAGGCAGGGAGGATGACGCTGGCTGCCGGGCAGCGGCGGCAGCCGGCCCGGGAGGAACAGATAACTTGAAAAAAAAAACATACAGATGACTAGCAAGCCATTGATTGGCTGTGAGACCTCTCTATGTGTTCCTCCCGGCTCCCGCCGCAGCCAGCGTCATCCTCCCTGCCCGGCGCCCTGCTCCCGCTGTCACCCCATCACAACAGCTTCAAGTGCCTCCTGCCCGGCTCCCTATGCAGCCACCCCCTGCTCGGCTCTCAATAGCCGGCATCCCCCGCCCGCTGTCATCCCCCGCATGGCTCCGGGGCTGGGCTGCACATAAGATTTAGCAAATCTTATGTGCAGCCCGTCCGACCTCCCGACCCCGATCCGATGCGCACGGGACCGCGCATCGGATCGGACGGGGTGTCTGCAAGTGCGGTTTGGGCCGATTTCACGCCCGATTCATCCAAATCGGATGAAATCGCGCCCAAATCGCATAGTGTATGGGGGCCTTTCCTTTTTAAACCCAGCCTGCAACTTCACAGTCAGGAGCTGATTGGCCGGTGACAAAGTACCAGGCAGTTTATCACTTCTCCTCCCTTATCACTGCTTCATACATCTACCCCTTAGTATCTGGGCTAGCCATCAGCAAGACAGCAATTGGGGACAGTATGTGCGAGGGGTGTGTATCATTAGACAGTAAATAAATTGACACTATTGGCCGATTTAAATTATCAACACATGAAAAGGGTCAACATGCAGTAGGTCATCACAAGAAATCGGTTGACATAGAAAAGGTCGACACAAGCTGATAATGGGTTTTTTTATGCCTATGTCGGCATGTGTCATGCTTCACTTGCCATTGGGCTCTGGGGCCTCGCTATGTTCGGCACACTATTACATTCTCCCTCTATGCGGACATGGATGAAGAAGTAAGAACAAGTCGGTTTTAAAAAAATATTTTAAAAATCACGAAAAACGTTGATCTTGCCAACCATTACCATGTCCTACTTTTGTTTGTGTAGACCTTTTGTCAATGTCAATCTATTGCAAGTCGACCTTTTCCATGTGGTGGACCTATCAACTGGAACCAGTCTGGGAGCTTTAAAAAAAAATGAGGTACTTGTGTATTATCACGGCGCCCGGCTATGCTACGTTTTCAGCATAGGCTAAGCTAGGTTGTCAGCGTCGCCCAACGGCTGCCTAGCGTAGTGTCCCCGCGGCAGCCCTGCGTAATCAGAGTAGTGTCCCGGTCAGGCAGCTAGTCACCGTACTGTCCCTGCGAGCTGCAGCTCTGTCCCCGGCAAGCCTAGTGAGCGCCTCTCACTCAAATCACCAGATTCCCTGCGCTGGTGGATGCCAGCGGAGAAGCGATCATGCGGGCGCTGGCGGAGAGGCCCTCCATCTGCCTGAGACGCACGCTGCGCTCGCCACACTTTATAAAATCAACGGTACTTATTTCCTAGCACGGCGCCACCGATTTTGATTGTATCCATCGGGTCGGAAAAATTGCGTCGATCGCATCGCATGCCAACCAAATCGCATGCGATGCGATCAACGCGATCAACCCGATTTTTACATTGGAATCAATGTAAAATGGTCCCTGAGACCCGATTTTACATTGATTTCAATGTAAAAAGCCCCCAAACCCCCCATTTTAATATAACCCCCCCCCTCATGTTTGAAATGCCCCCCCCCCCCATTGTTAACCCCGCTATTGACGCCAACCCGAAGCGTGGCGGTAAGCGTCCTCCGACCTTTTCATACCCCCACTATCCACGTCGGCGTGGAGTTGAATTTATAAAGTGTGTAGTGAGCGCAGCGAGCCACCGAGCCCGAAGCGTGGCGAGCGCAGCGAGCCAAGCATAACTTCACAGGTATACGCGTCCCCTCGCGGGGCTCGCCAAGCTTCGGGCTCGGTGGCTCGCCACACTTTATAAAATCAACTCCACGCCGACGTGGATAGTAGGGGTATGAAAAGGTCAGAGGACGCGTACCGCTGCGCTCGCCACGCTTCGGGTTGGCGTCAATAGCGGGGTGGTGTTAATAATGATAGGGGCATATTGGCCCATTGGCCCATGACAGGGCCATATTGGGCCATTTCACATTGTCACCTATGTAAAATCGCGTTGATCGCATCGGTCGCATCGCGGCCCCTTATTACGGGCCGCGATGGACGCGATCAAAGCGATTTTCTCTTTCACCGGCAAATCTGCTGGTGATTGACAGAAAATCGGGTCCATCGCGTTGATTGTATGCCTTAAGTACCTTAAAGTTAAGGCATACAATCAACGAGATAAGCGCCGTGCTAGGAAACAAGTACCAAATCAACTCCACGCCGACGTGGCGAGTGGGGGTATGAACAGGTCGGGAGGATGCGTACCGCGTCTGCTCGCCACGCTTCGGGCTGGCGTGGATAGTAGGGGTGTTTCTAGGGGATGCAGTTAAAATCCCGGCGGTCAGAATCCCGACCGCCGAAATCCCGACACATTCTCCCTCCGTGGGTGTCCACGACACCCCTGGAGGGAGAATAAATTGTGGCGAGCGCAGCGAGTCCGCAAGGGGGGGCAATCCACGTCCCCCCCTTGTCGGCATTTTGGCTGTCGGGATTCCGGCATCAGGATTCTGAACGCCGGGATCCCGACCGCCGGGATTCAGTACTGAATCCGTTTCAGGAAAACATTCACACCTGTCATGTCAGGCAGGTTAAAATGGTCAATGGCTCCCACACAATGTAATCATCGTTGACTGACTACACTAACTGCGTAACCCTGACTGACTACGCTAGCTCCGGCTAGCCACGAACGTACTGACTATGCTGGCTGCGGGGACACGACGCTAATACTGACAGGGACGCTGACTACACTGGCCGCGGGAACACTATGCTGATTCTGACAGGGACACTACGCAAGCTACGTAACGGGCACCGTTATAATACACAAGTACCAAAAATGAATCAAGGCAAGGTTTTAGAACAGGTTCTCAAAGTCGCTCCTCAGGACCCCACACAGTGCATGTTTTGCAGATCTCCTCACAGAATCAAGTGAAATAATTAGCTTCACCTGTGGATCTTTTAACCCCTTCCCGACATTTGATGTACATTTACGTCATGGTCGGGATGTACTTCCCGACGCATGGCATAAATGTACGTCATGCATTTAAAGTGTCACTGCGTCTATAGACGCGGTGACAGAGGGGAGATGGCTGCTGTCCCTGACAGCAGACATCTTCCCTCATTGCCCAGGGGGGGCAGCGATGCCCCCTCCCATCGGCGATCGCTGCGATTGGCTGTTCAAATGTGAACAGCCAATTGCAGCGTTTTCTGTGTACCGGCGAATAACGGCGCTCGGTAACACAGGGATCGGTGGTGATTGGTGCTGTTAAGTACAGCACCAATCACCACCGGGTGTAAAGGGGTCACTGGTGGTCACCCCACCTGCCCCCAAGGCTGTGATTGGTCCGTCGGACCGACGGACCAATCACAGCCATTACACCTCAGAGAAAATAACGGAGACAGCCCTGCAGCCGCCATTCCGGTCAGGAACAGCGTGCAGAGCGGTCTCCGTGCCCATCTGTCCTCTTATACTGACCTGATCAGCGTTGGTGGTGTGGTGGCATCCGTGCTGCCTGCTGCTGGTGCTTCCTGGTTGTTGGTGCTTCCTGGTTGTTGTGCTGCTGCTGCTGCAGCGTCATTGTGTAATATAATTTTGTCTCTGCTGCCCCCTGCTGCCCCCCTTTTGTGCTGATCAGTATAAATTAACTGATCAGCAACTTTTTGGGGGTGCAGGTTTTTTTTTTTATATATATACCCCGTCAGGTTGCGCGCCTGCATATATAGGTATATATACCCCTCACTGCTAATCAGTGTTGCATCACTGATCAGCAGTTTTTTTAAATTTTTTTTTTTTTGAGGGTGCTGTGGGGTCTTTTTTAAAAAAAAAATTTACACCCACGGTGATTTTGTGGGTGTCCTGTGGCCGCTGAGCGCTGATCAGTGACGTACATCACTGATCAGCATTTTTGGCACAGGGTTGATCTAATTTTTTTTTTGGGGATCAAATTCCTGTTGCCTTTGACTGATCAGCAGTTTTTTTTTATTTTTATTTTTTTGGAGGGTGCTGTGGGGTCTTTTTTTTTAAAAATTTTTTACACCCACAGTGATTTTGTGGGTGTCCTGTGGCCGCTGAGCGCTGATCAGTGACGTACATCACTGATCAGCATTTTTGGCACAGGGTTGATCTAATTTTTTTTTTTTTTGGATCAAATTCCTGTTGCCTTTGACTGATCAGCAGTTTTTTTTAATTTTTATTTTTTTTGGAGGGTGCTGTGGGGTCTTTTTTTTAAATTTTTTTTACACCCACGGTGATTTTGTGGGTGTCCTGTGGCCGCTGAGCGCTGATCAGTGACGGACGTTACTGACCAACATCTGTGCTCAATTTTTGGCGCAGGAGCTTTTTTTTTTTTTTTTAACCCCTTCAAGGTTGTACCGAAAGCTGCCTTGAAGCTGCTGCCCCTTAAGTGCACTTACACGTGTTAAAGCACTACATACACACTACATACCCCCCGTGTTGAAATAAAGTTTGTACCCCCCCTACACTATACACGTGTTGAAACACTACACTTACACAAACACAAAAATAATAATAAAAATGTCCCAATCATCCCAAAGACTGTTTTCAGCGGAGGAGGCATATGCCCTTATTGCCTCTGACACTGACACAGCCAGTGATGTAAGCGATGAATTTGCATTCGTCTTAAGCTCCTCTTCCTCCTCTAGTGATGAGGGACCCCCTCAAAGACGCCCCCGTAGAGCAGCTGAGACCCCCCCCCCCAAATGATTGATCCCGTATGGACCCCACCACCAGACAATTTTGAGCCCCAGGTTCCTGAGTTTTTGGCCAACCCAGTAATCCTATTTTATACTACAGGCCTCAAAGAAATTTACTTTTTCAAAGTCTTTTTCTCTGATGATTTTATAAATTTAATGGTGGACCAAAGTAAATTATATGCCCAGCAGTTTATTGCCCAAAACCCCACGTCATCATTTGCTAGGTGGACCCCTGTAGATGCAGTAGAGATGATGACGTTTTGGGGTCTGGTGTTACATATGGGCATAGTTAAAAAGCCAGAAATTAGACAATATTGGAGTACAGATGTTCTGTACAGCACCCCACTTCATCGTATGGCCATGACCCGGACTCGTTTTGAGACGATCCTTAAATTTTTGCATTACAACGATAATGCACAGTGCCCACCCAGAGATGATCCCACCTTTGACCGGCTATTCAAAGTCAGGCCGGTCATTGATCATTTCAGCGCCAAATTTGCTGAGATGTACATCCCCGAAAAATTCATTTATGTAGACGAGTCACTTATACATTTTAAAGGAAGGGTTAAATTCCGCCAGTACCTTCCCAATAAGAGGGCAAGGTATGGCATAAAAATGTATAAGCTGTGCGAAAGTACCTCAGGGTACACCCACAGGTTTAGGGTATATGAAGGGAAGGACACAAGAATTGAACCGCCAGAATGCCCCCCCTCCCTCGTAGGTGTTAGTGGAAAGATTGTCTGGGATTTAGTGCACCCCTTCCTGGATAAGGGTTATCACCTCTATGTGGATAACTTTTACACCAGCATCCCCCTGTTTAAGGCCCTTGGTTCAAGAGGTACAGCAGCTTGCGGTACTGTGCGCAAGAACCAAAGAGGCCTCCCAAAAACGCACGTTGCCCAATTACTGAGAAAGGGTGAAAGCAGGGCACAATCCACCGAAAATATGTTGTTGGTCAAATATAAGGACAAGAGGGATGTCGTTATACTGACAACAATTCTCCGGAGACAGTACCACGTCCGTCCCTGTACGAGGTACCAGTACCCACACCTCAAAACCTATTTGTATCCTAGATTACAATAAGTACATGGGCGGAGTGGATCTTTCAGATCAGGTACTGAAGCCGTACAGTGCCCTGCGGAAAACAAAAATATGGTATAAGAAGCTGGCCGTGTATATCATCCAGATGGCACTGTATAACGCTTACGTACTATTCCGTTCTACCAGCCAGACGGGGACATTTATGCACTTTCAAGAGGAAGTCATAAAGGGCCTAATATTTGGGAACCAGCAGGCAGAGGGCCCCAGTACTTCTAGTACTGGCCCCCGTATTGTATCAGGGCAGCATTTTCCTAACGAAATCCCCTCCACTGGAAAAAAGGGCAGGACACAAAAAAGGTGCAAAGTTTGCTATAAAAAGGGAATAAGAAAGCAAACTATTTTCCACTGTGAAACTTGCCCCGACAAACCCGGCCTATGTATGAAGGAGTGTTTTAAAATATACCACACATCTATGGATTATTAGGTTCATCATTTCACCGTGCTTCGGGGGTCTTGCTAATGCGACATAGCACCCACCATTCATTCCACCAGAATCTGTGCTGCAAAATCCAAATATCACTCCTTCCCTTCTGAGTCCTGCCATGCACCCAAATGGTATTTTTTGGTCACATATGAGGCATTGCCGTACTCGGGAGAAATTGCGGCACAGATTTTGGGGTGCTTTGTCTCCTTCATTCCTTGTGAAAATGAAAAATTTTGAGCCAGAACTGCATTTTTGTGTAAAAAAATGTAATTTTTCATTTTCACAGCCCAGTTGTACCAAAATTGGTGAAACCCCTGGGGGTTTGAAATGTACACTATACCCCTAGATGAATTCCCTGAGGGGTGTAGTTTGCAAAATGGGGTCACTTGTGGGGGGGTTCCACTGTATTGGTGCTTCGGGGGTCTTGCTAATGCGACATAGCACCCACCATTCATTCCACCAGAATCTGTGCTGCAAAATCCAAATATCACTCCTTCCCTTCTGAGTCCTGCCATGCACCCAAATGGTATTTTTTGGTCACATATGAGGCATTGCCGTACTCAGGAGAAATTGCGGCACAGATTTTGGGGTGCTTTGTCTCCTTCATTCTTTGTGAAAATGAAAAATTTTGAGCCAGAACTGCATTTTTGTGTAAAAAAATGTAATTTTTCATTTTCACAGCCCAGTTGTACCAAAATTGGTGAAACCCCTGGGGGTTTGAAATGTACACTATACCCCTAGATGAATTCCCTGAGGGGTGTAGTTTGCAAAATGGGGTCACTTGTGGGGGAGGTTCCTAACTTTTAGCATCTTATGGTGCCTAGAAACCTACATGGTGCCTAAAAAATAATCTCATAAAAAGGAGGCTCCAAAATCAAGTAGGTGCTCCTTCTATTATGAAGCCTGTGGTTTGGTCAACGTGCACACTAGGGCCACATATAGGATATTTATGAAAACAAAAGAATTGGGGGAATCAATTTTTAGTCACATTTCTCTAGTAAAATCTACTGTGTTCCTTAGAAAAATGTATTAAAATTGAAAATCTGCTAAAAAAAATGAAATTTTGAAATTTCACCTACACTTTGTTTTAATTCCTGTGAAACACCTAAAGGGTTAACAAACTTCCAAAATGCTGTTTTGAATACTGTGAGGGGTGCAGTTTTTGAAATGGCATCATTTATGGGGGTGTCTCACATACAAGTCCCTCAAAGTCACATCAGAACTGAACTGGTCCCTAAAAAAATCAGTGTTTGAAATTTTCTTGAAAATTTGAGAATTTGCTATTCATATTTTAAGCCTCCTAGTGTCCATAAAAATTAAAAGGAGGTTGAAATAATGATGGCAACATAAAGTAGACATATGGTCTTTGCTAGTTATTAACTATTTTGAGTGGTATGATTATTTGTCTCACAAGCAGAAAATTTAACATTTTGCAAAATTTTCTATTTTTTTACGACATTTTGGTATTTTTCACAAATAAACACAGACTGTATCGACCAAAATTTACCACTAACTTAAAGTACAATGTGTCACGAGAAAACAATCTCAAAATCACTGGGATAAGTAAAAGCAATAAAAAGTTATCCCCACATAAAGTGATACATGTCAGATTTGAAAAAAGGGCTCTGTCAGGAAGGCAAAAACAGGCTGCGGCGGTAAGGGGTTAAAATGTGTCAATCAGTAATGAGTGCACCTGTCGGTTGACCTGGTAAACATGGACTGTGTCCCGAGGACCAAGTTTGAGAACCACTGTTTTCGAAAATGTATTTGCAAAGGTTCCCTCCACCAGTCCTGGCTACTTATTGATGCCAATGTATTGGAAAAAAAATGCTGGGGGTAATACAAGTCACAGAAAATGATAGGAATGCCAGACTTAGACTAGATTACCATGGCAGAGTGAAATGGTGCCTCTGCTGCTTTAATAATGCTTCCAGTACAATGTACAGAGGAAAGAAAGTGTGTGAAGAATATTTTTATCTCCTTACCTCTTTGGCCAGCTTGTGCCCTTGCTCGACAGTAATGGGTTTTTCCTTCACATCATTTAGCTTTGCCAGAGTCTTGGGATCATCTCGGAGGTCAATCTGCACATCATAAAAATAAAGATGTTTCTATATGAAAAAAGCACATATCGGCGCACAGACACAGAAGGATAGCACAGCCTTCGCCCTTGTGCCCTCTTGAGAAAATCTCTTTTAATAACACATTTAATGAGAACCAAAAATCAGTACCTGATGCAGTCAGACAAAATGACACGCAGGCACTAGACCAGGCGTTCAGCCAACTAAAACACCCTTTTACTGCCAAAAGACCAAACTATAGTCTTCTGTAATTGTACCAGTATACGCGCAAGTGTTGCTCACATTTTGATGTTGTCTACAGTGTTCACAGGCATAAATGCATAATAGAGATAATGGGAGTATATATCAAGTAAACAGTGTTGCTACAACAACAAAAAATTATCGTACATTTGTCAAATCCTGAAAACCAGTAATAATATTACGGGCAGGAAGTAATGTGATTGGAGGCAGGCACATCAGCTGGAAAGGGGAGGAGCACAAAGGGATTCTGCATCCTACTGGTTGCCTCTGCGTTTATGGTCATGTTCGGGAACATAAAAAAACATGCCGGTTTGTTGGAAGTTTCAGCGCTGACCGTTCCACCTCCTGCAGTAATTGACTTCGACAACTGCTGGGTGGTGATGCCCTATCCCCAAAACAGGGACAGCATTGTCCCCACTGCTGGCTCTGGGCTGCACAGGAGATCTCGCGTAAGTAGCAAGATCTCGCGCATGCTCAGAAGAGCCGGCCAGGCAGGCAGAGACAAGGCGTCAGTGCCCACTGATGTGCTGTCTGCTCAAGGGACATCGCTGGATGGCGGACAAAATGTTAATAAATCTTGTTGGTGTCCCATCCTGCTTCGCCTCAGTAATGAGGCAAAGCAGGAAGTGTTATAGAGGTGCGTTAAGCGCCGCTATAATACACCTGCCCCATAATGAGTTTTATTACCCCTTAATAAATGGTCCATTAAGTACCTAGTACACTATGAGGCAGATTTAAAATGAGGTATGTTCTTGTTATTACTTGTTACAAATGTAAATAGTGCTCCAGCCAATCAGCTCCTGTCATTTTTAAACCACGTTAAAGTTAGAAGATGATTGGCTGGATCACCATTTAACATTTGTAACAAGGGATGATTGTTAAATCATCTTCCCCTATATGTAAACTTAAGCTGGCCATACACCTAAATATTTATTGTCCGACCTGGACAGGTGACATTTGCTTTAAAATGCTGGAAAATTGACAAAAGCGGTCACTCAGATATTACCAGAATTTTACTCCAACCAGCCAGATCGGACAATGAATCTTTAGATGTATGGCCAGCTTAAGACTCAAACTGAAATGCGCCAGGCATATGCATAGGTGTATGAGGAAACATATGTACATTTAAATCATCCCGTGGATGAATTTTAAAATAAACCACCCCCCCCCCCCCCCCCCCCCCCAAAAAAAAATTCAAAATAAAAAGTAAATACCTGGGTGCCCACCAGTAAGAAAGGTACATTTGGGGCGTACTCCTTCAGCTCAGCGACCCATTCCTCCTTCACATTCTGAAACGAGGCCGGATTTACCACAGAGAAACAGATCAAGAAAACGTCGGTCATGGGATAAGACAACGGTCTTAGGCGATCGTAATCTTCCTGAAACAGAGAAGTAATAGCTCAGCTGATACTTTATAAAGAGAGAAACCGGAGATTATATCATCTGGCAACAAGCTCACACAAAGTTTAACATATATCTCTATGTACTGTACATTTCTAGAACATTACAGAAAAGGGTGTTACAAAACCAAACATGTTAGTCGTACAGCTTTTGGGCGAGATGTATCAAATGGAAAATGCGGTAAAACCCCGGTTTTACCACATTTTCCTATGCATCAAAAATGATACCGCAGTGAAGGGTATCGCCACCTTTGGGTGGCGATACCCTATAGAAGCCTATGGGCTTCTTTTCGCCGCCCGCCGCCGCCGGCGCAAACCCGCCGCCTCGCCGACCCCCCCTCTGGCTTACCTTCCTGAAGGGTCCTCCTGGACCCTGGGAGGTAAACCTCTCCTCCCCCTAGTGACGCAGCCTGACGTCCTTCCGGCTGCAGGGGGGAGGAGGAGGCGCCGGGGACAGCTTGCTTAGCTGTCCCCGGCGTGACGCCGTGTGAGGGATGCAGGAGCCGGCTGGGAGGTGACGGAGACCCCCCGCACACCACATTCCAGGTATCGCGGGGGGCCTCCATCACCGCACCGCGATGCCAGCCGCATATGTTAGTATATATGCGGCGGCATCGCGGCGGGGGGGCCGCGAAGGGCGGCGATGTATTTTAATACATCCCGCCCTTAATATGACAGGAGCCTTGTATCACTTGTGAAGAAATCTGTGCTGCTGTTAACATGCTGATGATGCGGGTGCCGGACGGGTTCCTGACAGTTGGGATCCCGACTGTTAAAATACTGACGCACGGGTTCCAGATGGCCACCGGCTATTCTCCCTCGTGGGGATCCACGACCCCCATAGAGGGAGAATAGAATAGGTGGCGATCTCTATTAGATCACTGTATAGCGTGAGAGATAGATATGCTTGGCATGCAGTGTGGATCCAACATAAAGATGCTATTGTGCTGTGCAATATGTGCCAACGATGTCCTACTATTAATAAGGATGTCTTGACTAGATTACCAGCCTCCATTTTTGCTTTGGTGACTACAGGACTCTTCTCATTCACTTTATGGATGGACAGGGGTAAAATTTACCGTCAGTTGCACCAGTACTTGCATGGAAATGGTGTAGAGAGCTACCAGGTTACAGACTTACAAGTCCGGTAACAGGACACAGAGGTCGGTGTAAGAGAACTTCCCAAAGACGGCTTAGCCAGAGAAAGAAAACTCTGGGATTTCTGCTGGAGGATTCCTTAAACCTGTCTGCCCTAACTTCAAGAGCGTTCATGATCATGCAGCCTTACTAGGAACCCAGGCCATGTTTTCAGAAATTATATGTGCATCTACTGGCAATCAAAGCCTCAATGATCAGAAAGTACAGAACAAAAAGAACACACTTTCGTGGACAGCCCTTTGATATGCTATTGTAAAGAAAACCAGCCTAAGAGACAAACAATGTGAAGTGACTGGAAACTGTTGGAATGGGAAACTATATTTAGGCTGACTGGCTGATGAGCCTTCTGCAATCCAAACATCACGCAAATGAGAGCCTTCTGACCCGGGTATATATACGTTGTGCATGCAAAGTCACCGGTTATAGGCACATCTGCACACAACTAAACCATAATAGGTGCATACATTTACTAACATAGGGTCACACATGGTGATTTACAACATAGAAGTAAAAAAACATGGATATAAGAAACAACCACTAATTGCTTTAAAAATGACACGGGAAACAGATGACACAACCACAGTAGTGTAACTAGAAGAGATATGCCCCCCGGAAAATTTTGCCAGCGACCCCCATTCCCCTCATCACCCCC
The DNA here is from genome assembly GCF_055691185.1 of Crinia signifera. Taxonomy (NCBI): domain Eukaryota; kingdom Metazoa; phylum Chordata; class Amphibia; order Anura; family Myobatrachidae; genus Crinia; species Crinia signifera. Next base: position 46,496,787 of record NC_139219.1, on the reverse strand, counting down.
CCAGTAAATTGTACCCTCATTTACCCATCCGCGCGCTCTTCCTGCTGTTAATGAAAAATGCCTCCAACAAAATGGCTGCCCTAACAGCAGACCGTTTTAAGAATGCTAGAGGAGGCCGACTCCTCTAGCATCCTCAAAACCTGTCTGCTGTAAGGGGGCGGACATTATGTTAGGGCTATTTTTCATTAGCAGCAGTAGGAGGAGCACCAGGAATCGGGATTGCAGGCAAGCAGCAGCGGTTCAGTGATAGCCCTGCAGACCACGGCGCCCACATGTGCTCAGCGCCTCCCCACCACGGAGGGGTCTGCTATATTTACACCACTATACGGCCAGCCTATTACAGCAGTCTGCACCTGACTCATTCCTTTATATAACAAATTGTACCAGTCTTAGATTATTACACCGACCTGAAGCCTTCACAAATGCAAGTAGCTGCTGACGCTGAATTGAAAGCAAGTTTGCATAGTGCAGATGTACTAAGCCTTGGAGAGTGATAAAATGGAGAGAGATGAAGTACTAACCAATCAGCTCCTATTTATAATTTTTCAAACACAGTGGGGAATTTACGGTACTTGTGTAGTTTCACGGCGCCACCACGCGCACAGTCTCTCATGAAACTTGGCAGCTTGCCAGACTCTGTTTACACTGTGTGCGTGCCGCTCTAGATGTAATGTACGTTATCAGCATAGTGCTGGCATAGTGCTGGCAGTCTAAATTTAGATGCCCCCTTCTTAGAGGTTTGCAGGGAGTCTAGATTTAGACGCTATAGCGTCTAATTCTAGACACCCCCTTTGATAGCGGTGTGCCGGCGTGTCTAGTTTAGAAGCCCCGTTTGTTAGCGGTGTGCTGTAATGTCCAGTGTGGAACTACAAGTACCACAATGGCCTGTCAGCGCACGCTGCTGCTGCTGTCAGCGCTATGCTGATAACGTACATTATATCTAGAGCGGCAGTCTGGCAAGCTGCCAAGTTTCATGAGAGACTGTGCGCGCGGTGGCGCCGTGAAACTACATGAATGATGACGTCATTCACCTCCACTTCATATTAACTACTTATTATTGAAGATCTACATCCTGTAATGCTGTTCCACCATACTCTCAATAATAGATCCCTTTGTGATGTCTTCAGAGAAGTCAATTTCAACCTGCTTCGCTGCGAAATAGATGAAACACTAAATACAAGTACAGCAATCATGTGTACACACCGGCCGATTTGGTGGCCGCAGATATCGATTCTATATTGGCAGCCACTGGGGCCTGGCATCGGCAGGCAGGGACGGAGGGATGGTGTGTGTGTGTGTGGGGGGCCCATGCTGCATTGAGCAACATGGACCTCATTCTGTGATAGTAGTAACAGTATGCCGCACAGTCTATTTCTACTTTCGATTCCGTTGCCGCAGGGCCGCATATCGGGATCGAATGCAGCAAAACACGCAGCACAAGAATGCAGCAAACTTGCTATCGATTTTGACTATATAGTCAAAATTGATAGCCCAAATCGCACTGTGCGTACACGGTTTAAGATAAACTTAACTGTGCTGTCAGTCTGCAGAAAAACAGGGCCCTGTGCACTGAGCTGCACTTTATTTGAGGTCTGGAGCAAGCACCACATCAAGCTTACGCCTATGTCCATCTTGTAAAGCAGGATTGTACTTAAATATAGCGAGATGCAGATAGCAAGAAGCACAGAAAGTTTTATTCTGTATTATATGTACATTTTGATAAATAAACCCCTAAAACTGCCGTAAAACAGAAGCACATTTGTATATGCCAACATGAAATTAGCCATGATGTGCGCAGCTATAAATATTCATTAGGTAATAATAAGACGTACTGGCAGGAGCATGCCCACTGTAATCTGGGGAAACATCATACTGTAGGCAGCCTGCCAGGACATTGGCATTAAATGATCACATGACCCTACTGTCACAGGGTCCTCTGCTCACATCAACGGTGTATAATTCTATATGCATCCTGGCAGAGCAGAAAACATAAAGAAACGGGTTCGGTTACAGCTGGTGTTCCCAAGAATAGTTTGTGTGGTTTGTACATTGCAATTAGACTTTTACTGAAGCTGTACTATTTGTGTTCTATTTTTCAAAGCTAACAGGGTGGGTTCTTAAAGTTTTAATCATGGGTAATGTTAAAAAAGGATTTCATGCACATAGATTTTAATCTTTAGAAATTTGCTACACCCTTCCATTGGAACCACCAAATGTCCGGTTTCAGCATAGGGAGAGTGAATATGCACTAAAATTATTTATAGCGCACAGGCCCCCTGTCATTTTAACAGAGATACTGGGACACTCATGAAGACTACAAAATGCATCATAGACAGTAGGGACCTGGACGATACAGATGATGATAAATTTCAAACCAGTGAGTCATAACTTCCCTGGCTGATTGGTAATATAGGGCCTAATTCACGTTCACTCGGAACAGGGCAAATTCAGCCCTGTTCCGATGCTTGGAGGTCTGCGCATGTGCAGCAATGGACGGGCCTTTGGTGAGTCAACCGTTCGTTGCGGGGGGGGGGGGGGGCTGACAGCGGGGCGGGAATGGGGCTCGCCCAGCGTTTTATGGGCGTCCCCATGCAAACACTGGGCGTTTCCATGGGTACAGGGGCAGGCCAATGCCTGCTGCTTTGGCCAGCCTGCCCCATCTTCATCCAGGCGCATGCAAATCAATGTCAGTTTTCACTGGCTTCTATTTTCAAAGGCAAACAAAAGCATTAATTTTATCGTTCGGCGACCATCGAATGATTTCTGCTGCAGCATAGGAATGCAAGGGGATGTGTTTTTGTTCTGACAGGCGGCGTCTCAGGTGCTTGGTAAGCTGAATCAGGCCCATAGTTTCCAAAGACAAAAAGCAAATAAAATGAATAGTGATTTTCTAACACTCCCTGAACAGCGCTGCCCTATGCATGTGCCTATTCTGACAAACCCAGCTCTGGTTTCTGCAGCTACTGGAATAACAGGAAAGAAATCTAGAGGAATCATTCTTTATCATCGTGCATATTCTGAATAAGGACACACTAAATCGACCATCAATCAGAGGCGACGGAAACAGATTGTAGCGTACAGTGTGTGTTCCGTGCAGTTGACGGAACCTACACCACCAGAACTGCATAAAGAATCCTGTTTAAAAGGTGAATCATTTGCACAAATGATCAATCCAGAAGCAAATGCGCCCTCTTTCCTTTCCACTCTGTTTAAGGCTCTAGATTGTAATAGGTGAATTTGACCTTCGATTCCAATTGTACATTTAACCACAATCAACGTGAGAGGCGTAATATCCAAATTAAATTGCAAACTGTCACGTCTTCCTTTGCGAACTTTAAGTCACAGGCCATCTGCTGCATCTGTGGTTGAAGAAGATATTCCAGTCTGACTGTTCAGCAAGTGACACAATCGTCTGCAGCCAAAAATAAATACCAGGCAGAAATCTAGATTTTATCCGTAAAAGGATAATAAAAGCAGACGGCAAGTATGAAATGTACCAGAACTAACACGGTGTCTGTAAGAAGATCGTTTCAGTCCTGAGTCAATGACCTTCTCCTGTTCGTGATCAGCAGGTACCAGCAATAGTGTTCCCGTTAGGCTTCTTTCACAGGGCGCTGCGCCCTGCCCCTTTAAAACCTGCTGAATTCCGCCCTGCCCTTTTTGTCCCGCCCTGCATAATAATAATACGCGCCGCAGATACCTGTCTGTCCCCGGCACTCACACTCCGCTCGGCGCGTCCTGCATAATAAAACAAGCTCTTCTGGGCAGCATGCCCCCTTCCCCCTGTCGCGCTGACACGCCGCTCACCTCTTGCTATGTGAGCGGCAGTCAGCTATTACAAGCAGCCTGTTCCCTCCCCCCTGTCGCGCTGACACGCCGCTCACCTCTTGCTATGTGAGCCAAATCTCTACATGACTTAAGGTCGAATTTGCATAAAGGTCGACATGAGTAAGGTCGACTGGTCATAAGGTCGACATGGGTTTTTCACTGTTTTTTGAGCCGACATGTGCCGACAGGCGGTATTTCATGCCCTACCATCCACTAGGGCGTGGTGGGAGAATAAAATAGTGTGCTGAGTGCAGCGAGGCACCGTGCCCGAAGCATTGCGAGCGAAGCGAGCGATGCGAGGGTCCGATTCTCATTGCCAACTGTGTCCATGTCGACTGTGTCGACATTCGGATCAAAAAACAGTGAAAAACCCATGTCGACCTTATGACCAGTCGACCTTCCTCATGTCGACCTTTATGCAAATTTGACCTTAAGTCATGTCGACCTTGGCCCATGTCGACCTTAAGCCAGGTCGACCTTCCTGCCAGTCGACCTAGTGGGGTCGACCTAATGACTGTAGACCTAAGTTCATTCTGACAGATGTCCCGATTCCACAAATAGGGGTTCCCCGATTTTTAACAACCAGCCGCAGGCTCCAGGTCCGGGGCTGGTTCCCAAAAAACGGGGGACAAAATGACTAGGGGGTCCCCTGTATTTTAAGAACCAGCCCCAGGCACAACCAGCCAGCAGGGTAATGTCACAGCCGGGGGACACTTATTATATAAGGTCCCGCGGCCAAAACATTAACCCTACCGTCAGCCTGGCCAGGGGCCCTGGGGGAGTGGGGACCCCCCCAATAAAGGGGTCCCCCCCCTCCAGGACTTACCTGACCAGGCTGAAGCCTGGTGCTGTCCCCTGTGACCCTGGGCTGTGGTCACCGGGCTGATAGTGGTGTAAAAAAAATAGATGAAAAAACTATTGTTTAAAACTGTGGAACTATGAGTCCCAGCAAGCCTCCCCCGCAAGCTGGGACTTGGAGAACCACAAGTCCCAGCCTGCGGGGCATTAAAGGGCCCGCTGGGTCTTGTAGTTCCACAGTTAAAAAAATAGTACAATAAACACACACTGACACAATGAAAATAAAAGTTTAATACATACATTACACACATACTGATACTTACCTTTCTTGATCCCGTAGGTAGCTCTCTGTCCTGGTGTCCGGTGTCCTGTGTCGTCCTCCAGGTCCATGTCGGCGGTCCGTGTCGTCCTCCAGGTCCATGTCGGTGTCCGGGTCCAAAGAAATCCATGTTGGAGCTGTGGAAGGAAATCCTACTCACCTGGTCCTGTGCTGAAGATGTCTTGTCTTGGTCCGCCGTAATCCAGGTAATCTTCATGCTGTCGCCGGTCCCCGCACTGTCCACATCGCACTGAGGAGAGATGCAGAGATGTTTCATACTCGGCGCCTCTCCTCAGAATGATTTCTATTGGCCGCCTAGCGGCCAATCAGGAGCTGACTTTCTTGGCTCCTGATTGGCCACTAGGCGGCCAATAGAAATCATTCTGAGGAGAGGCGCCGAGTATGAAACATCTCTGCATCTCTCCTCAGTGCGATGTGGACAGTGCGGGGACCGGCGACAGCATGAAGATTACCTGGATTACGGAGGACCAAGACAAGACATCTTCAGCACAGGACCAGGTGAGTAGGATTTCCTTCCACAGCTCCAACATGGATTTCTTCGGACCCGGACACCGACATGGACCTGGAGGACGACACGGACTGCCGACATGGACCTGGAGGACGACACAGGACACCAGGACAGAGGGCTACCTACGGGATCAAGAAAGGTAAGTATCAGTATGTGTGTAATGTATGTATTAAACTTTTATTTTCATTGTGTCAGTGTGTGTTTATTGTACTATTGTTTTAACTGTGGAACTACAAGACCCAGCGGGCCCTTTAATGCCCCGCAGGCTGGGACTTGTGGTTCTCCAAGTCCCGGCTTGCTGGGACTCATAGTTCCACAGTTTTAAACAATAGTTTTTTCATCTATTTTTTTTTACACCACTATCAGCCCGGTGACCACAGCCCAGGGTCACCGGGGACAGCACCAGGCTTCAGCCTGGTCAGGTAAGTCCTGGAGGGGGGGGGACCCCTTTATTGGGGGGGTCCCCACTCCCACAGGGCCCCTGGCCAGGCTGACCGGTCAGGGGGTTAATGTTTTGGCCGCGGGACCTTATATCATAAGTGTCCCCCGGCTGTGACATTACCCTGCTGGCTGGTTGGGCCTGGGGCTGGTTCTTAAAATACGGGGGACCCCTAGTCATTTTGTGCCCCGTATTTTGGGAACCAGCCCCGGACCTGGAGCCTGGGGCTGGTTGTTAAAAATCGGGAAACCCCTATTTGTCGGGTTCCCTGATTTTTAATTACCGGCCCCAGCTCTTTCAGCCTGGTGCTGGTTACAGCTGTGGGGGGGACCCCACGCTGTTTTTTTTTTAAATTTATTTATTTCTTTCACACTGAAGCCTGCACGGATCTGACTGATCCGTGCAGACTGCCTTTCGGAATTCGTATTAGCTGCCGTATATATGTGCCGCTAATACGAATGAATACACCATCGGAGGGTTACAAAGCAGTCGTATATGACTGCTTTGTAATTTTCCCTCCGGAACACGACTTTGCATACGACTGAAACAGTCATATGCAGTCGTAGGGAAAATACTAATACGAAAAACTAGGTTTTTCATATTAGTAAATTTCCCCCTTAGGTGCAAAACAAAATTGTGTTAAGCCGCCCATACACGTTGCGTTTCCTGGCGGTGCGATGTGTGCTTTGAGGTGCGCGCTCCCGCGGCACCTCATCGCACAGTACAAAAAGTATGTGCTGCACATACTTTTTGTACTTGCTTTTCATCACATCACATCGCATCGCATTGCATGCACAAGGCATGCAATGCGATATGATGGATGCTATTTAAGCCCACAACGCACGCCGGGATCGCAGCGTGTATGGGCAGCATGAGATTAAATTCAGACCAGCTGCTGCAGGCATCTAGTGAGTTCACCTGAGCTCACAAAAAGGGCAAAAAGACTAGAACAAGAATTGTGATGCTCTGCGCTGCTGTAGATTGGTAGTAGTTATAGTCTGCTGGTCAAGAATGATGAATCCAGACACACTGTATATATTATACCATTTTTATAAAAAGTAACAATAATAAAATAACATTTCATACAGAAAAATACATGAGATAAAATATAACATATATGGCTCTAACTAGGGCTTCAATGTTAGGATAGCACTCAAAAGGATATGGAGTCTCCAGTAATAAATGGGTTAATGGTACCAAGGTAATTTTTCTTTATAGTAGCAGTATAGCAAGCGGTGGTAGCCTCTGTGTTAGCAGGGTTAAGAAGCCGGTATATCAATATGTAGCCAGTTCCTTAGCATGTATGCGAACACGCAAAAAAAGTTGTATGGCAGGAAAGTCAATCACCGGTTAAAGCAGATAAGGTAACACAAGTGGATCATTGTATACTCACAGAGCGTAACACGCCATATAACAAATGGCTAATGCACTTTCCGCACACCCGCCGATGCCGGCAGAGATCTCACTCGCTCAGTTGTTGAGAGTGGAAAGCCGGAGGATAGATGCCGGTCAGATGTGCTCACCACAGATGGAGGGGGATCGTCCATACTGCTGTTTGGTTTTTGGCGAGGTCTGGATTAGCACGGTGTTCGGCGTGTTTGATACCAAACAGCAGTATGGACGATCCCCCTCCATCTGCGGTGAGCACATCTGACCGGCATCTATCCTCCGGCTTTCCACTCTCAACAACTGAGCGAGTGAGATCTCTGCCGGCATCGGCGGGTGTGCGGAAAGTGCATTAGCCATTTGTTATATGGCGTGTTACGCTCTGTGAGTATACAATGATCCACTTGTGTTAACTTATCTGCTTTAACCGGTGATTGACTTTCCTGCTATACAACTTTTTTTGCGTGTTCGCATACATGCTAAGGAACTGGCTACATATTGATATACCGGCTTCTTAACCCTGCTAACACAGAGGCTACCACCGCTTGCTAAACTGCTACTATAAAGAAAAATTACCTTGGTACCATTAACCCATTTATTACTGGAGACTCAATATTCTTTTGAGTGCTATCCTAACATTGAAGCCCTATTTAGAGCCATATATGTTATATTTTATCTCATGTATTTTTCTGTATGAAATGTTATTTTATTATTGTTACTTTTTATAAAAATGGTATAATATATACAGTGTGTCTGGATTCATCATTCTTGACCAGCAGACTATAACTACTACCAATCGACAACAGCGCAGAGCATCACAATTCTTGTTCTAGTCTGGGTGGCATGACATGCATCTTTGCTTAATCCTGGTAGTTTGACTTGAATTTTGTTTCAATCCTAGTGGCATGATGTCAATTTTGACTCAACATATGTTGTATAACGTGAATATTTGCTCTTTGTGTGGCATGATGTGAATTTTGGCTCAGACCGGGTACCAGGCTGTGAATTTTGGCTCAGTCCGGGTACCTGGATGTGAATTTTGGCTTAGTCAGAGTACCTGGATGTGAATTTTGGCTCAGTCCGGGAACCTGGATTTGAATTTTAGCTCAGTCCGGGTACCAAGAAGGGGATTTTTGGCTCAGTTTGTGTACCAGGATGTAAATTTTGGCTCAGTCCGAGTACCAAGGTGTGAATTTTGGCTCAGTCCGGGTACCAAGAAGGGGATTTTAGCCTCAGTTTGGGTACCAGGATGTGAATTTTGGCTCAATCCAGGTGGCATGACGTGAATTTTGGCACTCTAATTTTGGCATAAAGGTGCCCATACACAGAGCGATCCTTTTTTGCGAGGGGATAGGCGGTCCCTCGTATCGCAAAGCACAAAAAGTAGATGCTGCACATACTTTTTGAACTAGATTTCATCTAGTTCAAAATGCACGCTGCTTTAGCACATCGCATATATTTTTAACTAGATGTGATGTGATCTAGTTCAAAATGCATGGAGCACATCGCTCCATGTATGGGCACCTTAACATGAATTTTGTCTGATTCCGTGTGGCATAATGTTTATGGGGCAAGTATAAGGGGGTCTACTATTGTGTTGCATAGTGTACAGTACATAAGAGGTAATGGCGTGGCACACTACACTCAAGGACACGTCCCCTTTTAGGTGTCTACGCCCCTTTTTTCTGGAGCTATCGCGCCTTCGGCGCGCACATAACCCCGACCTTCACTTTTCCTTATCCCCACTTTAAAATTTCCACTTCGATCTCTCTCTCTCTCTCTTTTTTGCCCTTTAAAATTAAAATGTGCCTTCCTGACTGAAAAATGTACCCTCATGATAGAAAAATGTGCCCTCCCTGTGGTCAGCACCCTGCCCTAAAAAATTTCTAGAGTGAACACTAGCAAAACAAACCTTTTTTCTTTGCAGCGATGTCTTCATTGGTTATGCCCTCACAGTAAGAGATGTGTAAGGCTATGCCGGCACGCAGCAGAACCGTAACTGAATTGCGATGCCGGGTAACCTGAACACAGAGGAATTAGTATCACGGAATCAAGACAACGTTAAGAGGGATAAATGCAGTGGAAATCTACACATCCAGCAAAATATCTGCATGCTAATCAAAGTAGCACCAAACGAGATCTAATTTCCCACGTTCCGAAACAAGGTCGATGGGGACTTCAGACACCCTGATTACAGATGATGTATTCTGCGCATACAGCACGATTCCTCAGCAGATTTGCTTTTATGAATATGAATGGTAACTGCGTATATTTTCTACTAGAAAAATGGAACAGTTCCTTATAATTAAGTGCATTTTTTTTTTTAAACAGGCATCTACTGTGTAAAATGCAAATTAAATATATAGAACATACAGACATACATAAATACTAGATTTGGGGCGGGATTCTCTCGTTATCAGGGTTTTTACCGCATTTCTGAATTCTCTGTTGCCCCTCCGAAGTGATAGATAGTGCGGGTATGGATCATTAGGTTACCAATATGTTGGTCAACAGTCATTAGGTTGACTTAAGTCTAGGACGACATAAGTCTAGGTCGATATGCAGGAAGGTCGACATGGGTCATTAGGTCGACAGTCAAAAGGTCGGCATGGGGTTTTTCAAAACAAATTGTCCCGAATGTCGACAAAGTCAACATGGACATTGACACGTAGCACCACGTCCACTCACCGTGCTTCGGGCACGGTGCCTCGCTGCGCTCGGCACACTATTTTATTTTCCCACCATGCCCTAGTGGATGATAGGGCAGGAAATATCTCCTGCCGGCACATGTCGGCTCAAATTGTTTTTTAAAAACCCCATGTTGACCTTTTGACCTAACCCATGTCAACCTAATGACCCTGTTGACCGACTCATGTCGACCTAAATGCATGTTGACCATCATGCAAGTGTATGCAGTGTCTATTCCAGGCATGGCCAAACTGTGGCACTCCAGCTGTTGTGAAACTACACATCCCAGCATGCCTTGCCATAGGTTTAGCATTCCCTGTGCAAAACTGTGGCAAGGCATGATGGGACTTGTAGTTTCACAACAGCTGGAGGGCCATAGTTTGGCCATGCCTGGTCTATCCTGTTAAGATTGCAGCGATTTGGCGATTAGGATAAGCAAAGCGCTTCCTCTGTACACATTGCGGGTGCATCTGGGGTGTGCAGCGCTGTGTGCGCTGAGCGATCCGTGCTTAAGCACGCCCTGTGTGTACGGGGCTTTATCTTAAAAAAAAAAAAAAAGAAGAATGTCCAGACAGGTGGGCAGCCGGTAATGTGCGAGCTCTTTGCTGTACTCTTCATTAATTTAAGTGATGTCAGCAAATTTTTGCAGGCACATTGTGGGGCGTGAGGGATGGTCTTGCCCTGTGTTGAACAGCTTGCCCGCAGCCTAACACTGGCAGTTGCAGTTATGCAAAACTGCAACTGGCACTGAATCAGGCCCTTAATTAGGAGCAGTGGTAGCCGGGACTTGGTATTCCAGGTGCAGGCAGGAGGCAGGATTAAGGAGGACAGGAGGTGTGGGATGGAGCCAAGAGAAGCAAGCAGCTGGTGTACTATGGAGACACCGCCCATCTAGGATTACTATTCCTCAGGACTCTGAACAGATGTCCTTATTTCAAGACTGCCCAGTGCAATTTCACCACCACACATTTGTTTGTGCATCCATGTCAGTATTTTATAAAATGGCATGGTAGAATAAGGACAAACTTAACATTAACATGACTGGATACATTAGCTCAAACAAGCGTTATTTCCCAGTGACCGCACATCTCCCAATGTAACCACATACCTGCTCTACCACCAACTGTCACTACTATCTGTAAACCCATCCAACTGCAAACAGCATTGCTCGCAGAGATTCTGCTCACTGACCGCAGCACATCCCCGCCTCACTGACCACATCGCATCTCCCTCCCACTCACTACATCTCATCCCCACCTCCCCCACAGTGACAGCAGCGAATGCCTGTATCACTGACACCCGCATTTATGACAGAAAAAGGTCACCTATTTTATCCACTTACGCCGTTATCCAGTTAAACGTATATTCACTCTGTTTCACCCAAGTTCTTTACGACAGGAGCTCATTTCTAAGTCAAATATTCTACTCTTGGGGCTGCAATTGAGCTCTGATATACATACGTCTTGTGTGGTTGAACACGCGTGGCCTTCAGAGTGTATTATACCAGGCATAGTATTGAAACTACACATCCCAGCATGCCTTGCAACAGTTTTGGTATTCCCTAATAGGAAACCTGTGGCAAGGCATGATGGGACTTGTAATTTTACAACAGCTGGAGGGCCAAGGTTGGACATGCTTGGTGTATACACACTCATATGTATACAAACACACACATATTAAAACTATGCCCCATATTTAAAGAAGACATAACCGACATTACTAAAATGTCCACAAGAGGAACCACGGTAATGACTGTGAATCTGATTAGGGTTATGTGTAATCCCATGTGTCCTCCATGTGCTATTACTTTCACTTTCTAACATAAAGTGGTCAGTAAAAAAACCCAGATACCATTCAGTCATTCTCTATACATAGGTCAGTAAAAAATACTTTCAGAGTCTATCAATCTTTATTATTTTGGTCATACTACACCATGCATATGACATCATTCATGTTCAGATAATGAATTAGTTCCAGAACTTCCCGGAATAATGCACACGAGTGAAGTGCTGCCACTCTATAAACTCCAGTTACATAAACACATTTCAATACGTATTCCCCTAGGTTTCCAGCAGACTATGCATTATGCCGACGTGATCTGCCCGCTGCTGTAACCGCTGTTCAGTGGGTAGAATAATGACTACAGAACATTAGATTCTTGTATGCATTTGCTGAAATTATTATTCATTGTAGTGGATAATAAAATGCTTAAATCATTCACTAAAGGGACTACAATGACAGATGACACATTAGGCATTGTCACCAGGAGAAAAACAACTTATTTCACCTACAAATAAATGTTTTTACCATTAAAGTGGGTGGCTCAATACAATAGGAATATATTATAAGGGAGAATTCAATTGATCTTTGGTTCCCATCATTTCAGGACACTACTAGCGGACTTCTGCTCGCACCCTCCTGATGTGTGGGCAGATAGTACAAACTATTCGGCCTAGTTGCAGTTTTACAGCGTGAAGTAACAGCACTGCTCTCGGGACTCAAGTCAGAAAGCGCAAGGGACAGCTTTTGCGGTAAGAGCTGTCCCTTGCGATGCGGCGCCGTTGCTGGACTTCCGGGTCTATGACCCGGGAGTCCGTCTGCGCATGCGCAGACTGACGCGCCGGCCGCAGGGCATGCTGGGAGGGATCCGTGACGGATCCCTCACACACCGCTGCGGTAAGAAGCCCATAGGCTTCTGCAGGGAACCGCCAGCTTTTGCTGGCGATTCCCTCCGCAGCGGTGACACTGCGGAGGGACATTAGAGAATACAGAAATGCGGTAAAAACCCCGATAACGGGGTTTTTACCGCATTTCTGTAACAGAGAATCTCGCCCCCTGACTGATATCGCCGAGGATATCAGAGATGTCATCCCCCCCCCCCACCCCGCTCCATGCATCCAGTTGCTGACAAGATTGTCAGAATTGAGCTACATGTACAGACTACAGGTGGGCGTTAACGTCCCACACATTGGACAATATGCACACAATATCGTTAACAATATCGATATCATCCATATCGTTAAGTATATATCACCCAGAGTGTACCAAGCTTAAACTTCGGGCATTAGTCGCAGTAAATTGCATCTCCCAACTTAAGAGCTGGTCTTAATATGGTCAAAAACTTATCTATGGGCACTTAAAGGCCTATCAATCTTCAAAACTGGCTTAACAACCAGCTCCTACCTGTCATTTTTCAAACCCAGCCTGCAACATGGCAGGCAGGAGCTGATTGGCTTGTTGTTTATGACTCTCCGATTTTTCATTTTTTGAAACTTGATACATCTGGCCCTAACCTGTTACAAGGTCCTGGAGACCCGTTCCCACTTCTGTCATGGGCATATGGTTGGGTGGAAGCGGGGCTTCTAATTTAGGTGGTCACCATGACAACACCGGGAGTGACCAGACCATGCGACTGGGAGCACCATTGGATATTGCGGCTAACAGCTGTACCAGAACTAACTGAGATAGGGTTATTTCAATAACCCTATCACAGAAAGGACATTCAGCCTTGAAAAAGACTCCAGAAGGAGTTAAAATGCATCGAGTTAACCAGGAGATTACAGGGACTATAGAAAACTCTTACCGGGGGCACCAGAAATGATTTTTCGACTCGTCTACTGATGCTTTATTTGAGTACTGTTTACATTTGCATTTCTCATATCTTAATTGTTTTTCTTATTGCCTGGGACCTCCTTCCTTTAAAATTGCTGATCTTGGATTTATACAGCCGCGGTCACATGCTGAATATAGACATGCTGCATATTATTTTAATCAGCAGAAGCTGGTGTGTCATATTTGCTCCATTTTGCAAATAAGGAAATGCAAATAGGAAAAAAAAATGAAAAAAAGACACCTGTTGCTAGAGTCACACGTAGCCCGTGTGTAATATATAACGCAACTAGAATTGCATGGGGGAATAGATGTATGAGAACACATCTGTTGGCTTTTTATAGCCTTGATTGGAAGCAGCCATGATAGTACTAGGCAACATTTTCAGACAAATCACAGAAGTCTGTATACATATACAGAATTACTACTGCCACGCAGCCAGAAACATGAATAATATAGGTGAAAAAAAAGACCATACAATATACACCATCCATTTTACTCACTTGTCCGGCAGTGTCGTAAAGCCCGAGGAGGTACTGTCTGCCGCCCACGGTAACGCTGACTGAAAGAACAGACATATGAATAAGGCTAAGCACAAAATGGTAAAATGTCATCACAGGCTAATGAAGAATCATTGCATCAAAATAAGGTAAACGGCATCAATGGTCGACACATGAAAATGGTCGACTTGAGTTTTTGGTAATTTTCTTAAATAATTTTTCTTTAACCATCAATATAATAGTATGCCGATCCTAGTGAGGCACCAAGCCCGAAGCATGGCAAGTCAAGCGAGCCATGCAAAGGGATGCGTACACTAATTAGGGGCCCAGGTCGTCTTATGTCGACACAAACACCAAAAATGTGTAAAAAACTCGGGTCGACCATTTTCTTGTATATGTGTCAACCTTTTGCCTGTCCACCAATAGTGGTGGACCTAGACCTATTGACTGTCGACCTAATAATCCACACCATCCTAAATATAACAATGCAGGCTTACTAGATTACAGCGGAGAACATACAGTGACCGTGCGTTGCTCTAGAGCAGGCATAGGCAACCTGCGGATCTCCAGCTGTTGTGAAACTACACAGCCCAGCATGCCTTGCCAGAGTATTGCTATTAGGAAATGTTAAAACTGTGACAATGCATGCTGGGATGTATAGTTTCACAACAGCTGGCGGTCCGCAGGTTGCCCATTACCGCTCTAGAGGCAGGGCCAGTAGCCAGTGTTATCCCCAGGGCCTTTTTCATGGACACATCATTTAGAATTTTTCCCTAAGTCTACCAGCTGTCAATCCATTCCAATGTCTATGACTGACAATCGCAGAGTGGAGGCACCAGCCACCGCTTCTCACTGTCCTCCCCGCTCCTCCTTAGATTCCTCCCACTCCCCAATAGTTTCACTTCTGTGCCCGTGTGCACTGCACACCAGGTTCTCCATACATCAGAGTGTTCTGTCCAGCCAGAAACTGAATCATTTATATAAAAGTGGTCAGTTACCCATGTACTAGCACTATATAACTAAAATTGCTTCCTCACCTCAGGCAATGACAGAGAAGAAACTTAAAATAGGTAATCAATATGTTGGCCCCATATGGTTGGCATGCCAACCATATGACCCAGTCTGACCCGGGTTTTTGTGGCGGTGTAAAAGGGGTATTAATGTAGTATGAGTTAGATCAGTGATTTTCAACCTTTTTCAAGCCGCGGCACACCAGACAAGACTTTAAAATTGCCAAGGCACACCAACAGTTTTTAATCAAATATAAGACAAGTAATAACAAATATTGACATATATATATATATATATATATATAATATGTTGATATCTGTTATTATTTCCTTTAAAATTAGTTTATTATAGTACATAGTACATTATACATATGCCCCACACCGTCATGCCCATTATACATATGCCCCACACTGTACCGCTTATTATACATATGCCGCACACAGAGATGCCCATTATACATATGCCACACACCGAGATGCCCATTATACATAAGGCCCACACAGAAATGCCCATTATACATATGCCCCATACCGACATGCCCATTATACATAAGGCCCACACAGAAATGCCCATTATACATATGCCCCACACCGACATGCCCATTATACATAAGGCCCACACAGAAATGTCCATTATACATATGCCCCACACCGACATGCCCATTATACATAAGGCCCACACAGATATGCCCATTATACAAATGCCCCACACCGACTTGCCCATTATACATATGCCCCACACTGTACCTCTTATTATACATATGCCACACACAGAGATGCCCATTATACATAAGGCCCACACAGAGGTGCCCAATATACATAAGGCCAACACAGAGGTGCCCATTATACATATGCCCCACACCGACATGCCCATTATACATATGCCCCACACCGACATGCCCATTATACATAAGGCCCACACAGAAATGCCCATTATACATAATGCCCACACAGAGGTGCCCAATATACATAAGGCCAACACAGAGATGCCCATTATACATAAGGCCAACACAGAGATGCCCATTATACATAAGGCCCACACAGAGATGCCCATGTAGCCCACACAGAGATGCCCGTCAAACATATGGCCCACACCAAGATGCCCATAACTGGAGCTGCTCGCCTGAGAGATCTCCAATAGGCAGGCAGGCGGAGGGAGGAGACAGAGAGTGGATCCTGGGGGTGCTTGCCGCGCTTCAGACAGGAGGGCGCCGCGGCCTGGGTGGGAAATAGGATGATGCTGGAGCCGTCCAGAGTGTGCCTCGGCGGGTGGGGGGGCGGGCACCATGGATGATGCGCGCTGACACTGACGTCAGGCGCACACATCCATTGGAGTAGAGCGGGCGGGCGGCGTGAGTCTCGGCGGGTGGGGGGGAGGGCACCATGGATGATGCGCGCTGACACTGACGTCTGGCGCGCACATCCATTGGAGTAGGGCGGGCGGCTGCGGGAGGACCTGGGTGTGTCGCCGTGATCAGCTGTCGCGCGGCACACCTGAGGGTTGGCCGCGGCACACTAGTGTGCCGCGGCACACCGGTTGAAAAACCCTGAGTTAGATACTATTCTGCAACAGTGTCTTTTTAATGTAGCTTACTTATGCCAGGAACTGCCAGAGGGGATTTGTTCAGTATCTCTGGTTGTTTTGCTCTCCTTCCTATGATGTGTTTCATTGCATCATATCTACTCTTCAATTGGCTCGCTAAAAAGATTGTATTTCCTTTGCAAGCGAGACACAGCTATATTTTAATCATAAGTCATTATTCACAATGTTTAATAAGCATATAGAGAAATACGATGTCCTTATCCATAAATATGGATCCTCTATTGTTGATCACCCAGTGCTGTATTGGATCATCCCAAGTTTATTATGGGAGCTGGGATGTTAATTGGTGTACATATTGGTTGCTACTCATATCATATGTTATGTGGAACAAGTATTATTTACATTAAATTAGTGCCACACGTGGCTATCACATAAACTATATGAATGTATTCTCATGTATCATGGCATATTTATTTTTTAATATAGGGTAGGAGTATGGGGATCTAACATCATCCGTTAGGCTCAACGATAGTTTAATCCCTGTATGCAGCCCTGAATCCCTGCTACTCGCGGCTGATGTGTGCTCCCTGCTTGCGGCTCAATACACGCTGGGCCTGATTTTGGTTTTACACGCTCACCTGTGTGTACTCGCAGGGGAGCGATGTTTGCCTAATGCGCATGTGCTGGGTGCGAACCATGTGAACCTCGCCCACCTGATCCTGAGTTTCACTTGAACTCACAGGTCTGGTCTATATAGCAGTACTGAAATACAGACTTCACTGTGCTAGAAGCACCACAGCAAAAAGCGATTCCCCTGGCAGTAAAAAGGAACTGCGTGGTTCTGAAAAATACAGGGTGCTATGATGAACACTAGGGAAAGCAGACATGTGATCCAAATTAAAAAGAGTGATGTGGAAGTAATAACTTGAGAGGGAGAGACAGCCCTCCTTGATGTGAGAAATGTGCTCCATATACAGTAGTATTGGGCAGCACGGATGGTGTAATGGTTAGCATTACTGCCTCATTGAGGTCATGGGTTCGAGTCCCACCTTGGCCCTAACTGTGCAGAGTTTGTATATTCTCTCCGTGATTGAGTGGATTTCCTCACACTGGTAGGTAATTTGGCTCCCAACAAAAATGAACCCTAGAATGAATGTGTGTGCGTGTACATGTGGTAGGGAATATAGATTGTAAGCTCCACTGGGGCAGGGACTGATGTGAATGATCTAATGTTCTCTGGAAAGCGCTGTGGAACATGTGTGCGCTATATAAATAACTGGTAATAAATAAATTATTTATTGACTGATGCCCATTTCCAATAATCCGATAATAATATTTTTCACCCAAACCGTAAACCTTATTTGTGTCTAAGCCCTAACCCTGTGGTAGAACTACTACAAAAAAGTATTCTCTTTTGCCAGATTGTGTAATAATCTAATTTATTCTTTGCCATGATGTAACCCTGAAGCAGGCGGAATGCTAAATGACACCTCCGCTGGCATGCCTGTCTGTAATGCTGAGCCGATCACAACGTTGGCTGAATGTCATACACTTGTTCATCTTTCCTGTGACGGGCTTGCCAGGCTTTGCCTGGTGTCCCATCCTAATATAGCCTAGAAAGAGGAAGTTTCAGCAGAGCCAAGCGTAACAGAGAAAAGTTTTCCACGGCCCCTAAACATCATTAACACATGGAAGAGTTACAGTAATGTGAACAATAAAAGATCTAAGGGGCCCCATGCATCAGGCATCTCTCAGGGCATTTCCCCGTTCTGCTGATGCCTGGGTTGGGTGATCACTGATCAGCAAGAACAAACTTCTTGCTCTTGCAAAAATTACTGGAATTCATGAACCGGGAATTTTGTAGATTTCCAGAGAAATCACTGATTGGCAGATAGGAATCAGGGAATTCCTACCCAGCTGTATGGCCCACATTAGGGTCCTGATTCTGCAGCACTCGCTTATGCCACCTGTCTCGAACGTGGCCACCATCTTGCCTAACAGTTTTAGACACCTCCAGACTGATGGATTAGAGGAGTGACAGTACCAAGAGCCAAATGTCCCTGGCCTTGGGCTCCGGTAGAAACACCCGATGTAAGCGAGTGTCCAGAACCCCCCAAAAAATTAGCAATTTTTGGGTCGGGCTCAACTGAGACATTTTAAAGTTCAGTATCCACCCGTGATCCTAGAGAAACTGCGTCGCCTCCGACCCTGCCTTAAAAAGTAGGTCATCCAGGTATGGAATAATTACTATTCCCTGAGAGTCGCCGCCATGACTGCCATCACTTTTGTGAACACCCTCGGGCAGTTGACAGCCCAAACGAGAGGGCCTGGAACTGAATATGTTGCAAGCCAACTGCAAAACGAAACAGAGATTAATGTTTTCTTCAAATAGCAACGTGCAGATGTGCATCCTGAATATCTATGGACATCAAAAATTACCCTGGCTCCATGCTCAGTAACACTGACCTTAGAGACTCCACCCTGAAATGATCCACCCACAAGTGCTTGTTCAAGGATTTTAAGTTTAGGATAGGTCTGAAAGACCCGTCTGGCTTGGGGACCAAGAACAGGGTGGAATAAAACCCCTTCCTCTGTTCCCCTGGCGGTACTGGAATCACCACTCCATTGCGAGTGAGAGATGCCACTGCCCCCAACAGGGCCTGTCTCATTCAGGCTTCTCGTGGTAAAGGAGTTGGAATAAAACGACTTGGAGGGTCCCCCTTGAGGTTTATTCTGTAAGCCTGTGAGATCACAGTCTGTACCCAAAGATCCTGAGTGGACTGGAACCAGGTGTCCCGAAACTGCAGGAGTCAACCCCCCACTCTGATTCCAGAACGGGGAGCCTTTACCCAGTTATGCCGAGGATTTATCATCCAACTTGGAAAACTGTTTCTTAGCGAAGGGACCAAAACAGGATCTTGAGGCTCTTCCCTTGCTAGCTCCCTGAAAGGAGGAATGAAAGGAAGGATGGAAAGCTACAAACCTTGACACCCCTTGTTTTGCCACCGGAAGTTGTAGAAAGGTACTCTTTCCCCATGTAACCTGTTTTATCAAGGCCTCCAATTCTGTGCCAAAAAGGAACTCTCCTTTTAATGCCAATGCTTCTACTGACTTTCTGCTGAACAGTGTCAACCTCAGCAAGTTTCAAAGCCTGGCGAACAGCCAAAATCAAATCCTCCACCCCAGGGGCAGAGGACTTAATATCCTCCTTCTGTCACCAAGCAAGCATTCTCCTCAGGACTCTCACCCTCTTCCTCCCCAGAATGGAGGTGGGGTAGATAAAGGGTGTCTGGTAGTGTTAACACCAGGGACCTTAATAAACTGCTCCATAAATGCACTCATCTTATGCACACCCTGTGCCGTGTGTTACATAGCCTATAGTAAGGCAGGATCTACCTGTGAGGGTGGAGAGTAGCTCACAGAGGGTTGTAATGGGGGGGGGGGGGGGGGAGTCTAGGGGAACTACTAAGAACATCTCTCTGCCTATTCAGGGCCTGTACCAAGTCAGCCATAGTTCTACCAAGGGCCACCGCCCGCGCAGGTTCAGCCTGCTCTGTCATCTGTGCTTGAGCCCCACTAGGAACAGTTTCATATGCAGGGCACAAATCCCCCTGGTCCAGCTGTTCACAAGTTAATTTAATACCGCAAAACCTGCAGTCAATTAACAGCCCCCTCCTCCTCAACAGCAGAATTACACCTTTTTGTCATTATTACAACAATCATAGTGTTCCTTCTAGGATTTTGTGCGGGCAGGGCGCCGCTGCACGGGGGCAGCGCAAGGGGGGCGGACCGGGCACCGCCGTCACCGACGAAGTTGCTGTGCTGCCGGGGAAGCGCCGGGCATCGCCGTCTACGGCAGCGCTGGGCTTCCTCGTGCACACTGTCGGGGCAGGCACCAGGCTCTTTTAGCCGGGCGTTGCTAGAGGGGCACAGCGCATTTTACCCTTTAAAAAAAAAAAACGGGCAGGTCGCAGCGCCCCGCTAAAACAGCGCCAAATGTCAGGCGCTATACAGAGTAATGTAACCAGTGTACTTATCCAATAGCTGCTGTTGTCGCTGACCATCAGTGGACACAGGAAAAGGCACTGCCCAGAGGAAACTTCACTGTAGTCTGCAGAAAGTAAAACTCCTTTAAGCTCCGCAAGGTATGGGGAAAAACAGCGCCAGACCACAGCACGGAAGAGACCAAGTCTCTGCTTCAGCGGGGAGGGAATGCGTTTTGTGCCCTCCCCCTTAAGCCACTCCCATCTGTTGTTTCCTCTGCCTCCCAATGTCTCCCCCTGAAAAGGGATCACCCTGGAGTGCCCTTCTGTGCAGGGCTCCTGTAACTGGCTTGTCCTCCATGATGGAGTGCGCCAGCAAGCCCAGCAAAATGGCAGCGCCATAACGGGCCCAGCCAGGAGACCTCTCCCCCCCAAAAAAGGGAGGTCAAAGCAGCCCTTTCTCACCAGCTCACAGGAATCTGACAGGGAAGCGCTTCTGTCAGCTTCTGCAGCGCTGCACACAGTGCCAAGAAGTTTCCCTAGGAAACTTCACACTGAACCTGTAAATAGCTAAGGAAATTTTACAAAACAGAAAACCCTAACTAAATCTAAATAGGCTGCTGCATGCAGCCCATAGCATATGCACCCACTCCTGTGGGCACCTAAACCGAACTGAAGCTTCTGGGATGCAGCAGGGGACTCTTCAAGTCATAGCATTGGTGCCTTGGCTCCCCTGGACCCACTACATCCCATGGTTGAGCTGTGTCACATTTGTACATAGCCAAAATCATGTATAGTGAAGCACTCGCACTTTAGCAATG
Source organism: Crinia signifera (assembly GCF_055691185.1). Lineage (NCBI taxonomy): Eukaryota > Metazoa > Chordata > Amphibia > Anura > Myobatrachidae > Crinia > Crinia signifera. The sequence goes on along the minus strand of NC_139219.1, from coordinate 46,475,334 downwards.
TGCCTGCAAATATTTGCAAGAAGAGACCTGGCGAGAGTAGCAGCCTTGCCCTGTGCCTACAGCCTCACCCGCAGACTATCACCGGGAGTCTGTTTTTCTTAATTTTGCAAAACTACAACCCACTTTGAACCAGGCCCATTTTCAAAACTGTACATAGACAAAATCGTACAGAGTCAAAATTGCACAGTGTGTATGCACCTTTAATACAGGTGACTAGGCAGCACAGCCATACAGTTCAGCAGCTGCACATACATCTTAAGCTTAGCATGGAGTTGAAGGAATGTGTATATAATTAGTGCAAGAAGCACCTTACTGTAATAACATATTGGAAGGAACGTTAAACAAGTGTTACAGTCTATGACGTGGTGGAGGCTGCGAGCGAAGGCTTGTAGGGCTGCCTCTTTCCTAGTGGAGGCTGCGAACGAAGGCTTGTATGGCTGCCTGTTTCCTATCACTGATGTACAGTATGTACACGTGAACTATACAATGGTTGGTCCAAATGGCCTTATCAAACAGCGTAAACAATGACCACATACATGGCCCGGGTTTCTCTGCATCCGATTAGGGTTACCAGTTATCCTGGCCGATACCCCATCGCTCAGGCTGGTAAGATAACAGTTATGGCCCCCATACACTACTGCAAATTCTCAGAGGGGAGAAGTCACGTGATGCCCCTTAAACCACCCTGTACCTTCCCGGGCTGCAGGATCGCATATGGCACAACGTATGCGGACCTTTTGCATACAATGTATCGAGTGCACTCCCAACATGTTTTCCGACAAACCCAGGTGCAGCACTAGACATCTCCGGCTCCTATGCGATGTGCACGGAACCGCGCATCGGATCGGAATCGGAGACAAAACACATAGGGGGTGAAATTTACTAGGATGAAAGATTCAGAAAGTGAGAGATTTGGGAAGAAATCTCCAGGGTTTTTTTTTTAAAGCGGCAATCATTTACACTTCAAACTCAAACTGGTTTTGCAGTGTAAATGATTGCCGCTTTAAAAAAGACTGGAGATTTCTTACCAGATCTCTCACTTTCTGAATAGCTCATCCTATTCAATTTCACCCAGGAATTGGCACTTTTTCATCAGATTTCTCATCCCAAACCCTTGAAATAATAATAAGTTCCCATATAATAGTATAAGTATAATAGCTTAAGTAGGGTACATTTTTTACTACAATTAAAAGTATTCTGATCAGTCATCTAAATGATCTAGGATAATTGCAACACAATGACCAATTCACCCTCATGGCATTTCACATCAGTGATGGAAAAATATTGTGTTTCCCTATTATTTAAAATTAAGTTCAAATAATAGCACATTTGTGTAAATAACCTCAGCTACCACTTCCCATTAGGATGACTGCATGTGACACACAGTACACATTACTAACAGCACAAAGAGAAGAAAACCAAACATCTGCTGACATCACCACCAGCGCACCAGTAAATGCAGGACAGAGATGCAAGTGGCATCATAGCAATCTCTATGGATTATTCCAATGCTTTCCAGGAAAACATGGGGAGGGGGCAGAGAGGAGACAAGACAACTATTGTGTGTGTGAGTGGGATGTGGGGCAAAGAAGGGTCAGCTGCAGATTGCTAGGAAACAGTTCCAGATAGTCCTGGTTCTGCAGCCATGGTAGACAGGACTGGCACTAACCGTTGCTGTCCTTACCAGCGGGCACAAGGGGTAGAGGCCAGCTACAGCTCCACAAATACCAGCAGTTACTGATGGTGCAGAACCTCATGTGTACAACTAGTTGCCAGCTGCAATGTTAGTCATGCCATAGATAAATAGATGCTCTGTAATTGGGCGCTGCAGATCCCTTGTGGCGCCATATAATTTAATAATAGATGAGTATATGGATGTGTTTTACAAATGAAAGCTGCAAACACACACACACACACATATATTGCATAAAAGTGAAGGTCTTACCTGCATAGTGGTCAAACACTGTGGGCACATACTCCTCCGGGAAGGCATCATTGGCATAGCTCATGAGCAGGCAAGTTTTGCCCACCGCCCCATCACCCACCACCACGCACTTCAGCATGCTACTTGCAGTCCCATTCGCCATGGATGTTCATGTTGAGGAGTCGGGCCAGGGAGAAAGCCAGGTCACACTGCACCGCATGCTGCCATCCCCTCCTAAAAGTGTCTGCGGGCGCCGGGCGTCCTCCCCCAGCAGCAGCTCAGCGCCGGCCCCACCGAAATACTCCCCACCAGATAATAATCTTATTTCTTATTCTTCTTGCAAAGTGTGTGCACTTGTCCCCCCCTCCCCCAACTTGTAAGGGCACAGCAGCAGCAGCAGCGGCGGCGGCGGCGGCACTTCCCGGCTCTGCAGTCTCAGCCTAGCTTTGGCCCGGGGGGGCTGGGAGAACAGATGCAGGCAGCTCATGTGCTGCTTAAGGGACCGTCTTCAAAGCGCTTCCTGCAGCAGACAAGGAAGATTGAGAACTACTAGTGCCACATGTGTCTTACCATAGATCCTGAATGCTGCTGCTGGCATCCTCAGCCTTGTAATAGCCACATGCTGGATGCCTACAACAAGCCAAAGCCCTCATATTCAGAACCTATTTCTGTAATACAGATGTAGCCTAACCAACAGCCAGGGCACATGTGCAGGCTGCTTCATTCCTGCATTAAATAATTTATTTATATGAAATAATATTTCTTCTTATCCATAATAACTTGTTTCCTATGAGTCATGTAGTCCTCTTCCTGTGCCGTGCTACTGCACACAGCTGGTGGAGTAAATGCAGATGCAATGGGGGCTCTTTGTCTAGCCAGGGGGAAGCTTCTGCCACCACCAGTTGCATTTCATGACTTCACAGGAATACAGGAACCAGAAAAAGTAACATGTAATGGGCAGGTGAGCTGCCGTGGAAGTCATTAACAGCTGGAGCAGGCCAAAGTTTGGGGGCCACCGCTGGACACCATGGGGCTCATTCTGGGAACAATTCACTGGCTACTCCAGAGGTGGTGGTGCTGCAGCAGTATATGGTCGCTAGGTCAACACATATAAGATCGACCACTGAAAGGTCAAAATGGCTTATTTTGACACACAAACTAGGTCCACATGCCTAAGGTTGACATGGTTGGAAGGTTGACACAAGCAGGTAGGGTATTTCATGCCCTACCATCCATAGTGCGTGGAGGGAGAATAGTGTACTGAGTGTAGCAAGGCTCTGTGCCCGAAGCATGGTGAGCCATTCAAGGGGACGCGGTACACTTTGACGGTGGCCATGTCGACTATGTCAACATTCGGGACAAAGAAAAAGTAAAAAAAAAAAAAAATGTCGACCTAGCCATTGTCGAATTATTGCTTGTGTCGATCTTCCAACCATGTCAACCTTAGGTATGTTGACCTGTTTCATGTGTCGGCCTTAGCCATGTCGACCATCAGTGGTCGACCCAATGCATGTCGACCTAATATTGGTCGACCCATTCCTGCTGCAGCACAGTTCAAAATTCAAATAGGGGAGACACACCAACTGCCATTCCATATGGGCTCACTGGCAGATGAATTTTGAACTGTGCTGCAGCCTCTCCTCTGTAGCCACCACTGGCCCAGCGATTACGTTTTTTACCTCAAAGCTACCACTAAATGGTGCCGAAGACGCATTTCAATTGTTGCTCTGTTCGGGCGCAATATTTCAACTCACCGCCTCCTGAAATGTGCGAAAAGTATCGTGGTTGTAAATGATTGCTGCTTAAAAAATACAGCCATTCTCGGTCAAAGTCCTGCATCTCCGGCGTCACACTCCCTATTACATTTACCCCACCATATTTAAATTTTTAGTCTATAATTGATCCTTGTTTAGTTCTTTTATTTTGTAATTAAACTGAAATGTCTGGTACGCCAAATCTGCACTGTTGACAGGGAGACCTTATTGCATAGATTTCTAAGCATTAATAATAATTGCTTTAATTGGCTTGTTTCAGCCATTATCCTTAATTGTGTTATATCTCAGTGATTCATAATTCATATTCCCAACTGAGCACAAGAGGACCTGTCGCCTACACAATACACAGATACAATCGCACGTTTACCACAAATCGCATGACTTGCCGTGGCCAAAAAATCGCACATTTAAATTTGCATTTAGATTTTTTCTCATAGAAAACATCAAAATCGCAAATGTAATAGGGTGCAGATTGTCAAATCGCACCCTAAACGTTATCAAAATTTGCAAAAAAATAAAAAGACCAGGTCCAGGCTGGTGAGTTTGACAAAACCATACAGAAATCAGGGGTAGATTTATTAAGATTGGGGAAGTGATAAAGTGTCTGGTTTTTATCACCGGCCAATCAGCTCCTACCTGTCATTTTTCAAACCAAGTCTGTAACTTCACAGTTAGGAGCTGATTGGCCGGTGATTAAAACCAGACACTTTATCACTTCACCGAGCTTAATAAATCTGCCTGTCAGTGAGATCTGTGCATGGTTCGATCCAAAAAAGTGTCTAAAATTTTTTTTTTTTAAAGGGTTGAAAAAATAATGCAGTTCCACCCCCCCCCCCCCCCCCCCCCCCAGGTTCTTGGACCAGTCCTGGTTCCAAAAATACGCTGGACAAAAACACTGGTTGTCCCACCTAGGAGAGTGGGGATCCGCCCCCTGGATTGCTTCCCTATAGATCTGCAATTTTAATGTTTGCTGCTGTAATTCTCTAAGAATATATTTCTTTCTAACATTACATAACAGTATTGTCAGCCGCCGCCGTCCCAGAGCGCCTCTGCGTGATGTCACGTCCGGGACGGGCGGCGGAGATGGAGCGCCGGGGGAGCGTCGGGGGCGTTGCCTAGCAACGCCCCGAGCTTCCGGCTCCGTGGTTCCGGCTGCTGGACGTCGGGGCGTTGCTGGGCAACGCTCTCGAGTCTCCAAGCAGCGTGCGGCGTCAGCGCGGCTGACGTCAGCACAATCACAGGCGGCAGATTCAAATAAATAGCTGGCGTCTGCTGGGAACAGACGCCGGTTATAGCTTTGGTCATACCTTAGTGTGCCTTGGTGTTCCTGGTTCCAGAAGTACTCTGCAGTCCTGTGCCTTCCCGTTCTGTGTCGTGCCTCGTGCTGTTCCTCGTGCCGTGTCCCGTTTACCTGTGTCCGGCTACAGATAAGTGTCATCAGAGGACCTGGTTGTCAGTGCTTTCTAGCTCCATATTCCACCTGGTTAGAAGCATTGCTGCCAGCTGTATCTTTTATCTTTATATTCCATCTTCGGCATTGTTGCCCTCAGTTGTTGTGATATTATCCCATCTTTGTAGCATTGTTGCTTCCTTGTTCACCATTTACATTTAGTACCATCTTCACGTATTGTTACGTTTAGTACACGCCAGGCGTCCGGGGTCCCCCTGCCTTCTGTAGGTGTAGTTAGCTTTGCCCTTGCGCTCTCCTGGCCTCAGCAGCTGGTGTTGTCCACCCTTAAGACCTGCCTGTAGCGGAGCGGAGCGGGCCTAACTCGCTCCCCAGCCGAGACGGGCCCAGGTGAAGTCTAGCTCTGCACACAGCTGCTGACTCCTGTCTGAGGCAACGGAGTTAGGGTCCGGCAGGGGTCCCCTTCGCATAACATTATAACCGGCCAGATAATATTGTAACACAACCATATTACCTTTACAGTGGTTGTGTATCTCTTGGTTTAGCATGGATCCCAATGCGGGGGTTCCGGCCCAGGTTTTTGCTGAACAGTTACACCACCTTACTCAGCAGTTGCAGGATCTCACTCTCAGAGTTGAGTCTCAGGAGGAGGTTCGTAGAGCAGCTCCTGCAACGGCTATGTCTGTTAAAGAACCCAAAATGAGCCTTCCTGATCGGTTCACTGGGGATAGACATCAGTTCTTTAATTTTAAAGAGAGCTGTAAATTATATTTTCGGTTACGGCCCCTGTCCTCCGGGTCTGAAATACAGAGAGTGGGGTTGGTTATTTCTCTCCTCCAGGGGGATCCACAGACGTGGGCATTTGGGCTGAAGTCAGACAGTCCGGCTCTCCGGTCCGTGGAGTCTTTTTTCCAGGCAATGGGGATTTTATATGATGACCCAGATAAGGCAGCCGCAGCAGAAGCTCACCTTCGATCTCTCAAACAAGGTCGCCAGGTGGCAGAGGCCTATTGCTCTGAATTCCGGCGATACGCTAATGATTCAGGGTGGAATGATCCAGCTTTACGCTCCCAATTTAGGGTTGGGCTGTCTGACCAAATAAAAGATTCCTTGGTGCAGTATCCCACACCAATGTCCTTGGACGATCTCATGCAGCTGGTTATCAGGGTGGATCGCCGGCTCCGTGAGAGACGCTCAGAGCGAGGGGCAGGGTTGATGCCATTGCCCAGTGTCCCCGAGGATTCTGCTGTTGACCTTGGGGAACCTATGCAGTTGGGCGCAGCTCGCTTATCTCCGCAGGAGAAGGCCAGACGGCGTGCTCAGGGCCTCTGTTTATACTGCGGGGTGCGGGGACACTTGGTAAATGCTTGTCCTGAGCGCCCGGGAAACGCCAAGGCCTGAGGATGCGGGGAGACATCCTATCAGGCCTATCTCTTATATCTCCCAGTAATTCTTTATTAATCCCCATATGTATTTGTTCTGAGATTCATAGGTGGGATGGCCAGGCATTTATTGATTGTGGGGCTGCGGGTAATTTTCTGGACTCCCAGTTAGCCAAAGAACTGGGGATTTCCCTCATACCAGTATCTCCAGAGATTTCGGTGTATGGCTTAGATGGCAATCGATTGCCCAATGGAGTTATTACACAGCGCACCGTTCCCCTACAGGTCCAGGTTGGGGTTACCCATTCTGAGCTCTTATCCTTTTTTATTTTTCATAGTCCTGTTACACCCGTAGTGCTGGGATTACCATGGCTTAAACTACACAACCCACATTTTGATTGGCAGTCAGGGGAACTTGTAAGTTGGGGGGAGCAATGTTCTCATAATTGTCTAGCCCTGCCAGTCCGCATGGTGACTCCCTCAGTTTCTGGGTTACCTGAACCTTATTTGTCTTTTTCCGATGTGTTTTCCAAAAAAGAAGCAGACGTCTTGCCCCCTCATAGACCATATGATTGTGCCATTAATCTCATTCCTGAGGCCAAACTTCCCAAGGGGCGATTATACTCCTTATCCCTTCCTGAGGAGAAGGCGATGGAGGAGTATATTGAGGAAAACCTGAAGAAAGGGTTCATTAGGCCCTCAAAATCACCCGTCGGAGCCGGGTTCTTTTTTGTGGGGAAAAAGGACGGCTCCCTTCGCCCGTGCATTGATTTTAGACAGCTCAATGCCATTACAGTAAAAAATTCGTATCCTCTTCCACTCATATCTGTACTCTTTGATCAGCTTCGTAAGGCATCCATTTTTTCTAAAATTGATTTGAGGGGGGCGTACAATTTAATCCGCATTAAAGCCGGTGATGAGTGGAAAACTGCGTTTAATACGCATTCAGGACATTATGAGTATTTGGTTATGCCCTTTGGTCTCGCTAATGCACCTGCAGTGTTCCAGGATTTTATTAATGACGTCTTGAGGGAGTTTTTGGGGATTTTTGTCGTAGTATATCTGGATGATATTTTGATCTTCTCCCCATCACTGGAGCAGCACCGCTTGCATGTATGCGCAGTTCTAAAAAAATTGAGGGAGAACAATTTGTATGCCAAGTTGGAGAAATGCGAGTTCGAGGTGGAGAGCATTTCTTTCCTGGGTTACATTATTTCCCCTCGGGGTTTTCAAATGGACCCAGTAAAGCTCCAGGCCATTAAGGATTGGGTTCAACCATCTAACCTCAAATCCACTCAGAGGTTCTTGGGCTTTGCTAACTATTATAGGAGATTTATTCCATTCTTCTCTGATATTGTAGCCCCCATTGTTGCATTAACCAAAAAGGACGCCAATCCTTCAGTCTGGTCCGATGCCGCTGTTAACGCCTTTAGTAAGTTGAAGGCAGCCTTTCTTTCCGCCGGGGTTCTGAGGCATCCCAATCCTGAATTACCCTTTGTCATGGAAGTTGATGCCTCAGAAGTAGGGATTGGGGCAGTCCTCTCACAGGTGGATAGGCAGGATGGGTTCTTACATCCTTGTGCTTTTTTTTCTCGGAAATTTTCCTCAGCGGAATGTAATTATGATGTCGGCAATCGGGAGCTTCTCGCCATCAAAGCAGCCTTAGAGGAATGGCGACATTGGCTGGAGGGGGCCAGGTTCCAGGTTACCATCATAACAGATCATAAAAATCTGGCATATCTCCAATCAGCCAAGAGAGTCAATGCGAGGCAGGCTAGGTGGACATTATTTTTTGCCCGATTTAATTTCATTATTACTTATAGGCCAGGGTCAAAAAATGTCGTTGCCGATGCTCTTTCTAGAAGTTTTTCCGCTGTCCAAGAACCGCATTTACAACCAGAGTCTATTATTCCTGCCTCTTGTATTATTGCTGGGGTTACTCATAGCCTTTTGGATCAAGTCATGTTGGCACAAGCTTCGGCTCCGAAGGCCGTGCCAGAAGGTAAACTCTTTGTACCTTTTGAGCTCCGCAAAAAAATTTTTTTGGAGTTTCATCAATGTAAATCAGCGGGTCATCCCGGCAGTGATAAAACGTTATCTTTGTTATCAAGAGCTGTCTGGTGGTCCACCATGAGGAAGGATGTCAAGGTATGGGTAGCTGCCTGCGATGTTTGTGCCAGGAATAAGACTCCCCGTTCTTCGCCCATTGGTCAGTTGGTTCCCTTGTCAATATCCCGGAGGCCATGGTCACACATTTCCATGGATTTTATAACTGATTTACCATTATCCAGGGGTTGTGATTCCATCTGGGTGGTGGTAGACCGATTCAGTAAGATGGCACATTTTGTCCCCTTGACTGGTTTACCTTCCGCGGAAAGGTTGGCCTCTTTGTTTTTATGCCACATTTTTCGCTTGCATGGTCTTCCTACTGATATCGTCTCAGATAGGGGCGTTCAATTTGTGGCCAAGTTTTGGAAGTCTATGTGTTCTGCGTTACAGATTAAGCTCAGTCCATCTTCGGCCTATCATCCACAATCTAATGGGCAGACGGAACGTGTGAATCAGACACTCGAGCAGTTCCTGCGGTGTTACGTATCAAAGTCCCAACAGGATTGGGTGGAAAATCTGCCATTCGCAGAGTTTGCCTACAACAATGGCTGGCATTCTGCCACCAAAATGTCTCCATTTTTGTGTAACTATGGTTTCCACCCTCGGGCCAATTCGTTTGATCCTGTTCCCGCCAGAACAGGTAATTCGAGGTGGGTGACCAGTAGGAGAAGTATCTGGGCTATGGTCCGTAGGGCTCTCCTCTCTGCGACCACGGCCGCAAAGCGCTTCTCCGACCGTCACAGGAGACCTTGTTCGTTTAAAGTCGGAGACTGGGTGTGGCTATCCACCAGGAATATTAATATCCATCAGGCATCCAAGAAGTTGGGTCCTCGCTTTATCGGTCCCTACAGGATCATTAGGAGGATCAATCCTGTGGCCTTTCGACTCCAGATTCCACGCTCTCTGAAGGTCAATCCCACGTTCCATGCCTCATTGCTTAAACCTGCCCATCGGCCACGTGCTTACAGGCCGGCCCCAGTAATTCGTCAAGGCATCAAGGAGTTTGTGATCGATAGTATTCTGGATTCGAGAATCACTCGCGGGCGTTTGTTCTTTCTAGTCCATTGGAAGGGCTATGGACCTGAGGAAAGGTCCTGGGTCCCGGACAAGGACCTTCACGCTCCATCTTTAAAACAATTATTTCATAAGCAAAATCCGTTGAAGCCAGGACTTGGAGGTCGGTTGACCTCTCCTCAAGGGGGGGGTACTGTCAGCCGCCGCCGTCCCAGAGCGCCTCTGCGTGATGTCACGTCCGGGACGGGCGGCGGAGATGGAGCGCCGGGGGAGCGTCGGGGGCGTTGCCTAGCAACGCCCCGAGCTTCCGGCTCCGTGGTTCCGGCTGCTGGACGTCGGGGCGTTGCTGGGCAACGCTCTCGAGTCTCCAAGCAGCGTGCGGCGTCAGCGCGGCTGACGTCAGCACAATCACAGGCGGCAGATTCAAATAAATAGCTGGCGTCTGCTGGGAACAGACGCCGGTTATAGCTTTGGTCATACCTTAGTGTGCCTTGGTGTTCCTGGTTCCAGAAGTACTCTGCAGTCCTGTGCCTTCCCGTTCTGTGTCGTGCCTCGTGCTGTTCCTCGTGCCGTGTCCCGTTTACCTGTGTCCGGCTACAGATAAGTGTCATCAGAGGACCTGGTTGTCAGTGCTTTCTAGCTCCATATTCCACCTGGTTAGAAGCATTGCTGCCAGCTGTATCTTTTATCTTTATATTCCATCTTCGGCATTGTTGCCCTCAGTTGTTGTGATATTATCCCATCTTTGTAGCATTGTTGCTTCCTTGTTCACCATTTACATTTAGTACCATCTTCACGTATTGTTACGTTTAGTACACGCCAGGCGTCCGGGGTCCCCCTGCCTTCTGTAGGTGTAGTTAGCTTTGCCCTTGCGCTCTCCTGGCCTCAGCAGCTGGTGTTGTCCACCCTTAAGACCTGCCTGTAGCGGAGCGGAGCGGGCCTAACTCGCTCCCCAGCCGAGACGGGCCCAGGTGAAGTCTAGCTCTGCACACAGCTGCTGACTCCTGTCTGAGGCAACGGAGTTAGGGTCCGGCAGGGGTCCCCTTCGCATAACAAGTATTTTTAACTTTTGAAAGAAAAAAAAGTAATTAATATATACAAACTCATGAGCCATCAGACTTCAAAAAGCATGTTTATCTAAGGCTTCTAGAATTGTTTTCTCAGCGCTATTTTCTGTTATAAGAGGCAAGGGGTCACATCATTCCAAGCTGTCTATCAAACGAGAACATGAATGATATGATTGGCTGGTATGACCTTTCCAAAGAGAAATTAATCTCTCTGGTAAAGGGACTTGGTTATTGGAACACAAATCATTAATTCTGTGGCAACAAGTCTGGACAGATGAATAATTAAATTTTCTAAACCGAGTTAATTGCGGCCGAAAATGTAAAATGCGCATTGTAACTTCTGGGAGGTTTTTAAAACATTATTTAATGGTGTTATGGTGTATAGCAGTTCTCCACCTTTACACAATTGGACTGATTCAGGCGGCTTTTTTTTTTCAGACACCTCCTACGTCCGTAGCATATTTTTATATTTCTGCTGCATCAAAGATAAAACAGCGATGCAAATAATGCAGATCTCTGAATCAGGCCCAGTGTTAGTACATTAACCCAAATTGTGCCATCTCGGCCTGCCCCCTTCATATAAATATTGAGAACAATAGAGCAGAAGGCAGGGCATCTCCCAACTCCAGAATGTCATTGGGAGGGTAAGAAAAATGTTGTCCAATATTGACCAGGTGGTTTACGTACCAATAGGATGGCGTGCTCTGTGGGCAGATGCCCGATCCATTCCGCACATGTGTAGAAAGGCCCTTGTGATATTGATCTTGTGTCAGCCACAGCATGATGGACATGTGGCAGCATTTGGGGGGTGAAGCAGAGGTCGCATCCAGCACTGTTCTTCAAAAAAATGGTCGTAATGATAATCCGTGGCTGAGCCCTCAGACGCAAGCTCGGTTTATCGCTATTGCAAACCGGAGGCAACTCTTACAGATGCGGCGTCTCCTGTTGCATTTCCTGGCAGCTGTGCAATTCCATCCAAACATGAATAAGACGCTTAGGGTGAGATTTAATAGGATGAGAGATTTAGAAAGTGAGAGATTTGGGAAGAAATCTTCAGTTTTTTTAAAGTGGCAATCATTTACACTGCAAAATCATACTGGTTTTGCAGTGTAAATGATCGCCGCTTTAAAAAAACCTGGAGATTTCTTCCCAAATCTCTCACTTTCTGAATCTCTCATCCTATTAAATCTCACCCTTAGTTTCTGTCCAGGAAAAGGAAGGGTAATAATACATCTGCTGTTACATTGAGGCCTGCTGGATTCAGTTAATGTAGTGGTCTCTGATTCAAAGATCTGACCTGATTGGTAACACCCAAGGTTCTATTATTCCCATTTTTATTGCAGTTGAAAACCATTTTCTTCTGGTCTAATAAGGGGGATACAAATATCCCAGCGGTCAGGTTGCTGGTGGTTAAAAAAGACTGACCCCGGCATTCCAATGCGGAGAATTCCGACAGGTGCTCTATTACCTAACCCTCTACCCCAACCTCTAGCCTAATCATAACCCCCCCCCCCGTGCAGTGTGACCTTAACCCTTCTAGCTAGTGCCTAACCATACCCCCCCCCAGTGCAGCATGACCCTAACCCTCCTAGCTAGTGCCTAACCACACACCCCCATGCAGCCCGATCCTAACCATCCTAGCTAGTGCCTAACCATACCCCCCCCCCCGTGCAGCCTGACCCTAACCCTCCTAGCTAGTGCCTAGCCATACCCCCCATGCAGCCTGACCCTAACCCTCCTAGCTACTGCCTAACAACCCCCCCCATGCAGCCTGACCTTAACCCTTCTAGCTAGTGCCTAACCATAACCTCCCCCGTGCAGCCTGACCTTAGCCCTCCTAACTAGTGCCTAACCATCGCCCCCCATGCAGCCTGACCTTAACCCTCCTGGCTAGAGTCTAACCATACCCCCCCCCCTCCCCGTGCAGCCTGACCCTAACCTTCCTAGCTAGTGCCTAACCACACACCCCATGCAGCCTGACCCTAACCCTCCTGGCTAGTGCCTAACCAAACCCCCCCCCCATGCAGCCTAACCCTAACCCTTCTAGCTAGTGCCTAACCAAACCCCCCGTGCAGCCTGACCTTAACCCTCCTAGCTAGTGCCTAACCAAACCCCCCCCCATGCAGCCTGATCCTAAACATCCTAACTAGTGCCTAACCATACCCCCCCATGCAGCCTGACCCTAAACCTCCTAGCTAGTGCCTAACCAAACCCCCCATGCAGCCTGACCTTAACCCTCCTAGCTAGTGCCTAACCAAACCCCCCATGCAGCCTGACCCTAAACCTCCTAGCTACTGCCTAACCAAACCCCCCCATGCAGCCTAACCTTAACCCTTCTAGCTAGTGCCTAAAAAACTCCCCATGCAGCCTGACCCTAAGCCTCCTAGCTAGTGCCTAAAAAACTCCCCATGCAGCCTGACCCTAAGCCTCCTAGCTAGTGCCTAACCATACCCCCCATGCAGCCTGACCCTAAGCCTCCTAGCTAGTGCCTAAAAAACTCCCCATGCAGCCTGACCCTAAGCCTCCTAGCTAGTGCCTAACCAAACCCCCCCCATGCAGCCTGACCCTAACCCTCCTAGTGCCTAACCATACCCCCGTACCCCTCCATCTAAACTTAAACCCCTCACCCGCAGCCTCACCCTAACATTGAGAGTGTCATCAATTTCAACAAAAATGTGTCTGACATGTTCAAAAGGTCAACACAAGAAATAGGATGACATGACAATGGTCAATGCATAAAAAGGTTTTCATGAGTTTTTTTCATTTGTTGGACTTTTTCATACTTTACCATTGACGTTAATTCTTATTGGGAACGATAATGTGTGAGAGCAGCGGATCATGGCTCCCGGCCAAAAGCATGTTGGGGAAAGCAAGCCATGTGAGGGGTCGCGTATAGGGGTATGCATTTAAAACTCGGTGTGCCACACACATTCATCTTTTGCACCTAGCATCGGGGTGCTAAACGCACCAATACTACTTATGATGCTTCAGACACTGGTTTAAATTCAGTAGGTGGTCATAGCATTCCAATCAATTAGCGATGTGCAGGTAATTTCTCCATGAATCCAAATCCACCCAAATTTGGTGGATCTGCACCAAGCCAAGACTTGCTGACTGGGCTGCGAGTATTTAGAGCCCAGCAACCAGGCAAACGGCGCCATGTTGAATCCCCCTCCCTCACCCCTGTGCACATTATCGAATGGTTTTCCCCCTGCTCACAGCTCTAAGTCTAGACTTACTCAGGGCTGTGAAGGCCGTGGGGAGAGGTTCAGCGGCCCCCCTTCTCAACGTCCGGGCAACGCCTACGTTTTCTAGGGCACTCCCAAAACACGATGCATCGCCGCCCCCAAACGCCCAGTGCCTCTCAATAACTTTGCGTATGGCCAGCGAAGGCTAGGCTTCACATGGTCCATTCTCAGCATGACCCCGCGCATGTGCACTGCGGACTAAAACAGGGAATCTGAACCAACACACTTGAGGGTGGTTTTGCCAAAAACAAAGCACGGTGATACTGAATGCACTTCATACCTTCTACGGCATCTCGCAGCTCTCACTGAACTCAAGGGAGTTTATTTACTAAGATGGGAGATCTCATTTAGATGGGATGTTGGTATGGGGAACCAATCAGAATGTAATTCTTATTTATTTAGCACCTTCTAGAAGATAATAGATTGGTTGCCAATAGCAACATCCTACCTGAGATAGAACTTCCATTTTAGTAAATAAACCCCAAGTTCTCATTCTCCTTATTGCATCAGAAATCTCAGAATGGGTATTTTCTAAATGCAGAATTCATCACATATTCTCATAGGAGTATCTCAATTCCTTTCTGAACATTTACTTTTATGAAAAACAGGACAGTAGCCAATGTGTCCACTTTTTTCCCACTACATCTTTGGTAGACCCCAGACTGATATACATAGAATAAAAAAAAAAAATTAGGACAAGCTGCAATGTAATGAAAACACAAATCAAAATCACACATACAATAAATGATGAATGAGCGATTGTGCTTATCCTGTATATTCTCGCTTCCTTGCTTATATCTATTGTGCATACTTTTTGGACCTTATTCTGGTTGAATTCGCAGCCTTTGGGAGTCCAACAGATGCCACCCTGTGAATGCCGGGTCCCAACGCCCCCCACCCGCATGCCGCGTATATGCTGGTATATAATATGATCAATAGAGCTGCCACCACATCATGCAGTGTAAGGGACAGAGCAGAGCTGCTCCACATGCCCTGTGTGCCAGCTTCTTCTACCACATTTACAGATCGACCGCAAAACGACAGACGCGATTCAATGTCCCGCTTGCCGATGGGCGCAAAGGGGGCGTGGACGCGAAAACGTCCGTGGATTGTCGATCTGCGGCCCAGATAACGACAATCCATGGCCGTTATCGGCAGAACAGGCCCGACAGCTTATGAAGTCGGGCCCGTTCTGCCGTGATCCAGCATCAATGCTGTCGCTAATGACAGCATTGAATAGGGAGCTGCCGCTATTTCCCACGTCGGAAAAATCGGCAGCAGATTGCATACCCCCCTATGTCTTTTACCTCATTAACAAAACGCAGATTGGTATTTTCTCCTGATGTAAGTTATTGGCACCATTAGAACATCAATTACAGAGGATTGAAATATATGGCCTGTAAGCAATAAAAATAAATAATCCACTCTGTGGGTAGTAGATAAATAATACATTGAGAAGCTAATTATACACCTTATTCCTGTGACACCAATAAATTATTTTTCACTGTTAATGAGGAGCGTAAACACTGATATATAATTTGTAATCCTTATTTAAAGGGAAACAAATTCCTTTGCGATAACAATAGTTACAGCAGCCTAGCAGTGATTTTCATATTACTGTACATACCATATGTTTAATTTAACTTTGGTATTGGTGCACGGCAGGGAGGGACGTTGGGAGTATTGGTGCCGAGCAGGGAGGGAGTAGTTTAGGGGGGACGACGTATGAGTGCAGGACTGAGCGACTGGGCAGTAAGGGCAAGGACGTCTGAGTGTGGAACTGATTGGCCAGGCAGCTGAGCTTGTTTTGGGCCCCTCAGATCATCAAGGCCCAAGATGACTGTTCCCTTTGACCCCCTTTTAGGGTTCCGTTGGGGTACTGATGTCCTTAGGTCAGATATCAGGCGGTTTGCTCGGTCCAGGACAGAGCCGTGAATTATAATACGCCCGGGGTTTTTACTAGGGAAACCTGCAAGGAGTTCAACGTGGGTGCCGGACGGCTCCCAGACAGTCGGAATTCCGACAGTCAATACTCCGACGTCAGAATCCCGACTGCTCCCTCGTGGGGGTCCACGACCCCCATAGAGGGAGAATAAAATAGGTGGCGAGCTGCGCTGCGCTCGCCACCGAGCCCGCAAGGGGCTTCATTGCGCTCCCCCCACTGTGCAGTCGGGATTCCGACGTCTAAGTAATGACTGTCGGAATCCCGACTGTCGGTGATTTATACCACACCCGTTCAACGTGCAGGTTGCGCCCTCAGCCTGGGTCATCTGATGCTGAAAAGTAGGGACCTGGACTCAGAGAGACTTACTGCACCTTTCTAAGCACTCATAGCAAAAGTGCTGCTTTTGGAACTAATTATTGTGATATACACTGAAGTTATATTGTGTTGTTTTAATGTATGTAATTCTGTGAAACGGTTATAGCATATGTGAAATAATAGTTATACACTGTGTGAAGGGATCCGATACGATTTCCCGGCGGTCGGGATCCCGGCGGTCAGAATCCCGACACTGGAATCCCGATCGCCGAAATCCCGACAAGGGGGGGACATGGAACGCCCCCCCTTGCGGGCTCGCTGCGCTCGCCACGCAGCGGGCCCGGTGCCTCGCTACGCTCGGCACGCTATTTTATTCTCCCTCTATGGGTGTCGTGGACACCCACGGAGGGAGAAAAAGTTTCGGGATTTCGGCGGTCGGGATTACAGTGTCGGGATTCCGACCGCCGGGATCCCGACCGCCGGCAAATTAACCACATCCCGTGTGAAGTAACTCTATTTGGTCAAATTATTGTTTGCTGTAATTCATTTCATTGTTTTCTAGAATTTCACCCTTATTTATTGAAATAGAAAGTGACAATTTGCTCCTGTAAACGAATTACCAAGTCACTTTTCTAATGTGTGGTGACTGTGGAGGTGATTCACTAACACTCGGCAGGGCGAATTCAGCCCCATTCCAATGTTTTTTAATGGTCTGCACCAGCTAAATAAAACTGTACCGAATGTACCGTTATTTGAAGATCCCGCTCCCGCTCGGATGCGCCTCCTCCAGTCTCGGGGGTAAACAGACGATTCATAAGCACTAGCAGTGGTGTTACTGAAGGCGGCGCCGGGAGAAGAGGGGCTGGTTGCAGAGTGCAGGGGGCTGGGAGGCGGCACCGGCTCAGGTAACATGAACCTGACATTATATATAACTGGGTGATGACAAGTCTGGTCTAGGGATGGCCATCGTTTCCATTGCTAAACTATGCCATGGATGACCATCGATATTTTTACATGTCAGCCAATCAAAGCACGGGGGCGAGGCTTCGCGGGTGTCGGGGGGCGGAGCTATGCTCCGTGTCCCGGTACTTAAAAAAAAAGCAAAACATTGTTTTGCTGTTCCATCGATGGAGGGAAACCACCTGGTTCTCCCCCATTGATGGCGAAAGTATTCGACATCGGCCATGAACCATCGTTGATTTCCAATCAATGGTCGATGGCCATCCCTAGTCTGGTCTCCTGATGATAGGGCAGCTGGGACTACAGCTCCAGCCCAGGATGCTTGGGAAGTACTCTCACTGCTGGAGACACAATAATGGCCAGCAGTAACTGCAGTGGCAGCCCAACCTCTGCTCCTGAGTGACAGCTTCCCTGGCCAATCGCCGCTCCACCCACCATGCCTCTCAGCTGGCCTGACTATTGGCACTGATAGCCAATCAGCCCCCACCAAATCCATCCCCATCATTTTTCCTGACTGACCACAGTGCCAACCAATAAACACAATGCAATGCTGACCAATAGCAGACAACCACTAATGTGTTTGCAATTTGCAGGCTGACAGGGAGTTCAACTGTTATTCTCTCCCCAGTCCTGTGTCTTCCCCCATTAGTTTAACTTAAAAAAAAAAAAGCCTATTACACATTCGGAAAGGGACCACGCCCCTTTTCCCCAAGCCCATTTGTCAACGGCCATGCCCCCTTCCAAATGTGTACCGGTTTCTACCCTTCGGATGTCGGAGGGTATGGTATTATACTTAACTGAGCTTATTAAAATGATTGTTTATTATAGTAAACCTGCAGTATGGGATCTTCTGCACATCATATTGAAGAGGATGTTTAAACTGTGTATTATAATCAGCACAGGGATATGATAATGTACAAAGAAGGGCAACTATAATGGTGCATGGCCTACATCACAAAACTTACCCAGAAAGACTAAAATATCTTAATATGTATAGTTAAAGGGGCAGACTAGATGGGCCAAGTGGTTCCT
This sequence comes from Crinia signifera, assembly GCF_055691185.1. Lineage (NCBI taxonomy): Eukaryota > Metazoa > Chordata > Amphibia > Anura > Myobatrachidae > Crinia > Crinia signifera. Next base: position 46,457,155 of record NC_139219.1, on the reverse strand, counting down.
ATCTGCCGTCAAATTCTATGTTTCTATGTGTCAGGTAAAGATGCAGGAGTACACATATATTTTTTAATTTCTGCTGATGAGCTTGGCGACACTAATCCCATATCACAGCAGCCAAGGGGTGAAAGATTGTTTACATTGCCTATAGCTCTTAATTCTAAGAATCAGAAAAGCAGAAGTATTTTAGCTGAATATAGTTTCCAGTCTGAGTGGTTAAAGAAGAACGTCACAGACGTTCCACAAAGAAGAACATTTTTTCAGTTACTCATTGTGAAACAGTCTAGTGCAGTGGTTCGGAAACTGTGTGCCGTGGCACCCTGGGGCATCTCAGGACACTTGCAGGGTTTCCTGGGTTGGTGCTCCAGGACCAATTCAAACTATTTATGGCCAATTTAACAGGCAAAACCAATGCTGGTGGCTTCCAGTCATAAAATATTGAGTGGTGCTAAGTCATTCTAATTGACTCGGTAGGCTGTGAAGCTAGCAGTTTACCAAGACCATGTGATGCCGCCCCACCGCCATTTTCCCTTGCAGCCATGTGGATGTGTTACGAAGTTACATCCCCTCGCATGTGCCCGCAGACGGCAACCACCGAATGATTTATCCTACCTCCGCAAATATAAGTTACACTCAACTGACTTATATTTGCAGGCACCCGGGATGAAGACAGGGCAGGCTGCTGATGTATGTCATGTGACGTCAGCCACCTCCAACCCCCCCCCCCCAGCAGGAAACAATGGGCATTCCCATGTCCCAGTGCCACCACCGCCCCATCCCTCCCCTCTGCGAATAGCCTGGCGACAGTGTAAATCGCCAAGGCCATTTTCAGTCAGGGCTTGCACATGCGCAAACCCCGACCATCGGGGCAGGGGCCAAATTTGGTTCACAGGAAAATCTAATTTATGCCATGCAGCAAGCCCTACGCCGCACAAAGGAAACAAATGACCAAACGGCAAAATATGATGGAAACTTGGATTGACCTGCAGAATTGGATGGACCTGGTGACCCGGATGAACCTTAGGACTTGGATGGACCTGGACACATGGGCAGACCTGAAAATTTGGAAACCTGAATGGCCATCCACACATCTGCATTTGGTCAATTTGCTTAAGTATTCAAAAAAAAGTTTACCAAACTAAAAAAAAAAGTTTTAACAAAAATATTAAACTAAACACTTTAAACAGGTAAAGAAAAGAAAAAAAATATAATAAAAAGTAAAGCAAAAACTGATTGTTGATGATAGTGGTGCATGAGTATACACAGCAGCACAAAAGCACACTGTCTCTCTCAGCTTTTGTCCCACCATGTCTCATTACCATCCCTTTGTGTCATTTTTAATTAAAATGTTTACAGTACCAAAAAAGGGAACTTTATTACACTGGTGGTGTGTTAAGTTTCTGGTGCTGCCTGTACTGTTGTGTGCTGTTTTATCAAATTGAGCATCTCTTCCGCAAAATAAAGAGGTTTCTTTACCACTTTCCAATCAGGCAGCTAAGTGTTCCGATGCAGCTTGGAGACATACTGTACTGTACAGTAGCAGTGGAACTCAAAGCATGAATAGTTTGTTGCAGTATGGAAAAAGTTCATCAGGGTAGCCAAACATGACGCACCTGAACTGAGCTCACTCTGCGATCTGCTTTGTGAGCATATTCTCCACAAAAAAAAGAGGTTTCTTTACTAATTTCCAATCAGGCACTTTAGCGTCCAATGCAGCTTGGGGGGACATATCATACAGTAACAGTAGAAATCAAAACATGGAAAGCTTGGGGCTGTATGGAAAGAGTTCAGCAGGGTAGTCAAACATGACTGCCCTTTAACTCACTGTGTCAAATACTTTGCAAGCATCTCTTTTGCAAAAAATGGTTTCTTTACCACTTTCCGATCAGGCACTTTAGCGTCCAATACAGCTTGGAGACATAGGGCCTTATTCTGGTTCACTCTTAGAGGCAAATTCCTTCTCAAATGGACAAAACCATGTGCACTGCAGGTGGGGCAGATATAACATGTGCTGTAGATGTTGAAGAAGTACTATGAGTGGTACCAGTTGCAGCACTAGAGTTGGGATTCCCTTACTCTTTTATAGACAAATACTGTACATGAGTGGTATTGTTTTTAAAATCAGAGAGCTACTATTGTTAAACTTAACTGTACAACAAGATAGGGAAAGTTGGAACTGTTACTTTTTCTATGCAGTTCTATCAAAAGACTGGAGAATTCTGTTTTTTTATTTTCCACTTATGATTTTGGGGTGTAGATGATGAAGATACCATGCTTCCAGTAACACAACCCTAATATATGCTGCATTTTAAGTTTTTAATTTTTTTTTTGTAGCTCCCTCTCCACCCCCTGTTCGGATTGTTCCAACCGATCGTTTTCTGTACAGAATTCATGCCGTATTCGGACGTACGCGGCATTCGCACATGCGCAGATACGCCTCTGTACATGCGTAAACACCAACCATCGGCCATCCGTCTGCATTCGGAGCCATCCGACTCAATCAGAATAAGGGCCAGTATACACGTGTTTGCACTTTACACTTCAGCTTCATACACATACATCCACAGGCCTGCAGCCAGTCACCTTTCCCAGGCGCCTACACCTTTCACAGGAACCTACTGTACACCTACAATTGTATAAATAAAACTGTAAAGGTAAACTAACTCTTGATTCCTAATAACACCCTAATGGTACCCTGATAAAGTGCTAATGGTGTGGGTTTTTTTGTTTTTGGGCGGTATCCGGTCAATGTCAACCTTTTTATGTGTCTGTCTTCTTTCTTTCAAGCCAGCCCCCTCCAGTCTTTCTAGTCCCCCAGTATATTGAATGCCTTTCATCTTCTATCTCTCCAGCCAGCCCCCTCCTGTCTTTCCAGTCCCCCAATGTGTTGAATACCTTTCATCTTCTGTCTCTCCAGCCAGCTCCCACTTTTTCAATGTCCTCTGGATGGCTGCTCCTCTTGGCACTACGTCCTCTCTGCTTTTCAGTGGTTTGGCACATTGTGGCATCATGATCAGTGCAGTAACTAAGTATGGGCAATGCTTCCATTGTCTCTGGGACTTCTTCCACTGGTCATTGTGCATCATATTTCCTTTACCATAAGTATCCCTGCAGCCACTTCCATCTAACTATCACTCATCTTTCTGCTTTTACAATGTGCCTGTATGATAATAATGTAGTTGACATTTCAGGGACTTTGATCACAAATAAAATGTACATGCTGCCTAAAGGAAGGTACCAATTGTCACAATGGGTGGGCCAAATTCCCTTTGGGACGGATGATATGAGATTTGCTATACACAATGTGTGACTTAGACCTGATCACACGGCTGCAAATTGGCAGGTCAGACATTTATCACTAGACTGCTTATGCGTGCAGCCCTTAGTACGCATGCGCGAGATCATCCTGTGATCACTGGCCATTTGCAAGGTAAGTGACAGGAAGCTGGCATTTGGGGGTGGTAAATGGACATTTTCTGGGAGTGTCAGGGAAAACACAGGCGTGCCCAGGCATTTCAGGGTAAGGCATGTGACGCCAGCTCCGTACCCGATCAGCTTGTTTCTATCACAGCCACCATGTAAGTCCCTGGCTACACACAGACTGCACACCCTGGGAAAATCATTCAGTGGTGAGCGTCTGGCGAATGGATTCGCAGCTAAAAGCAAGGCTGCAATATTTTTGCATAAACGGGGGGGGGGGGGGGGCGGATTTCACTTTGGCTAGGTAGTGCATACCTGATTGCAGGGCCCTGAAAAGTAGCGGGTGTGGGATCAGGTCTGAATCAGAGCCAATATCTAATTTCACCTTTCATTAAATTGCACAACGTTGCATACAATATCGTCTGATTGGCTGTGCAGCATGACCAACCAGAAGATGCTATCTGCGACGCACGGAAGAGTACAACTGCGTATACAACTAGATTATGTGCAATTTGTTGTTCCAATAGGACAAATTGAGCCGCTATTGTTCTACAGGGTACCCGGTTTAAGAATGCGCAATTGCATTCTTTCATGTGTTTTACATATAGACATACATGTTATTATTTATGTATTATATGTGCTGGATTGACTTACTGGCGATCACCACCCCTAAGTGCATTGGGCACTGGGAATCAGCATAAACCATTTTACACTAGTAAGCCCCCAGGACTCTCGTGAAACTAGCCAGTAAGAGTACGGGGTGGACTTAAAAGCATACTTGCCTACTTTTGAAAACTAGTTTCAGGGAGATTATAGTTGGTAGTAAAATTTTTCACAGCGCCCCATTGAGAGGGCGTGTCGTGCTCTGCCCAAAGGGTGTGTCTATTTCCATATATGGAGAGATTGTGAAAAGTGATTGTGAATCTGGCACCTAGAACATGGGTGGGTATTGCTTCATCTGAGAGGAATCTTCTAAAATGACTTATATCCAAATGTAGATGAGCCACAAAGCAGTTAGTCAGAGCTGATGATTTAATGTAAATGTATCTGTCTCTCATTCCTTTTTTCCCCAAAAATGTAAAAGTGTAATGTGGGCTAGGTGACATGAGGGAGATTGCTAGACTAATGAGGGAGAGAGGGAGATTGCTGCTATTTCAGGAAGTCTCCTGCAGAAGGCAGGAGGGTAGGCAGCTATGCTTAAAAGTGTATAATGGTTTATGCTGGGGGATCGATCCAGCATATATATTACATACATTATAACATATATGTTTGTATATATGTGCTTAGGGATCTCCCTGCACTTCATGGTGGGCTCAGCAGCCTAGGAGCTGCTGCCACTGCTGGACCATGTATCTTAAGCTGCTTAGGTGGACATGTATCAAAGAAAGAAAAGTAGTTGCCCATGACCTCTGTTATTTGTATACTCTGCTGAATAAGTGCATCCCTCTCAACAGTCCCGATTAACGAGGGAATGTCCAAATTTTTAGGGATGTCTCTACATCCCTCCCGCGGCCGGCAGTGTCCCGCGGCGGGGGGGGGGCTGTTGGAAGTCCCCCCTGTCAGCTGCTGAGCAGCGGTGAAGAAACGCTGTGCTCAGCGTCTATTCCCGCAGCCAGTGGGGATAGGGCATGGCTATAGGCCATGGCCCCACAACGGTCAAAACGGGGCGTGGCCTCGCAGGATGAGTAAAGGCCACACCCCCTTTATGGATAGCCACGCCCCCTAATTTTCGGGCCTGTGTCCCTCTTCAGGGACTATCAAAGTTGGGACGTATGTAAGTGATAGTCAACCGCTGATTGGTTGCCCAAATGCAAAGGGGTAATGTTGCCCATAGCAACAAATCAGATTCTCTCATTTTCTGGGATGCAATAAAAAAAATTATATACAGAATATGATTTGTTACTATGGGCAACGTCACCTAATTTCCTTTTTAGAAGCTTTAGCCATAATACAGGAGATGAGGGTTAGGAGAAGAAGTCCCACCCAAGGTTAAGAAAGATGGGATTCCCCTATGGAATTTAGTGTATCAGGTGGCTCTGTAAAAGAACTATCAGATGCAATAACGGATGTCCCAGTTCTGTAGCCCGCATATTTATTCCTTCACTAGGCCGACTTGCAAAATAACATTGTGGCTATTTATAGGGATTTCAAACATTTACTGATACTGTACAAAATCATTTCCAGTATATTTTTGCATCTCCGTTGAATAGATGCAGTTACAGTCAAGCTATTCTTCTGCTTCTATGAGGACATATACAGAGCTGAATCCGAAGCTACGATGTCTTATTCATGTATATGAGGGAATGCTTTCAAGAAATGAAAAAATAATGAACCCTAATCAAAGACTTGGCTTAAAAAAAGTCTAAAGATTCTTAGTCCCTGCCCATTAGATGGATGAATAATTTATTGATGTGAATAACATGAGTATTGCAATGTTTCTTAAAGGTGCATTGCTTTGTAATGAAAACAACTGTCACATTCTCTCTCTCTCATTCTCATGAGTGATGACTACTTTAAAAAACGACTTCACTGGGTGGATTTTAATGATGACAACATATTTGTTCTATAAGGGTAGTTTATGAACCACAGAAGTGGAAAACTGCAGCTCACATAAGGCCATAAGTACTAAACAGGGCCAAATTAAGGTCTGTGGCCGCCCTGGACAACAAAATCCCCCCCCCCCCCCCCTCAGTTTGGGATGCAGGCAGGTGGTACCTGGGCAGCGTGGGGTCCAGGCAGCGTGAATCTGGGCAGCGCCGCAGTGGGGTCCGTGCAGTGCTGGGGAGGCAGCAGGGACCCAGGGCGGATGGGCAGTCAGCGGCGGGGTCCCTGCGGTGGTTGAGAACTAGTAGTGGTATTGGCGGGGCGGGAAGCGGCTGCTGAACGTGCAACTATTTAGAAAAGACTGGCCGGCCGTTTATTGGCTGAGAGAATTCTTTCAGCCAATCAACGGCCTCCCATCTGATTGGCTGAGAGAGTTCTCAGCCAATAAACGGCCGGCCAGTCTTTCCAAAATATGGTTTTACATTCAGCAGCCAATACCACTACTAGTTTCCATCTGCCACAGGGACCCCACCGCTGACTGCCCAGCCACCGCAGGGACCCCCTGCCTTCCCCAACCTACCCCGCTGCCTGCCACCCACCCGCCGCCACCACAGCGGTGCCGGTGTGGGAGTCCCTGATGTGTTGAGACACCGTGGTGACCGCTCCTGTCGCCCCGTGGTTAATCCGGCCCTGGTACTAAGCCTGATAATGTGGTGATAACGCACCAGCCAATCAGCTGCTGTCATTTTTCAAACACAGGTGATTGGCTGTGTGTTATCACCTTCCCTTTTATCACCGCTTTATCACTTTACAAAGCTTAATACATCTGCCCCATTGTATTTGATGGTATCCGAGTCCAACCATCAATAGTTCAACCCCACATGGTCACCAAGTACAAAATGTCAACAAGGTCACAATTTAAGAGGTGTACAATGCTTAAGGTTTACAGGTTAAAAGGGTCAACATGTTCATGTCGACACACTTTTTTCAAAAAAAAATTTTTTTTAGCATTTTACCATTCACCTGGTGACTGCCAACCTAATCATGGTCCACCCAGTAATCCACATTTGCACTCTACATTGTAGTTTTTTTTAGGAGATGCCTGGTCACGCTTCTCCAATTTTGGCCACCCCTCCTCAATACCCTCAATACCCAGAGAGGTATCAAAGGACATATGTATTTCAAGACCAATCTTTTAGGATATAAATGCTGAAACTAGAAAGCGGGTGTGAAATAGAGGTTGCTTAAATTTTTTCCCCCTAAATTTTACATCAAAATTTTAAAAAGACTGGGAGTGGGACTCGGAATGCTATGCCAGTGGGGCAGGCTTCTTGTAATTAAAGAAATCAGAACCTAACTGTGAGTTAAACTAAATCTGACATTATAGGTGAAACGCCTCAAGAAATGTTAACGAACTTGAATAGAAGATATTCCATACTAAAGATACTATCAGTGATCTCCTTCCATTTGATCACATAACAACTGACACATATCATCTATTATACAGCGGTTTACCATATAACTTTTTCAGTGGCTCCCACAGCTTAGTTCACAGGAAAAGATGAGGACTATATGATAAAGCACTAAGGTTTCCTGTAAGAATGGGACTTAGGCAGTTGTCTTTTGCAGGTATTATAATATTTGTTATTTGCAGGTGTGTAAAGGTGCCCATACATGGTGCGTTTGCACCATATGATGTGATGCGCGCTCCCTCGGGCCTCTCATGCACAGTACAAAAAGTATGTGATGCACATACTTTTTGTACTGCCTTCCGATCGCATCGCACACAAATTGCATGCAAAACGCATGCGTTGTGATGCGATCCAGCTCATAACGGGTGCGATCATCGCACCATGTATGGGCACCTTTAAGGATTTCCAGTGGTGCTCCAGTTATAGACTATGTTATGAAACTGCTGCTGAATTTTCCACGTGAAGGAAACAACAAGGAACAACAGGATTAAGCTTTAGAACAGCAGCAGGACTGATTAGACCCAGTCCGGGTTTTCCTAATGATATATGATGAAACACTGTAGGCTACTTGACAACACCTGTTATTTCCTGTTATATGTTTGTCCAGAGCAGAGGTTCTGGGTTCCCAATGCCTTTTAGTGGCTGGGCAATAGGCTGTGGAAATGTGACTGTAACGATCAGATCAGGTGATCGATCAAATTAACGTATGCCTCCTGTTATGATTATCTGTGCAATCAAGGTATGTCTGATATGTTTGGTAAAATCATGCCGCCTGTGATTATTATGTGGGAGATCAGAACATGTCATGTATTATGTGTGTGGACTATTGGTGACCCAGGGAGTGTAGCCATCTGTGGACTCCTCTGGAGTTAGGATGTAAGATAAGATCTGAGACCCCTCATAAACCAGATTGGGGGGGAGAGCAATAGTGTCCAGCCAACCGGCCAAAGTGGCTCTGGCCCTGCACTAAATGACCTCTTATCACTTGAGGAATGTATAAAATCTACTTCAAAGCAGGGAGAAATTCTTTATGGGAAAGATCCTATATCTGGAGACCTTCACTAGGCTCAGCAAGGGAATGGTTAAAAATCCCAAGGGTGGGAGGGATGAGGGAGTCTGCAAGGTATAACAAGACCCTTCTCCCTATAGTCAGTGTCACTACCTGGGGGTCTAGCAAAACAGGCTGTAGGCGACGAGAGATTTCTTGTGGAGGATCCCCCCACGTCAGGATCTGTATTTAAGTGTAAGATAGGTTCTGTCTTTTTTCCCTTTTTATTTTTGAAATTGCATTTAAAAATCGTGTGTGTACTTTTAAAATCATTGTAATGTCTTGTAATCATATTGTTTAAAGCTCTGTAGTATTTCTAGGAATAAATAATACATATTCTCAGTCCTGGTTCTGTGTTCTTAAGACTCATTAGCCTCAGAAGAGAAAGGCTGGAAAGCGTTACCATTGTTATCTTGTATTGTGTGGTCAGGGGCGAGCCAAGCCGCCCCTTGCGCAGTTTCAGGCGCTAAAATCAGGTTTTGGCTGGTGGCAGTGTACCTCAAGGAAAGGACCCGAGTGTCCTGAGTGAACCCCAGTCACGGCCGGCGCTGCTCAGATTGACGTATCGGAGCAGGCGACCGGTGGGTCCGTGACATTTGGTGGCAAGCGGTGGGGTGGAGAATTCATTTTTCTCTTTAAGAACTTAAGTGAGTGTGGGTAGAATTTTGTGAGAAATACCCACATCACCAGAATCAGAACTCAGAGCTTTACTATAGTTTTAAAAGTCACACAGTGAGTGCAATTTCTGTTCCCCTCCCTTCTCTTGTTTTTCTTTCCTATCATTTTATTTGACAAGTGTGAGACTCAGGATGGCTGATTACCAGCAGATGAGGAGAGATGACCTGGCGGTCGTGTGTGTTCGGAGGAATATCCCTTGGTCTGGCCAGAGTAGAAAACGTATGATTCAGGCACTAGTGGATGCCGATCGGACTCTAGCTGCTGGAGGAAACCAGTCCATGGACAATCCTACTCCAAGGGCTCAGTTGGCACAAGACAACACAAGTGATGCCCTGCCAGGGTCAGATGCATCTGCTGGCAACAGTGAGTCTACACTGCAGAGTTACCTTCAAACTGCTGTCAGGCAAATGAAGGACCTGGACCCCACAATGGCCGTGCAGCTAATGCAGCTAGAGGCTGAGCAGCGCAGAGCCGAGCTAGAGGCTGAGCAGCGCAGAGCCGAGCTAGAGGCTGAGGAGCGCAAAGCCGTACGAGAGGCTGCAGAGCGTCATGCCGAGCGTGAGTACCAGTTGGAACTGGTGAGGCTCAGGGGGCTGATCGCTGTTGGTGAACCAGTGGAGGATGATACAGGGCATCATGATGGCGAACCTTTACGTGAGACTTTATCTGCCGTGGCTACTGAGTTAGCAGGAGATGGGCTTCGTACTGAACTTTTACTGTCTGCGGAAGTAAATAATGTGTTGGATCATGGTGTGGACTCTGTTATCAATCATGGGGAGCCTAACAAGGGACAGAGGTCCCAAATGACCGCTGACGCGAATTTCACCGGACCGCGTCATGCACAGTTCCCTGTCTTGGAAGCAGACAGAGGAAGCCAAGTGAGTGTCAGCTTGGTTGTGAGTAATGAGCTGGCCCTGGACACTACAGCCGATGCTCAGAGAGCTGACATCTCTGCTAGCACCAGGGAGACTGTAGGATGTGTGGCAGTCAGGGAGACTGCAGAGTACCAATCCCCTACAGCACCAGAAGAGCCCAGTGGGTATATTGACCCAGTGGAGGATGATGATGTGTTTACCCTACTGAGCACAGAGGAACTAACGGAAGAATGCCAGCTGCAAGGTATCTCCTGCCACAACCATACTCGTGGGGAGATGATCATGCAGCTCATCCAGGCCAGTTATGATGAGTGCAATGCCTTCAGCCAGTATCGTGCAGCATTTCGTTTCTGGGGTCCATCCGCGTCTCCTTGGGTGCTGCTGAGAGAACTGGGACAATGTTACAAATTTGCGCAGCAGGAGGTCGATGCTTGGAGAAAGCTGGATACCCCATTTTGGGGGGATCAGTGCCGCCGGATAGGTGTGGAGTGGCGTCGCCTAGAACAGCTGTTGCTACCAGCGCTGGAAGCAGAGTTCCAGTTTAAACGGTTGGGAGAAGCAGAATCTGAGGATGTCAGCAGCTTGCTCTCACCAGGGGTGCCCCACCAGGGCAAGGTGCCTCTGCCTACTACAGCAGTCATGGAACCTGTTCCAGAGACCTCACATCACAAGGTCCAGCTTAAACTGCTGGAAGATGTGAGCAGCATGTTCCCTCCCGTTGCTCCAGATTTGTTGCCGGAAGCGGCTGGCTGCATAGTGAAAGTATGCAGGGGAGAGACTATGTCGGAAATAGGAATGGGACTTTCTGACTGTATGCACACAAGTATGTGTGGGACTACTGATGTGGGACTTTTATTAACTCCACACATATCTGTCACTAACCCTTCTGAACCATATGATGCATCTCAGGTAGTATGTAACCATGCTGAACATTGCAATGTTGTTATTTTGTGTGAAGCCCCTGGGATGATCTGTGATAGTGCCGTACCTTCGGTAGAGGTGGAGGGTGAGTTAGAGACAGGTATAGTGGGTAATCCTTGCCAGTTTGTGGGGTTAAACGAATGCCCTAATCTAGTTGGGAATGAGACACCCTCACTCACCAGTGGTAGGAGTGCTGCTGGTGATGTCATTCAGGTTGCTGTGCTAGAAGTTAACCCTGTTCTTCCAGTGATGTCTGGTTGTGACATGGTGCCAGGGGACTGCACAAATGGGACAGATCTGAGTTGGTTGCAGGCAGCGCATGTACCTGCCAAGAAGTTAATGGTGACAACATGCTCGGATAACCCCATTCCTGCTCAGAGACAATGGGATCCAGATATAGCGGGTTTGCCATGGTGCAATTGTAAGCCAGCAGGATGGGCCCCCTGTGTTGTGGAAGATGCACAGGCTAATTTGCAGGTATTGCAGGATGTCTCCCCAGGTTATGATAGTGATGTTGCTGTTGATAATGTGATGTCTTGCGCTACTGTGGGAACTGTGGTACCAGGTATGATAAGTGACCTGGTGGGCCCTGTGTGCACTGTAGACCTGTCAGATAGGGAGAGAGTGTCCCTTACTGTAGCTTTCCCCCCAAACCCCCCTCCTTACTGTAGCCACACAAGAACAGATACAGGAACACAGCAGGGATTCCCTCCAGACACTGAGAAACCTCCAGAGAGTGCATTTTTCCAGCATCACTGGATAACGGATGCCTCTCCTGAGAACCTCAGTGGCACCACCCCAGCCACAGAACCTGCGGGTCTGGGAGGGAAGGTCAGGCTCAGGAAGGTGTCCTGGACTGCCATGGAAAGCTTGGCTTTCCACGCAGAACTGAGAATCAACCCGGCACAGGCTGCCCCATACCTGGGAAGTGGGAAAGATACCCCTGGGTACAGTGAAAGGGTTGTTTTAGGAATAGAGCCAGTGGCTAGTAGGGAAGCTGCTGTGTGTAACCAGAAGGTTGGGAGGGCCCGTGAAGCACAGGTAAACTCAGCTATATTAACCTCAGAAAAGCTGAGCTGGGATGTTCTCAAGACAGGGGACAATGACCTGCTGGTATTCCCCCTTGCAGAAACGTGCCCCCCTTCACAATTCACACACACAGACACAGAGGGCGAATCTCCTCACAAAAGGATGAGGTGTAAGGTGTTGAGTGAGTGGACCTTCCCCCCAGTGAAGGGGAGGGGGGGTCAGTCAGCTCAGGAGAGGTGCTGGGAAGACATGTTTAAATCTGTATATAGTGCTGGGAGAATGCCCCACACCTGTGGTATAGTTAAACGTGCCGAGTTGCGAGTCCCAGGGGGATGGCCGTTTGGGGTGTGGAGGAATGGTCTGGTACTGATCTCAGTGAGTAAGGCCAAACTGCCAGCTGCAGGGGAGAATCCGTGTCCAGGAGTCCGACGCACAGCTGTGGTGGGCTGTGTCAATACCAGCCGGGATGGGCACAGCTCCCACTATATCAGTGTGCTCACAGACTATGGGTTCGAGGACACCTGTGTGCTTTTAGTTTGCCATCTCCTGCGAGAGGGACAGGGACTATGCCCATTGCCCACCCTAGCCACGGCTATGGCGTCAGGTGGTGCCATGACAGACGTCAAGTATAGTGAAGTGTTAGTACAAATCCCGCAGAATCAGTGGCAGTCTGTCTCAGCACAGAGACCACTGCTACCTGTCCAGGTGATGTAGTTAATAGCGCACTGATGAGACGGTGACGTGGGTCACCGCCTCTGTGCGCCATTTTAAAAGGGGGAGGTGTAACGATCAGATCAGGTGATCGATCAAATTAACGTATGCCTCCTGTTATGATTATCTGTGCAATCAAGGTATGTCTGATATGTTTGGTAAAATCATGCCGCCTGTGATTATTATGTGGGAGATCAGAACATGTCATGTATTATGTGTGTGGACTATTGGTGACCCAGGGAGTGTAGCCATCTGTGGACTCCTCTGGAGTTAGGATGTAAGATAAGATCTGAGACCCCTCATAAACCAGATTGGGGGGGAGAGCAATAGTGTCCAGCCAACCGGCCAAAGTGGCTCTGGCCCTGCACTAAATGACCTCTTATCACTTGAGGAATGTATAAAATCTACTTCAAAGCAGGGAGAAATTCTTTATGGGAAAGATCCTATATCTGGAGACCTTCACTAGGCTCAGCAAGGGAATGGTTAAAAATCCCAAGGGTGGGAGGGATGAGGGAGTCTGCAAGGTATAACAAGACCCTTCTCCCTATAGTCAGTGTCACTACCTGGGGGTCTAGCAAAACAGGCTGTAGGCGACGAGAGATTTCTTGTGGAGGATCCCCCCACGTCAGGATCTGTATTTAAGTGTAAGATAGGTTCTGTCTTTTTTCCCTTTTTATTTTTGAAATTGCATTTAAAAATCGTGTGTGTACTTTTAAAATCATTGTAATGTCTTGTAATCATATTGTTTAAAGCTCTGTAGTATTTCTAGGAATAAATAATACATATTCTCAGTCCTGGTTCTGTGTTCTTAAGACTCATTAGCCTCAGAAGAGAAAGGCTGGAAAGCGTTACCATTGTTATCTTGTATTGTGTGGTCAGGGGCGAGCCAAGCCGCCCCTTGCGCAGTTTCAGGCGCTAAAATCAGGTTTTGGCTGGTGGCAGTGTACCTCAAGGAAAGGACCCGAGTGTCCTGAGTGAACCCCAGTCACGGCCGGCGCTGCTCAGATTGACGTATCGGAGCAGGCGACCGGTGGGTCCGTGACATTATGCTAGGGATCTCTGGAGTGTAGCCTGTGTGTTGCCCATTGAATATCTGCCATTCTGTAACATGACACTTGCCAAGTTGTTAACCTGGTATGCGCTCTACCTTCTAAAATAATGAACCATACTTTTTTTCATCCAGTGTATGTGATTACTTGTCACAGTTTCTCAGTCTTGCTGTGATTATACAACTGTGCATTACAATACATGTGCAGTAGCTATTTAGTTGCTGTTGTAGCACTACAATTGCATATTTGCACTACTAGCTGTTGGCTTTTCTAGTACACTTTAAATGCTCTCATTACAATACTAAGAAACTGTATATGGATTAACAAGTTCTCTATTACAAGACTAACTGCTCATCAGGTGATTGATGAACCACTTACCAAACTTTGGTCGAAGAGTTTAAAAAAAAAAAATATTTATATTTATTCAACTGAACAGAGTCTCCACCTCCAGTCTTACAGTTATATTGTGCCAGATGATTCTTGTTATTTAGAGTTATATGCATTAGAATGTGTTTTGCAACAATGCAATATGGCCCTTATTCAGATCTGATCGCAGTACAAATTTGTTCTCAAAATGGGCAAAACCATGTGGGGCAGATGTCACATGTATAGAGAGAGTTAGATTTGTGTGAGTTATTTTGCTCCTTTGCAGGGTAAATATTGGCTGCATTATTTTTACAGTTTCAGTTTCAACACACCCCACCCAAATGTAACTCTCTCTGCACATGTTAAAAAACCAGCAATTTACAGGATCCAAAACAGCATGGGTTTACTGGGGGAAAATCATGTCAAACAAATCCTATTGATTTTTTTAACTGGGTGACTAAAGTAATAGATCAAGGTGGGGCTGTAGATGTAGCTTATCTAGACTTTAGTAAGGCTTCTGACACTGTCCCACATCCAGACTGATAAATAAACTTGAAAGCTTGGGATTGCATTAAACGAGAGTTGTAGTAAACGGAGTACAGTCAAAGGAGGGAAAGGTAAAGGCCCCCATACACTAGGGCGACTTGTCCTTAGGACAAGTTGCCCCCGACTTCCCCCTGAGCTTCCCCGGCTGCTCCCCGGGGGAGCTTGATTAGATTGGCACTTGATGTGCCATTTTTTACATGTGATAAATCGTCTCGATTTATCACATGTAAAAAAAAACGGGGAGCAGGGGGGGGGGGGGGGCTGGGGACTCTGTGTCCCCCGCTGCTGGGGACGCTGCGGGGGACAGCGTCTGTGTCCCCCCAGCGTCTGTGCGGCGAGGCGGTAGAGGGAGCAGGGGGGCTGGGGACGCTGCGGGTGACACGTCTGTGTCCCCCCAGCGTCTGTGCAGCGAGGCGGTAGAGGGAGCAGGGGGGGCTGGGGACGCTGCGGGGGACACGTCTGTGTCCCCCCAGCGTCTGTGCGGCGAGGCGGGAGCAGGGGGGCTGGGGATGCTGCGGGTGACACGTCTGTGTCCCCCCAGCGTCTGTGCGGCGAGGCGGTAGAGGGAGCGGGGGTGGCTGGGGACGCTGCGGGGGACACAGGCGGCATAGAGCCGGGCAGGGGGAGCCGGCGGGAGCTGTCAATGGTAGAAAAAAAAAGCCTATACAATGAATGGGCTGCCTGTGATTGGCTGAGCGCTCTCTCAGCCAATTGCTGACTGGCTGAGAGAGCGCTCAGCCAATCACAGGCCGCCCATGCATTGTATGGGCTTTTTTTTTTTTTATTCAATACTGACAGCTCCCGCCGTCTCCCCCTGCGCGGCTCTATGCCGCCTGTGTCCCCCGCAGCGTCCCCAGCCCCCCCTGCTCCCTCTACCGCCGCACTAGGTCCCAAGTCGGGTGGTCGGACGTGCAGCAGGTCCGACCACCCGACGCAGATCCGATGCGCACGGGACCGCGCATCGGATCTGAGGGGACATCCAAACTAGCCGATTTTGGTCCGATTTCTGCCAGATCCGACTGATCTGGCAGAAATCTGACCAAAATCGGCTAGTGTATGGGGGCCTTTACAAGTGGGGTACCCCAGGGATCGGTACTTGGACCAGTGCTTTTTAATATCTTTATTGGTGATATTGCAAATGGAATTAAGATTAAAATGTGCCTTTTTGCAGATGACACAAAGGTATGCAACAGGGTAGACACAACAGGAGGGGTAAAACAAATGATTGATGATCTAGGTAGATTAGAGGAATGGTCAAGAGCATGGCAACTACAGTTTAATGCCAAAAAATGCTAAATCATGCACTTGTGTTGCAAAAATCCAAAGACTAAATATAGTATAAATGGTACTATAATGGAAACTACTGAGGAAGAGAGGGATCTAGGTGTCACTATTTCAGGGGACTTAAAAGCAGGTAGGCAATGTAACAAAGCAATGAAGAAGGCAAGTCAGATGCTTGGTTGCATAGGGAGAGGTATCAGCAGTAGAAAGAAAGAAGTAATAATGCCACTGTATAGGTCATTGGTACGACCTCATCTAGAGTATTGTGTTCAGTTCTGGAGGCCATATCTCCAGGAGGATAAAAATATACATTAGAGACTGTACAAAGAAGGACAACTAAAATGGTGCATGGCCTACATCACAAAACGTACCAGGAAAGACTAAAAGATCTTAATATGTATACTTTAGAGCAGAGAAGGGAAAGGGGGGACATGATAGAAACTTTCAAATATATCAAGGGCTTTAACAAGGTACAGGTGGGAGACATTCTTCACAGGAAGAGGAGCAACAGAACACGAGGACATGCACTGAAACTAGAGGGAGGAAGATTCAGGAGAAATTTGAGGAAGAATTACTTCACAGAAAGAGTAGTAGATAGGTGGAATAGCCTCCCATCAAAGGTGGTAGAGGCAAATACAGTAGTACAATTTAAACATGCTTGGGATAAGCATATTGATATCCTTACAAAAAAATAAGGATCAAATATGGTTTGAGGTAACATGTTTAAAAAAGGTGCAGACTAGATGGGCCAAGTGGTTCTTATCTGCCGTCAAATTCTATGTTACATCTGCCCCACCTGCAGTGCACATGGTTTTGCCCATTTTGAGATCAAATTTGTACTGCGATCAGATCTGAATAAGCGCCTATATACAGATGCTTTATTGGTTATGTTTTTGTTATTTTATTGTTGTTTTCTAATGTAGTCTAATTGTATGTGTTTTGTTTTGTATTATTAAATTGAGTTTAACTTTACAAAATTGTATCTTCTTACTGCCTTTTCCTAATTTATATTTTTTCAATTGGTAAACTACACTATGCATGCCTGTAACTAGGGTGGTGCAACTTGTACCACCACCCAGGACACAAAGCTACAGAGGCATGTTAAGACTGGCTGCTTCCACCCAGAGGAAGCAGCCAGAAATGTGGCAGGTATCTATACTCTCCTGATCACTCACACATAAGTGGGTACACACTATGCAATTTGTGTTCAAATCGTATAGCATGTATGTACTACAGGTCGAGTCTCCTGTATCTGTAGATCCGTTATCCGAAATATTCCAAAAACTGTGACAGGGGGGGTCAAGGGGGACAGCTGTCCCGGGTCCCAACAATCTGAGAGGCCCAAAGACAGCTCCCCCTGCTCAGCTGCCTGACCTCCCCTGTCACTTAAACGCCCGGTCCACACACTGCCTCTGTCGGCTTGGGTGGGTGCGCAGACCGCACACCGCTTTGCTGGCTGGGAAGGGGGTGCCGACCCCACACTGCCGACCGCACACTGCCTCTGACGGCTTGGGGGGGGGGGGGGTGCGCGGACCGCACACTGTCGGCTGGGTTGAGGGTGTGTGCTGACCGGCTGGCTAATTAAGGAGTAGGAGAAGCATGAGGTGCGCTCTCCTCACAGAGGGAAGGAGCCAGCAAGGGCAGCAGAAGCAGTTGCAGCAGTGAGTATTGATGGAGGCATTACACACTACAGGGGGCATTGTGCATTAGGCACTGGGGGGGGGGGGGCAATCTGCATAAGACACTAAAGGGGGTATTCTTCATATGGGGCATCCTGTATATGGCGCTAATGAGGGAATTTTGTATATGGCTTTACAGATGGACACCACAACTCCCCCAATGCTCCGCACCACTACTACCACCCTCCCTCCCTGCTCCACACCACTACTCCCCCTCTTCCTCCCTGCTCCACACTACTACTCCCACCCTCCCTGCTCCACACTACTACTCCCACCCTCTCTACCTGCTCCACACTATCACTCCCTCCCTGCTTCACACTATCATTCCCACTCTCCCTCCCTGCTCCGCACTATCACTCCCACCCTCCCTCCCTGCTCAACACTATTACTACCACCCTCCCTCCCTGCTCCACACTATCACTCCCACTCTCCCTCCCTGCTCCGCACTATCACTCCCACCCTCCCTCCCTACTCCGCACTATCACTCCCACCCTCCCTCCCTACTCCGTACTATTACTCCCTCCCTACTCTGCACTATTACTCCCTCCCTGCTTCCCACCACTACTACGCTTGATGGGGAGGGGGGGCCCAAAAAATATCAGTGTATGAGGTCCCAATATTTCTGTTGCCGGCCCTGCCCCATGCACTGTGAATGTTTACATAGTGTGTTCAATAAAAACATGCGAACATATACTGTAATTGTTTGTGTGGTATTAGTTTAAGCAGACTGTGTTTGTCTATTGTTGTGACTTTACATTTTATGACCAATTTATGCAGAAATCCAGGTAATTCACATTCTTACAACTGTATGCACGCCCCAAAGCGTTGTAAATGACATCCACTACATACATGCACCTCTATCTGAGGATGTCATAAGCGACAGCATACTGTGGCCACTGACAGTTTATCTTTAGGTTCTGATTGCACACTGTGTATGACCTATGGGCCTAGTGAAAAGGTTGACATGGGTTAGTTCCATAGTGCTGTCGTCCTAACGACCACATACCATTGCAAACATATTGAGAATGGACCGCTAAGCAAAATCCATTCCCAATTCTTGAAACCTCAAAGAGAATTTACCACCTGTGCAAATGTGAGTAACTCTGAGGCTTCCCCGTGTGACTGAGGCCGGCTGGAAGTGGTCATTGTGATGTCACAGGCCCTCCTCAAAAATGCCAGGTTTATCAAACACACCCAGAAAATGCCAGGTTTTTGAATAAACTTACAATTGCAGACTTGCGTGCGGGCCCAAAATCATTCGATGGTTGCCGTCCATCAAATGATTTCTGAAGCGCTCGCTTATCTTAAATTAGTGTCGCCCTGCTTCGAGAACAGGACGGGCAGCCGATGACATCATCTGGCTGCCCCCATAAGGCAGGAAGCTGTCCCCCTGTTTGCATGGGGACATCCAGCTTTTTCCTGGGCGCACCCAGCATTTTTTTTGTGGGTAGTAAACCCAAATGCCCCAGTTAATGCGGCCAGTGCAATAGAGACAGGCTGGTCGAGGCCGGAGCTGATGTCACACACCGTCCCTGCAAATGTTTGGGCACACCTGCGCTTTTCTGGACACTCAACCAACTTGCATATGGCCAACGATAAAGAAATGAGCATGATTTTATCACAGGATGGCCTTGCGCATGTGTGCTATGAACAGTACACAAGTGCAGTCTATCGCCCAGCCTGCAAATGCGCAACCCTGTAATCAGGTCTGAATCACCCCAATAGAGCTACACCAGTTAAGATTCCAAGTCCCTTTATCTACTTTGCAAGGACAGCCATGTAAGCTGTCAAGTCCAGATTACATTAATACAGTGGTTCCCAAACTGTGTGCCTAGGCACCCTGGGGTGCCTCAGGACACTTGCAGGGGTGCCTTGGGTTGGTGGACCACTATGAATTCATATTATTTATGGTCAATGTACCAGGCAAAACTAGTGCTGGTGGCTGCCAATCATAATATATGTGGACAAACAGAAGCAAATCCTGTCCCTCACCAGATAACTGTGACATATAAACACAATGCAATTTATTTAATATTTTATTTCTGAATTTCTCGATAAGAAGCATTTGGCCTAGGGGTGCCTTGAAAATATTTTGATGTTCTAGGGTGCCGTGATTCAAAATAGTTTGGGAACCACTGCATTAATACATTCCAGTGGACTCCAGCAGCTGCAATGACAAAGACATACTATATTGTTGTTAAGATTAAGATGAAGTTCTAAAATATTTAGAAACACAGTTGAAAATAGGACAAGCATGTACCTTTATGTACTTAGAATCTGTTTCTACTGTATTATGTATGCTCCCAGCTCAAATAGATGCTTCCTGCACTGCATCTGCTTTTCACTTGGGTGGGGAGGGGGTGATGTACTTAGCCTTGGAGAGTGCTACAGTGGACAAAGATTAAAGATGGCCTTCTACCAACGATGAATCAAAATCATCAATGATCTATACCCGATGTTAAATACTATTGCAATTGGAGGGGGTAGAACCAGATGGTTTCCCACAAGCGATATTACAGAACCATCTTTATTTTTTCCAACAAGTGCCATTCCCATCCTCAACATCTGTGAAGCCCCGCTGCAGACGGACGAATAGAATAACAGGGATGACCATCGGTGGGTGATGATTCCATTAGAGATGGTTTTACACCATCATCAATGGTGCCATTGATTTTTACCATTAATGCTTATCCAACTAATGACCATTCCTAAAGTATCAATGAATTAGCTCCTAACTGCTGTATAACAGGTGGTGTTTGATAAATGCTGGTTGCCTGCTATTTAATCTCTCTCCACTTTATCACTCTCCAAGGCTTAGTACATCTGCCCCAAGATAACAGATCTATTAAGCAGCTTCTTCTATTCTTATTACTGATATTTATGTCTGTCATGGTGGACGGGGAGCCGAGTGCCGGAGGACGGGAACACTGGCCCCGGGGACATCAGTGAGGTATGTATAATGCACAACACAGGCACACACAGACACTACAAACACACACAAAACCCACTAACACAATCATATACCCACTATCCACGTCATACCCCCATTATCCACGTGGGCGTGGAGTTAATTTTATAAAGTGTGGCGAGCACAGCGAGCCACCGAGCCCAAAGCGTTGCGAGCGGCCGGATATCCGCCACACTTTATAAAGTTAACTCCACGCTCACGTGGATAATGGGGGTATGACGTGGATAGTGGGTATATGATCCATTATGAATTAGCACAGCTCCACTTACGTAACTTACGTAATTTACGTAGCCAGCATAGTGGTGTATTGGTATTCTCAATACAGCACTACACAAACTACGTAATGGGCGCCCTGCTAATACATAAGTACCAAAACAAGTTTCAGGGAGATTAAAATAGTTAAGGTGCCCATACATGATACAATTATTGGGTGCGATGAGATGCGCGCTCCACATCTCACATGTGCTGCACATACTTATTGTACTAGATCTCATCTCATCTCATTGCAAAACCAAATGCGATGAGATGTGATGCGATATTGTATACAATAATTGTACCGTGTATGGGCACCTTTAGCAGACTGTGCCATTTGTATCCTTTCAGGGGACATGTCATGCTCTGCCAAAAGGGCGTGTCTTGCTCCACCTATGGGTGTGCCCTAGGGCCTTATTCTGGTTCACTCTTAAGGGGTGTACACACAGAGCATTTTGTGCTATTTTCTAAGCAATCTGACTAGATTGCTTAGAAACTAAGCACAAATCTCACCGTGTGTATGCTCTGAGCGATCCCAATGCGCGGTCCCGCACATCGGGATCGCCTGATTAGTAAGTCAGGTCATGCAGACGCAATCTAGTAAAATTGCCTAGTTTATCTTAGGACGCGACCGCTTCCGTCATCGTGTCCTGAATCCACCTCCCCCCCCGGCAGTATTGTCCCCGCCAATTGTTTTCCCGCATGCACAGGGACTGAGCGAGTGAAGCGGCTGCCTGCACCTTAACTTGGTAAGTGCAGGCTTCCACCACGGCCGCCTGTCCAGCCACTGTATCAAGGTATGCTGCACGAGTCTGGTTCAGGTGGTCAGACCACCGCCGGACTCGAATCCCTCTCTGCAGCCTCCCCTTTCCTCCTGGTCCCCGCCTCATGGACGTCCGCCCGCACAGCCACCTTACTGCGCGAGTTCGGTTCAGGTGGTCAGACCACCGCCGGAATCGCAGCCCTCTCTGCGGCCTCCTCTCCCTTCTCCCAGTCCCCGCCGCATGGCTGCCCGCCCGCCCAGCCACTTTGCTGCATGCACGTAGCCCACCCAGCTACCGTGCTGCATGCCCGCCCAGCCACCATGCTGCCCGCCCGGCCGCCTGCCCTGCCACCTTGCTGCCCGTCCGCCCTGCCACCTTGCTGCACGCCCGCTCGCCCAGCCACCTTGCTGCACGAGTCCGGATCGTCTGTCCATTTATTCCCCCCTCCCATCTGCCCATCTGTGCCTTCCTCCCATCTGCCCATCTGTGCCTTCCTCCCATCGGCCCATCTGTGCCTCCTCCCGTCTGCTCATCTGTGCCTTCCTCCTGTCTGCCCATCTGTGCCTTCCTCCCCTCTGCCCATCTGTGCCTTCCTCACATCTCCCCATCTGTGCCCCCCTCATGTCTGCCCATTATTGCCCCCTCATGTCTGCCCATTTCTTGCCCCCCTCATGTCTGCCCATTTATTGCCCCCCCTCATGTCTGCCCATTTATTGCCCCCTTTCATGTGTACATGGAACTCAGAGGACGCAATCTACACCAGCGAACCCTGGTGAGTATGCTTTTCTTCCCCAGGTACCCTAACAGGATTTCTTCAGGACCAACAGATGGATGGAGGAGACCTACCTACGTGTCAAGCTAGGTAAGTTTTCAGATAAAGGGCTCTGAATGTAATAAAGTTTTATTTTTCATGTGTGTTTGTGTTTTTATTTAACTATTGGTTCTGCTTTTTAACTATGAGTCCAGCAAGCTCTTTAATGGGCCGCATGCTGGGACTTGTGGTTCTCCAAGTCCCAGTATGTGTTCCAGGTTTGCTGGGACTCATGGCATAATAGAAAGATAAAAATATATAAAATTCTCACTCTCGGATTGGATCAGATTCTGGGGTGGCCAATGTCCAATGGAATGTCAGTCCAGATGGAAAGTGCACTTAACCATAATTTATACTGCTGAGTTGGGAAAGCAAAATTCAGGCGTTTTGTTGGGAGGGAATCCACCGGTCCTCTCTGTTGATGCGGATAGATGTTAATACCGCTGGGGGAGTCGGTGGAGGAATGTCCGTATTATATCCCCATGGATTCCTCTATTGGTTGGATGGAAGACGTCCTTTGGCTCTGGCCCAATTTGAACACCTCCTAATAGTGGTAGAGGAGTCACAATAGATGTTATAAAGGAGGGTGGGCGTCTGTTCTCCAATCTTGACTTGATTTTGAGGGGGGGGAAAAAGGCAGGACTCTCTAACAGGTGGCTGGGATGGTAGTCTGCTCACCCGGAGGGGTACACTGCCAGTAACCCCAGTCACTATTGATGGAGACGGCCAAGTTCTTAGTGCAGGTTCACTGTTCTCGACAGGTGGCAAAAGATGGCGTGGCTCACCTGGAGTTAAGTGTACTGAGAGGAATCCCGGAGGGGAAATTGAGATGAAGGTTCCCAATTGGAAGCAGCAGTGGACTGAAAGTAGTTGGAGGTCCAATCTGATGAGAGTGGGAGGCTGCACCTAACGCGTTTCGCCACTAGCTTGTGGCTTTTTCAAAGGTGGCTTCTGGTATGGTGGCTAGGGGTATATATACCCATAGTAATAGGTAGCCAATCAGCAATCAATTAAAACAATAAACCTCAATAATCACAATTTCAATATACATTAATGAAGTAGGAGACAAACATATTGATATAATCTGAACATTGGTAAAAGATGTTTATTAATAACACCGAGGATTCAGAAAAAAAGGAAAATATGATATAACATATAAGGGTACTTCCGGGTTGGGGGTCACGTGACCGCACTTAGTAAGTGTTGAATTCGTGGGGAAATAGCGCTAATAGCTATCCCAATATATGTGGTAGGGAGTTCGGATCATGGGCTATTTGTAGTTGTAATTACAAATATGAAATTCTTATCTTAAAGAATAAGATCGTTAGATTAGCGTAGGTGGAACGCATATGCGTTCCACCTACGCTAATCTAACGATCTTATTCTTTAAGATAAGAATTTCATATTTGTAATTACAACTACAAATAGCCCATGATCCGAACTCCCTACCACATATATTGGGATAGCTATTAGCGCTATTTCCCCACGAATTCAACACTTACTAAGTGCGGTCACGTGACCCCCAACCCGGAAGTACCCTTATATGTTATATCATATTTTCCTTTTTTTCTGAATCCTCGGTGTTATTAATAAACATCTTTTACCAATGTTCAGATTATATCAATATGTTTGTCTCCTACTTCATTAATGTATATTGAAATTGTGATTATTGAGGTTTATTGTTTTAATTGATTGCTGATTGGCTACCTATTACTATGGGTATATATACCCCTAGCCACCATACCAGAAGCCACCTTTGAAAAAGCCACAAGCTAGTGGCGAAACGCGTTAGGTGCAGCCTCCCACTCTCATCAGATTGGACCTCCAACTACTTTCAGTCCACTGCTGCTTCCAATTGGGAACCTTCATCTCAATTTCCCCTCCGGGATTCCTCTCAGTACACTTAACTCCAGGTGAGCCACGCCATCTTTTGCCACCTGTCGAGAATAGTGAACCTGCACTAAGAACTTGGCCGTCTCCATCAATAGTGACTGGGGTTACTGGCAGTGTACCCCTCCGGGTGAGCAGACTACCATCCCAGCCACCTGTTAGAGAGTCCTGCCTTTCCCCCCCCCCTCAAAATCAAGTCAAGATTGGAGAACAGACGCCCACCCTCCTTTATAACATCTATTGTGACTCCTCTACCACTATTAGGAGGTGTTCAAATTGGGCCAGAGCCAAAGGACGTCTTCCATCCAACCAATAGAGGAATCCATGGGGATATAATACGGACATTCCTCCACCGACTCCCCCAGCGGTATTAACATCTATCCGCATCAACAGAGAGGACCGGTGGATTCCCTCCCAACAAAACGCCTGAATTTTGCTTTCCCAACTCAGCAGTATAAATTATGGTTAAGTGCACTTTCCATCTGGACTGACATTCCATTGGACATTGGCCACCCCAGAATCTGATCCAATCCGAGAGTGAGAATTTTATATATTTTTATCTTTCTATTATGTCATATTATATGTGATTGTATGTAATATTTATTTTTATTTGCTATATAAAATATCAATTCAATGCTAATTGGTTAATTCTTTCATTGTAAACCCAGCGCTGCTCAATCGATCCTCTTTTTGTTTACAAGAATTTTTTTGTAAATTTACCCGCAGGGAGTGACTTCCCCTGCACCCCAGCAGCTGCTAGGAGACACATCACATACTATAGGCGCCCATACTGCTCTCTGGTAGAGCAAACTTTCTTCTTTTTTGCTGGGACTCATAGTTACACAGCAAAACCCAATGGTTTATTCTAATTTTTACACTTGAATCAGCCCGGTACCCACAGGCCAGGAGTACCGGGGACAGCCCCAGGCTTCAGCCTGGCCAGGTAAGTCCTGAAGGGGACCCCTTTATTTGGGGGGTCCCCACTCCCCCAGGCTGAATGCTTTGGCCGGGGGGACTTGTATAAAAAGTCTCTCCCCCCCCCCCCCCGGCTGTGGCATTACCCTACTGGCTGTTTGGGCCTGGGGCTAGTTTTTGAAATACGGGGGACCCCTATTCGTTTTTCCCCCGTATTTTGGGAACCAGGACCGGCCATTGGGCCTAGTGCTGGTTTTAAAAAATACGGGGAGCTCCTACTTCTTCGGTTCCCTGATTTTTTTTAAAAGCAGGACCAGCTCTTTGAGCCTAGTGCTGGTTATGGCTGTGGGGGGGGGACCCCACACCGCTTTTTAAAAAATATTTATTTATTTTTTACACTGACACCTGCACGGATCTGAATGATCCATGTAGGCTTCTGCTGATACGAATTAGTATTTAATGGCTGATAAATACAAATTTGTATTGAAAAAATACGTATGCATATGACATCAGTAAAATATCCCCTCTGGTAACATCCACCCACTATTTACATTTTTTGTTTAAGCAAAATTGCTTAGCAAAATTGCTTAGCACAAATCCCTGCATATTTATGTGCTCCCCATGGGAGATCTTGACACCGGCAAAATTGCTTAGCACAGATCTCTACATGTGTATGCCCCTTAAGAGTAAACCACAATTAGGCCCCTAAAGTGTAATTTCCTCTTGAGCTCCCAATCTCCAGTGAAGTGTTATCAGTCCCCACACTTCTCCATTTGCAGTCTCCTGCAAGATGCGGATGGGTATGTAACACAAACTCTTCAGAGACACACCTGCAGCACTCCCACAGCACGCCCATGGCAAGTAAAAGAAAATCACACAACTACATCCGCCATTAACATGAATACCAGGGTCAGGCTAAAACATGGAGTCATTTAGTTATTACAGTATACTCCAAATAAATGATAACCTCTTATCTGGAAAAGAACACATCTCAAGACAGATAACAAATTACATTCTTCTATATACAATAGTAGTATGAGGTAAGACACGGGTATATCAAGTGCAACTTTTCATAAACTTAAATAGTGCAGATTTCCTTAACCATGATATAATAACAGTATAATTCCCCAGTTACAGTATATGTATCTGGCTCAATGACCCTAATGCCTCCATAATGGTTAGGGGAAATGGCTGCTAACAGCAGAGCTTTATTAAATGTTCTGCTGTTCTACCACCCTGAAAACTGGTTCTGCATTTAGAGATATCTTAATTAAAGCTATGTTTCAACGTGCCAGGTTTTGCTGTGGTCTGTTCATTACTGCAACCTTGTTTTATGACGCATGAATTATGCATGGCCTCAGATCTGCATCCAAGTATAAGCCACATATAGAGATGGGATTTGATGCTTAGAAATACAAGCTCATAATAAAATAGCAATCAGCAATGTGTACTGCCTGACCATGTATAATACTTATATTTTGTATGTAGATTCCAGACAGGATACATACAGATTACCGCCTAAACTAAGTATACTTACCTTCCCCCTGCCCACCTAATCCTTCCTCCATCCCTGCAGCCTAAGGGCTATTTCACACACTCCGGTTTTCACCGGATGGCAAAAAGCAGTTTGACTGGCATGTCCAGTCTGACGTGCTGTACGCCCGCCCCTCTTGTCACATGGGGGCGGGCTTCATTATCCGGGAATTACCGTGGTGTGTGAAGGCGCCCATTGCCTTCCACACCACACTGAACGGCTAGGGACGGCCACGGCAGCCGGACACTACAGTGGTAAGATCCGGCTGCTACCCGGCAGCCGCACCGTGACCGTCCCGTGGGAATGGACACAGAGCTGTCCATTACACATTGAAGGGACGGCACAGCTTTTAAGCCGTGCAGGATTTCGCCGTCCGGCAGGACGGACGGTGTGAAATTGCCCTCCCAGCCCCCACAGCCTAACCCTTAGGGCTATTTCACACTGTCCGGCTCCTGCCGGACGGCGAAATCCTGCATGGCCAGGAAGCCGTGCCGTGCACAGTAGTTGTGAATGGACACTATTGTGTCCATTCACACGGGACGGCCACGGCCCGGCCATCCGGTTGCAGCCGGATCCCGTCCCTGGAAGGGACGGCTGCCGGGCTGTGGCCATCCCCTCTATGATAAACTACTGTGAGCTGCACGGCTTCCTGGCCGTGCGGGTTTTCGCCGTCCAGCAGGAGCCGAAGTGTGTGAAACCTCCCTTACCCTCCCCGCTTCTGCGAAGGTGAATGCTTCTTGTGCTGTAGGAGAGATCGTGCAGCTACGGAACGCCCACATGAGCGTTCCAGCTTTGGCAGTATATTTGCAAGAACGGCCAGCATGTCGATCGTACACACTACAATTTTTGTTCCGATATGGGCCCGTCCTGTTGGATGAATATTAAACAGCACTGAACCATCGACCGACCGAGTATGGACGGACAAGAACGTTTTTGGTTGTTTATCGATCGTACAGAATGAGTCGGGACAGCGTACACACCTATACAATCGAACGGCCGTTCGTCCCAGAACAGAAGAACGGCCCGATGTTGTATATATGTGTACCCAGCTTTACCCCCAAACCCCACCACCTAAACCTAACCCTCAGTCCCTTAGCCTAATCCTAACCCCCCTTCTAAGTGCCTGACCCTAGCCTTCCATCCCCACAGCCTAACTCAAATCTTCCGTTTTGTGTTAGGGGAAAATAAAACATTGTAATAAAAATGTAGCAGTGCAACAAGCAAAGGAATAATATTCTTGAATATATACCTTATTTCCAAGAAATTCTGTATCACAGTTAAGATGTAAGGCCCAGAACAAACAAGAGATCTTCAAAATATTTGCTTAAAATGCCAGCATCGCTCACAGCGACTGTTCTTTTAGTATAAATAAATACAGATACAGCCCAGTCAATTAATTGAAGTGTAATCAAGTATTGCACCAAACAAAAAAACAGTCGCTGTCATCTTTAGTGGATATTTTGAGGATCTCTCACAGCAAGACACTCAAAGGGTTAATACAGAGTATGCAACATACAGTACTTGCCTTCTTTTGAAAACTAGTTTCAGGGAGATTATAGTTGGTAGTAAAATTTTGCACAGCGCCCCACTGAGGGGGCCTGTCATGCTACACCCAAAGGGCGTGTCTAGTTCCATATATGGAGAGATTGTGAAAAGACATTGTGAACGTGGCACCTAGAACATGGGTGTGTACTGCTACATCTAAGAGGAATATTTTAAAATGACTTATATACAAATGTAGATGAGCCCCAAAGCAGTTAGTAAGAGCTACTATACTTGGTAAAGAGCTGGGAAATGGTGCTGATGATTCAATGTAAATGTATCTATCTCTCATTCCTTTTTTCCCCAAAAATGTAACAGTGTAATGTGGGCTAGGTGACATGAGGGAGATTGCTAGACTAATGAGGGAGAGAGGGAGATTGCTGCTATTTCAGGATGCAGAATGCAGGAGGGTAGGAAACTATGGTATGCAAGCGACAGAAGGAGTGATTCAGAGATGGGAACAGTTGCTAAAGCCACTGCATCTTTGGGCTTGGTCAGAGTATGCTAGGCCGAGCTAAGCAATTAGCAGCCGACTACTCATGTGTCCTTGCGCTTAATTCCAAAATCTGAAACTAGGGGGTTTAAAATTATCTCCTACAAATAAAGGGAGGAATTCAATTTCCGCCGACTTGTTCACCTGGCTAAATTCTCATAACACCCGCTGCACTACAGTGGTGGGATCCAGTGCTGTATCTAGACATTTTGGTACCCTGTGCCAGAAAGGGAATTGGTGCCCCCCCCCATACTCAAAAAAGGGACAATGCACACCAAAGGGGCATGTACACTTTTTTAGGGGGTTGTGTGTGTAGCAGGGGGGGGGGGGGGGCGCGGCCGGCACTGTGGTCAGTGGGCGGCAGCCTTGCGAGTCAATCAGAATAAGGTCCATAATTTCTGTGCGGAATACACACAGCAAATGTATCTTACCAAACTGAGAACAAATAACAACTGTCTACCACTAGAGGGCAGATGAGCCCTAGTTAATGTTTCATTTGTTTAGAAAAGGCAAGAAGTATGAGGGACCGATTTATCACCATCCGCATCCTCAGATGTGGAGGTGATGTGATAATATCGGCCAAACTTGCAATTCGATTATTGATTACATCACACGGATGTGTCAATTATCACATGCATGGACTGAGCTTGCAAGGAAAGCTCTAGTCCTCCAATGGCTCTTTGCAGCATTATTGGTAAAACATACTCCGATCATGTGCCCTTTCGCCATGACCCCACGCCATTTTCCAGCATCACTTTACTGCGCAGCGCAGAGCAGAAACTGCTCAGCAGACACTGGGGAGGTGAGTATCATTTTCTTTTTTATTACATTTTTTATTTTTTTCACACCAGACCCACCTTTCTGATCAAATTGGCCCTATGGACAGAGAAAACTGTGCAGAAGCCAGGATTTGCAGTGAGCCCTATGAATTCACGAGCTGAAGCTGGCATTATTATCAAAGGGCTCATGGCATTTTTTATTTTTTTGGTACATTTTTTATTTAGCAATTTCAGTCAGATCACATTTCCCACTTTAAGTATTGGAAATGCGATCTGATTACTAACAAAAAAAAAATGAAGCAGAATTATAGTTTTAATGACAAAAATAACCCAAAACATCAAAGGCTATTATGGTATATTCAGTTTAAAATGACAATCCTGAAACCAGTTACTGTTGGACTCACTTGCAGCATCCAGGGTCAAGTTGAGAACAGGCTTGATAAAAACATATCTTAAATCTAAACTATAAATATCACTCTGAAGAATTAATGTGTATAGGCGTGTGCATGGCCTTGATAAAGGGTGTGCATCTTCCATTACAAAGATGATTAATTCCTTCCATCACCAACTCCTACCTCCTCCATTGAAAGGCAAAATTAATGAATTACAAAGGGTCATGCATACATACTGTATACGTAAGTTCAGGTTCCCCCTAATGCGTTTTGTACAGGGGATTGATGAAGTCCTCTTGACGAAACTTTGTAGTAAACCTGAACCTACCTTATTCTATACTATAACATACCTCCCAACTTTATCCATTAAAGAATAGGGACACGAGCACCCGAAAAGGGGGCGCGGTGTATGCAAATGAGGGCACAGTTTATGCAAATTAGGCCGCGCCACGTTTTCGGTCACTGCGCCGCTGAATAGATGCTGTGCGCATGCACACAGCGTCTATTCTGTCAGATTGGGGGGGGACTCCCAACTGTCGGCCACAGGAGGGACGCGGAAACGTCTCCAAAAACTGGGACGTTCCCGCGTTTAGCGGGACAGTTGGGAGGTATGCTATAACCATCTATTACATACTGTTGTTTTTTTTTTTAAATCTCTTTTATCCTTTTATGTGCATAGTCTTTATTTTTATCATCATTTTTTAATTCGGTACTTGTTTCCTAGCACGGCGTCACCGATTTACATTGTATGGCATTGGGTGTGTGATGAGCCTGGGGTGAGCATAACCAGCCCCAGGCTCATTGAGTTGGACCTGGTTCCAAAAATACGGGGGACAAAAAAACTGGGGTCCCTCGTATTTTGAAATCAGCACCGGGCTCCAACAGCCTACGGTGACATGTCACAGCTGGGGGACACTTTTTACATACCGGTGTCCGTTGGCTGTGGACGCCAGCCTGATACAGTTAAATCAGCCATACAAAATATTGTACAGGTGAACTACATGTCCCAGCAGGCCTCCCCCGCATGCTGGGACTTGGTAGAACCACAAGTCTGAGCATGTGCGGCATTAATGGGCCCCCTTGGACTTTTAGTCCACCTGTAAAAAGGCCTGCTGGGACATGTAGTTCACTGTATAAAGCAATGCTTTGTATGGATGATTTAACCGTATCAGGCCAGCGTCCACAGCCCTGCCCTGGACGGGTGAAGCCTGGGGGTTGGACCTCTTTATTTGGGGGGTCCCCATTCCCCCATTTACCCCGTCCAAGGCTGACCAGCTAAGGTGAGCATGATACGGGCGGGGGACCTTATGTAAAAAGTTTCCCTCCGGCTGTGACATGACACCGCTGACTGTTGGAGCTGTTGATGGTTACAAAATACAGGGGACCCCCAGTTTTTTGTCCCCCGTATTTTTGGAACCAGGACCGGTCCAATAGACCGGGGCTGGTTTCAGAAATGCTTTTAGAAATATTAAAATGTTTGTTTATGCAATGTTATTGTGGTTCTTCTGAAAGTGAATCTTATGCTGATGGAAATGAGATATTGAAATGTATGTTTATGCAATGTTATTGTGGTCCTTCTCAAAGTGAATTTTATAATGATGGAAATGGTATTGAAATGAATGTTCATGCAAATGGTAAAGTTATTAGGGTATATATAGGGGCCAATTTATTGTTTGCTTAGGGGTGTGGTCAATGCTGGTAATCCTAGTTACTATGTTTTAAAGTACTGTGCCTAGGGATGCCAATCCCAGGGCATTTTTTCAATCAAGGAATTCGGGATTAAAAAATGCTCAATCCCAGGAACCCGGTATCCCGGGATTGGCTCCCCTAATTAAAAAAATGCCCCGGTCGGCCCGTATATTTACCTGCGGGCGGGAGCGGGCAGAAGCTGTGTGAGCGGGTGGCTGTGAGACTGGTGGAGCGTCTGGGAGCCCAGGGAGCGTTGGGGTGCTGCTAGAAGAGTGTCTGGAGCAGGGCCAGGGAGCGATGCAGTGAGGCTATGGGCAGGCTGAGCAGGCATCGAGAACAGCCGGGCAGTGTCAGAGTGAGTGCTCAGATGCTGCCCAGCATTAGACTGCGCATGTGCAGTCTATTGCAGAAATCACTGGATTGGAAGCTCCAATCCCGGGATTGAAATCCTGGCATTTTTTACACCAAATCCCAGGATCCCGCCAATCCCGATCATGGGATTGACCACCATAACTGTGCCTAAAAGCCTAAAACCAGCCTGCTGTGATTCACCTGTGGCTGTCTGCTACCTGTGTTATTGCTGGTTTATAGAGACTGTGCCCTAAAGCCTAAAGCCAGTTTGCTTCACCTGCTTGCTAATCATTTGATATGTTGTGTTGTTGCGTGTATAGGAGTGCCAAGTACCTCTATGCCCTCTCCCTTTGGATCCTGCGGGCCAGCTGGATGTCTTTGGGCATGATCGTCACCCCTGGCATGGATAGTGCACAAGTTGGTGTCCTCGAAGAGCCCCACCAGGTAAGCCTCGCTGGCCTCTTGCAGGGCCATGACGGCAGAACTCCAGCACAAGTCGGTCTTAAAGTCCTGGGCGATCTCACGTACCAGGCGCTGGAAAGGCAGCTTGCGGATCAGCAGCTCTGTGGATTTCTGGTTGCGGCGGATCTAGCGGAGGGCAATGGTCCCTGGTCGGTAGCAGTGAGGCTTCTTCATGCTGCCGGTAGCTGGGGCACTTTTCCTGGCAGCTTTAGTTGCCAACTGCTTGCGGGGAGCTTTCCCGCCGGTGGACTTACGCGCTTGGTCCTGGCCATGTTCTCAACTGAAAAAGTGTTTAGCTATGGTGGCGACTCCGCTAAAAATTGCTGAGATTGTGGTGTCGCTAGTGGACTCCTTCAAGTTCCTAGAAACCACAATCTCCCGGGACCTTAAATGGGGGCCCAACACTGATACTATTGTTGGAAAAGTGCAGCAGAAGCTATTCTTCCTTAGGCAACTGAGGAAGTTCAACATTCCACAGAAGCTTCTGCTCCTCTTCTACTCTGCAATTGTGGAGTCTGTACTCTGCTCCTCGATACCGGTCTGGAATGGCTCCGCCAGCGAGAGAGACAAATGCAGACTCCAAAAGGTAGTCAGAACTGCAGAGAAGATAATCGGGATGGATATTCCCTCTGTCCAGGACCTGTACCTGTCCAGAGCAAAAAAGCGGGCAACGAATATAGTCAAGGACCAACTACATCCCGGCCACGGCTTGTTTAACCTGCTGCCATCAGGCAGACGCTACAATGCTATTCCCACCAGGTCCACCAGAAGCCTAAAAAGTTTCTTCCCTCATGCGGTTCACCTGTTGACATGTGAACTCATGAACACCTCACTGTCTAGTCGTGCCATAACCCTTTGCACATAATCTATCACGGTGTCCCCTCTGAATAACTTTCTATATGACTGTACATGTTCCCCCACCTGGTTATATTGTTTATTGTTATACTGTATGCTGTTACCTTGTTACCCACCTGGCTGCTGCACAGCAAACCAAAAACAAATCCCTAGTATACGCAAGTATACCTGGCCAATAAAGCTGATTCTGATTCTGATATGGCTGGCTTAAAGTAACTGTGTCTTGACGCCTCAAGCCAGCTTCCTCGTCTGACAGTTGATTCACCTGCTTGCTACTTGTCTGCTGGACTACAGTGACTGTGCTCTACAGCTTCAACTCAGCTTGTGTACAGTTTATTGACAGGGGGGTGCTGTAGGTACAGCTGTCCCGGGCCCCGGCCTCTGGAAGGGCCCGGGCAGCTCATTTTCCCCATCGCAACTACATGACTGCCTCCGCCGCTCTCAGTGAGCTGAACAAAGCAGGTCCCAAAGCACAGGCTTATTCATCCCAGGACGCCGCCGGCCAATTAAAATGCTGTAATGGCTTTTGAGCCAATCAGAGCTTGCATACCGGCAGCCAATTAGAGTGACTGCCAGTACGTGAGCTCTGATTGGCTCACCAGCCAGTGCTGCATTTTATTTAGCCGCCGGAATCTTGAGTTGAAGAAGCTTGCACTCCGGTACCTCCGATGCGGCTCAGCGGAAGAGGAGATGGGGGAGCAGGAGACAGGTTACAGTAAGTCAAGTGAGGAGGGGGGGCCCAGACTGGAAATGAGTCCCGGGCCCCAAAATTCCTGATGGCAGCCCTGTTTATTGATTACCTTTCACTAATCTAACCATTTAAGTTCCAGGAAAACTACATTGTTACGTGTATTGTTTCATGTATTGTTTCATTGTTTCATGGTTAAAGGCCAAAGCCTATTAATGCAATAAAATTGTGTAGGACCTTGGCAAGGTGTCAGTCTGTGTCTGCTATCATAGGGGAGAGTTCATACTTGTCTCTCTGTCAAGGTGTGCTTGGGGTCTACACACAGCCATTTACATGCGTTTTCAGGAATTTTCGGCAAAGGTCTGAAAGTAGGCCCGTGTGTAGGACTCATTCGTTTTACATATTTAATATCTCCCTCTCGGCCATAGTATACTAGCGTGGTGAGGATGCAATACGACTTAGACAATACCTATGAGATTGGTGGCTCAAGTAAAGAAAGAACACACACAAAAAGTCTCTAAGGAGTTTTTTAAGTTTTTAACACTTGACTGTTTTCACATAAGAGTACATGTCTCCGTAATTTGCAACATCTCTCTCTCTCTCTTCTATATTTCAGCTGAATCAATTTAACATATTTGGGAAGAATACTCCCTCTAGTGTCCATTCATAGTACATAGTAGTAGATTCTGTACATTTTTCTTTTTTTGGATAATTACACGGTAGAATAGCAATATCAGAAATTTTTTGCGGTTTATTCTTTTACCTTCTCTGGGGCAAATTCATAATTTTTGACATGTATTAACGTGTATTAAAACAGATTTCAACGTTTTGTTTATCCTTCATCAGGATAACAAACATTGAATATGTGAAACAATAATACACCTTGCACACTGCACTTGTAAAACGGTATATTGCTGTTTTTTTCACGTCAGCACGTTTAAGGCTGCAGTGGAAAAGCGCCAGAGTTGATTTACCAGTTAAATATATCCGGTAATTTAAAACGTTTAAAAAGCAGAGTCCTACACATTTCAGAGCCGTTTTTATGCAGTGAGAATGGCTCTGAAACGGTATTTAGCAAAACAACAACAGATTACAGACTCTTAATAGGCTGGTCCCTGCATTGTGCCTTAAAACGGCTTGACTGATGTGAATGGTATTTAAATTATATTTAAAACGGCAATCTACTTCAATGTCAAGGCTCAGACCCGTTTTAAATACCGTTTTAAAATACCGTTTTTTAAACGTTTAGGCAGTGTGAAAGTGGTATAAATTGTGTATCTTACCCTTCCAGTCTCCAGTTGCATCTGCTGCGGGGACGCCTCTCGCAGCTCAATATCAAAACAATATCAAATATATAAAAAACATCAACATTGGTGAACTACAGGTCTAGAACTATGGCTTGAGCTATTCAGCCAAACTAAATGTGTCACAAAATAATCCCCGCAGCCAGGGATCACTAATCTATATAAAATCTATATAATCTGTATAAAAAAGTGTACTGCTACATCTGAGAGGAATCCTGTAAAATGACTTATATCCAATATAGATGAGCCCCAAAGCAGTTAGTAATAGATACTATACTTGCCAAGGTTCTGGGAAATGGTACTGATGATTCAATGTAAATGTATCTATCTCTCATTCCACTTTTCCCCCAAAAATTTAACAGTGTAATGTGGGCTAGGTGATATGAGGGAGATTGCTAGACTAATGAGGGAGAGAGGGAGATTGCTGCTATTTCAGACAGTCTCCTGCAGAACGCAGGAGGGTAAGTAACTATGAAGAATGCCAGAGGCTGTAGCTGCACTTTAAAAAAAAACCTTTAATCTCCAACGTTTCGGGCCACAAAAACCCCTTCTTCAAGGTGTGGCCCTGAAACGTCGGAGATTAAAGTTTTTTATCACCTTTATAAAAACCTGAGTGCCGCTACATGTTTTGAAATATATTTCTACATTATAGCTCCAGGAGGCACCCGGGTCTTTCCACACACTCAGGGAGAGTGCCGGTCTGACTAGTGTACTTTGGTCTTTGGTGGTTAAGGTGCTAATTAAATAAGAAGTGGAATCTGATTGGTTGCCCTTAGCAACATCCCACCTGAAATAGAACACCCATCTTAGTAAATAAAACCCACGGAATCTTTTCATTTTCCACAAATATAGCAATTGCATTTGACATCCCAGAGGATTTTGGTGATGTTTCCACATTAGAGTTAGAAGGCCTTCCCATTTTATTTGATATTTACGCCCATTTGAACGTACTTGTTTTTTATTGCACACAATTTTAATTATATTATGTGGAAAACATACAGTACAACACTTTACTGAATTGATGTTGAATATTTGTGATATGTCCTAATCAAATGTATAGAAATGATAAATTTGTAATCTGTAAATCGATATTGATTATATTGACCAATTTGGTTCTAAATATATATTCAAACTTCAAATAGCTTTGCAATTAAAAAAGTAGATATATAAGTGGCAATATGCCTGAAGAAGTTAAAGATACTATAAGGCCTATTTATCTGTAATTGGGTGAGATGTACTAAGCCTTGAAAAGTGATAAAATGGAAAGTGATAAACCACCCACTAATGCTGCTTTCACATTGCCTAAACATTTGAGACCCGGTATTTTTAAACGGTATTTAAAATGGTATATTACCATTTTAAACCCCTTTCAATTGCACATAAATACCGGGTCTCAAGCAGGTTTGCAGTGTGAAAGCAGGACCCATCCATCACGCTGCTTTCCACCATCACCACCTGCCACCTCAAGCTAACTGGAGATCCACACCTGCTAACCACCATCGGCCCATTTGACCTGGAGTGAGGCACTCACCATCTGAAGGCAAGCCGCCTATCTAATACCCACCCAGAGTCACCCTGCGGACGTCTCAACACCACTTTGCATTTCCAACTGGGAGGCATGCAACCCCCATATTAAATCTGGAAGAAGTTTCAACTGAGCACCACTGTGGCCAAGCCTAAAGGATCATTCTATCTCCCGGTTACCCATTTAAACTGTGGACTTACAAAGGTGATATCACTAATTCAGTGGATGCAGCATTTTACATCCCCCTCCCTCCCCCTTTCCCCCCCTTTTACATTGTGTTTATTGTAATTCATGTGTTTACATTGTAGCATGTTATTATACAATTAAATTACATTTTTAATTTTCCTCACTCTGTCATCAATAAGCGCAGTCTACCACCAGTGTTCCCTCTAAGCTGTGCGCGTGTGCGCGCGCACACAACTCGACGAGCATACGCACAGACATTACAACAGAGCGCACAAAGCAGCAGTGGTCCCTTTTTGCAGTTGTGGACTCAATTAATGTGTGTTTCACCCATTAACTACATTGTGTGCTGTGTTTTGAATGTTTAATATAATTTTGAAGTAAAGTTAACACAAATGTTGAATGTCATTTTCCAGTTATATATAAGTGACGCACCAAAATTTTAATTTCCTTCCAAAGTTGCACAGACAAAATCTTTTGCCGCACACAGCCTTTGTAAAATTAGAGGGAACATTGTCTACCACCCTCCTTTTTCTATCCGCAGGACAGACAGTAGCTATAAGACAGCGTAGTGCATATGCAATGAGCCGCTCATTACATATGTGCATATGTAATGAGCAACTTATTACATATGCACTGCACTCATTACATATGTGCATATGTAATTAGCAGCTCATTACATATGCACTGAGCTCTCATAGCTACTGCCTGAGTCCTATATACCGGTTCAGAGCCATTCACACTGCATAAAAAATGTCTCTGAATCATGTAGGACTCTGCTTTTTACCTGTTGGCAAATACCGGTTATTTGTAATCGGTAAATGCAGACTCGTGCTTTCACACTGCAGCTCTAACCGTTTTAAAAGGCTAAAAAATCGGCAATATACCGGTTAAGAGCTGCAGTGTGAAAGGGGTATATTCTGCTCCTACTAGCTGGTTTTTATTTATTTTTTTCACTCTCCATTTTATCACTTTTTAAGTGTAGTACATCTGGCCCAATGAGAGTTGTCATAACTGATTATTAGAAGATACAGTATCAAGGGTGTAACTACTACTAGCAAGGGCTGCAGCTGCTATCGGGCCCAGAGCTGAAGGAGGCCCATCTTTACTGTCTAAGTAATATGTTTCACATACATTTATCACCATTGCTAAATAGGGGCCCTTACATACTGTACATTTGCTATGGGGCCTACGAATATCTAGTTACGCCCCTGTACAGTATATTGGGTACTATTTTATCAATCTCAGAGCAAAATCTGCATTTTTATCAAGGTGGACATGTATATACAAAGGTAAGCATGACAATCATTCAAACACTAATCTTGCAGGGTATATACACACTTACCCCTTCCGTGGTGATCTGGTGGCCGGGCGTGGAAAAAACTAACAGGGGGAGCTGTAAAAATGAATTACAGATTGCACATTCATCTGAATGTTTGGCAGCGAAACAACTTTAGCTGCCAGCGGTGCTATACCATACCCCAGAGAGAGACGGCTTTAGGCTGAGCGACATGCTGCAGTACAAGCGCTCAGCACATAATGCGGTGCACCTGCTCAGCACACTGCAATGCTTTGTGCTGAGCGAAAGGTTGGTCAGCTTAATATTTTCCGGATAATGCAATCTCAGAAATGCCAAAACTCCGTAACTGACCTTTCCACCTTGCCCTATTTGCACATAAAGGTTTCTTTGATTTCCATCAGGTTACTCGCTCATAGGTATAAAGTGCTCACCTCATTCATATGCCATGTGAACATAGGGCATATGAATGAGGTGAGCACTTTATACCTATGAGCGAGTGACCTGATGGAAATCAAAGAAACCTTTATGTGCAAATAGGGCAAGGTGGAAAGGTCAGTTACAGAGTTTTGGCATTTCTGAGATTGCATTATCCGGAAAATATTACGCTGACCAACCTTTCCCTTTGTCTTTTCCACATATCCGTGTATTCCTCCAATTCCTGGGGGCTCCATATTGACCAAGAGGAGGACAATAAAGAATATATACATCTGAGACAGCGCAATTCTTTCTGGAACCCTTTCTGGCTATATTGTTTCTATAGGAGTGGTAACCCTTGGTGTCTACAGTGTGGCAGTCTCTTGCCGCAATAATATCTTGACTACCTACTGTATTTGCTTTGTGCTGAGCGTTCGTGCTGAGTGGGACTTTGCCTATTTTTATATATATATATTAAAAAAAAACACAAATGGTAGGCAGCTGGCACATGTCATAACACACAAATATTGGCATGTGTTGTAATTCCACAGTATTTCTAAGTAAGGAATGAAGGGTCTGATTCTGGTTGGCTCGGTAAGCTGTGACTATCGCAGCTTACCGAGCACCATAGAGGTCGCCCCGCTGCCCCACCATATACCCGCACCGCCATCATTTTTTTCTCGCAACCATGCAAGGGATGTGTAATGAAGACACCTCCCCTTGCATGCTGCCAGAGATAATAGTCAGTCCACTGGCTTTTATTTGCGGGTGCCGGGATGAAGACAGGGCTAGTGGCTGGCGTCATGTGGCGAGTGGCCGATGCCAGCGTATTTGCACCAGGGACTAATGCTGCAGCTCTGCGCATGCGTATGGGTGATTGTACGCATATGCAGGGCCACTGTGGGAATGCATTTGACTATCACAGTTACCGAGGCATTCACACACTGGGGGTGGGCAGTGGGCGGACAGGGGCATGGCCCATGGGGACGCCCAACATTTCCTCTTGGGTGCGCCCAGAAAAACACAGGGTGTCCCCATAGGAATGCAGGCATGGTGAAGCCTGCACGGGGCAGGCGGCTGACATCACATGACGTCAGCGCCGGTACCCTGCAGCCATCTCCGGCCCAGATAAAAGTCCGTTTTTATCTGCGAGCGGGTGAAAAATCCTGCGATAGTCGCCGACCATTGCAGGATTTTTTGCCCGTGCGGCCGCATCCCAATGGATGTGTCAGCGAACATTGGGAGGGACATACTGTAAGCCTAGCACAGTGTTATATGTCTGACAACAGTCCAGGTGATTAACACCTATCCTAGGTAATGAAATACATCAACTTGCTGTGCAGTGAAGAAATTTCCACCCTTTCCCAAGGCCCATCAAGAACACTATGGATGTTATGAAGATGTCTATTTACTAAATAAACAATGGGCCAATCAACTATTACTTGTTATTTTCCAAACCCAGCCTGTAACATGACAGTTAGAAGCTGATTGGCCGGTGGTTTATCACTCTCCATTTTATCACTTTTTGAAGCCTGATTCATCTGGCCCATAAAGTGGATGGAGATACCAGCCAAGCAGCTCCTGTCATTTTTTCAACATAGCCTTTATCATGGCAGTTAGGAGCTGATTGGCTGGTAGTCAAGCATTTCTTCTCCTTCCCCATAACTAAATTCCCCACTACGGATGGCATGTAATGTCATCCGAGTTCGGCAGCAGTGCGGGATTTTTTAAAAGGTTCAGTCACTTACAAGGGAGAACAATGCCTATTTATACCCCTTTTACACCGCCGAAAAATCCGGGTCAGCGGCGGGTCAGACCCAGATCTTTGGCGGTGTAAATCCCTAACGCCATGTCCCTTTACACGGGACTTCTACCCAGGTCCTGACCTGGGTAGAACACGGCTAGGACCTGGGTAGAGGGCGGTGTAAATGGGAACGCCGGGTCGGACATGAATGGGGAACGTCCAGCCTGCGGACCGCAGCGTCCGCAGGTTGGACGGATTGTCAGTCTGACACTGACAGCCGGCGCTGCTGTCTGCTATACTCTGTAGACAGCAGTGGCGGCGGGGGAGGGAGGTGAACGGATGCCTGTGTGCGGCATCCATTCACCTCCTGTCCAATGGCGGGGGGTGCGCGCGGGGACTGGGGGCAGCCTAGCAGCTTACCTTAGTGCTGGGCTGCCCCCAGCAGCGTTCTGGGTACGGCGGCGTCGATCAGCGCTTGAAGATGACATCGCGCTGTCATCTTCAAGTGCCGGGAAGGGGCGGGAGGGGGGTGCGGGCGTTTGAGCCAGTCCGGTGTGAATGCCTCTAAACGCCGGGTCGCACCCGGCTTCAACCAGGGTCCAAAAAGCCGGGTGCGACCCGGCGTTGTGGTCTAAAAGGGGTATAAGTGATTGCCCCTTTAAAGAAAACATCCACATTCAGCCGGCATCCCGCACTGCCGCCGAACTGGGGCGGCATTACATTCTACCCTAATTCTCCAAACCACACTACCAGGAAAAAGCATCTACGAGAAAGGACCGGGATACTTCAGAGGGGAAAGGAAACTGTCTACACATAACAAGAAAATGTGTTTTAGATTAATATTAGTGGACCTGCCTTCCATGTATCCAGTCTGATCCAGATAAAAACCTCTAAGATTACAGCTATTAATCAAGTTACCAGGATTTGTGCCTGTTTACTTTCTGTATTGCAGTTGGGATCATCTCATGCTGCATGATAAGAACTCTTAGTGCATCTGGAAATGATGATGATGACACCCTTCCATTCAAGGAAACCAGCTCGTCCATTTTGGTATTGGGTCGATAGGTCCTCAGTGTCTATGTCCAACTCAATAGGTCTGCCACTAATGGTCAACAGGCAATATGTCAACACAAGGGTTTACATGGTCTAGGTCGATACAAGCAAAAGGTTGACATGTCAATTTTTTTTTTTTCAAAACCAACTTGTTTTTACGTCATGAAGAATTAAAAAAGAAAAATTAAATAAGTGCCAGCGCTGGCTGAATAATTAGTTTACAAGACGGTGGTTAAAATGTATATAAATTTAATGACTAAACATATAGAAAAATATATAACATAACTTAAAATAAATTATAAAAAATAACAAAGTGCAATTGCATATTTGGTATCATAATCTGAGATAAACCAACTGGATAAAAGGATGAATGAAGTTACCAATCCTCTGGTGGGATAGAGTCGCTGTGATGGATAGCATTGCTGAAACAATATTAGAAGAGATGAGTGATGGGCAATCTTGCGTTTTCCTCACAGTGGCCCTTATTCTGATCGGTGCGGCCGGATCCGAATATGCGGCCAGGACCGTGCGTGCGAAACCCCGCCTTCCATACGGATCGCCAACTCCGTCCGTACGCGTTAAGAAGCTGGCTGAACGGACCGCACGTGTATTTTTCATGGAATACGCCTCCTCCATCTCAGGGAACCTCCCCCATCATTCGATGGTCGCAGACCATCGAATGCAGGACCGAGTGGTCCACCAGCTCCCGCAACCTCAGACCACACGGACATTTTTCCGTGCAAAAGCAGGGATCTGGGCGGGCAGCTGACATCCGGCGATGTCATACGTCCGCCCCCTACACGTGCGTCACGGCCGCATTACCATACGTACGCCCAGCGTTTGCATGGGAACGCCCATGAAACGCGGGGCGTATGCATATGGTAATGAGCCCAAATAGCCCGTCACGCCCCTCTCCACCCCCTGTTCGGAGTGTTCACATTTCATGTGGGATTTGGCCGTACGCACCGCTCGCACATGCGCAGAGACGCCTCTGCACATGCGCAGACACAAAACATCGGCGGCACGAACGCACGCGGATATTACCGCACCAACCAGAATAAGGGCCAGTATGTTTGTCTCCAGATGCAGTTAGGAAATTCTGTGAGGCTGTGCATTAATGCTGGATAATTGGGAACCAATGCAGAAGTCCCAAATGCGGTGTCCAGCTGGAGCAGATCTTGTTTGGTTGTTCAGCCGCAGCAAAGCATATAAAAGGTCCCAGTTATAAGTGGATTGTAGATTAAATAAAAATACCAGTTGGTGGTAGGTTTTGGCTCTGGCTCAACGCGTTTCCCCGGACAAATCCGGCTTCCTCAGGAGCAAATGAAATATATGGAGAATAATAGTGCCCGGGCAGAGGGGGGTTAGAGAATAAGAAAATGCGATAAGAACCCTTTTACCGCATTTTTGCGTTGTTGCATCCCGCCCAGAGCGCTGCCAATGCCCTACACCGGTGAAAACAGGGCGTGGTCTCATTGGAAGCATCACGATCATTGGTCATGCCCCCTGATCACGAGGCCCCACCCTCTAATTTTGGGTGCATGCTTTGTTTGTTTCGTTTACCAGCAACAAAAAGTTGGGAGGTATGGTGTGGGGGTAGAGGTTGGACAGATCTTTTGCAATTAGAATGTACTCTCCAGATACTAATTATGATGGCTGTGGCTCCGGGGAATAGGCTTCCACGTGCAGCCACAAAGATTGTCTGCAAACACAGGCAAGTTCTCACATTATCATATACTGATCCGACTCAGAATCAGGGACAGATGAAATAAGCTTAAAAAATGATAAAATGGAGAGTGATAAACCACCAGCCAATCAGCTCCTACCTGTCATGTCACAGGCTGTGTTTGAAAAATGACAGGTAGGAGCTGATTGGTTGGTGGTTTATCCATACCTCCCAACTTCTTGAACATATGAAGCGGGACCTTCGCGCAGCGTAGCATCGCTGGAAAGGGGTTTGGTCTATGCAAATGAGGGGTGTGTCATATGCAAATGATTCCTCAGTGGGGCCACGTCCCCTTTTCACCCTCTGCGGTGTTGAATGTGCACAGGGTCTATTCCTTCAGG
Source organism: Crinia signifera (assembly GCF_055691185.1). Lineage (NCBI taxonomy): Eukaryota > Metazoa > Chordata > Amphibia > Anura > Myobatrachidae > Crinia > Crinia signifera. The sequence continues at coordinate 46,413,567 of NC_139219.1, read as the reverse complement.
CTGGGGGGACTCCCAACTGCCCCCCCCCTCCCACTCGAAAAATGGGACTGTTGGGAGGTATGGTTTATCACTCCATTTTACCACTAATTAATGCTTAGTACATCTTGCCCTTAGACTCTTGTACTGGACTCTGCTTTAGCACTACTGTGTCTTCCTCACTAGTGTACACCCACTGCTGCCCCCCTTCTCTCGCTTCCGCTGTCTCTGTGTACAGTACATAGGAGAGAACGTTCTGCCACAAGTAAATGAAAGTAGCAGGAATTCTGTGTAGCCTAGTTACCACGAAGCAGCCTGTAATCATGCTGGTTCTGCAATCACTCTTACATTTGCCGAATTTCAGATTCACTTTTTCCCACGAGAATGTCTCATCTTGTGGTTTCTGAAGGAAGCAACATGTAGCAACAAAGACAAGGCAGTGGTAAACAACAGAACGCCAGTGACTGTTATAGCAAAGCGCATCAACTACAGCAGGTGCTGAGTTATTGAAAACAAAGTAACCAGATTATACAGGTCTCTGAAACCACTTTCAGCCAGACACTGCCGGTCATATATAGGTCAAACTAGTCTTTTTTTACTTAACATTGAGGTTTGTGCAACATTTGCAAATGTGATCTCCGCTGCTATTGTATTTGGAAGCAAATGGGAGTTCTAGTGATGCTTGTGCTTTCAGACTGGAGTAAGGTCAGGGCCGGTGCCACCATTACGCATTTGCCTAGGGCGCCGGCCACTGGAGGGCAGCAGTTAGGAGCAGGTTGTCCCCTCCGGATGGAGGAGAGTGGCAGCTCTGCCCCCCTTCCTTCTCCCCCCCCCCGTGGAGCAACTCAGCGGCCACATCACACACACGCACCCCCCTTGGAGTGGGTGAGTAAGGTAGACATCACCAGAGCCATGGCAAACCTATTCACAATTGCATACACATTCACAGGGCAGTATTCAATGAGGATAATTCGCCCTGTTTCACGGCGAATTTGTGCTATTTTCACTTTGGTCGGTGATTTTTTGGGTCAGAAAGCGAATCACCCTATTCAACGTGCACTTATCGCTGTCTTTCTAAGTGATTTTCGCCATGTGTCACCGTGTAGCAAATCGCCATCTTTTCATGGTGAAGTGGAATGTGAACTTTTAAAATAAAGTTTTTGTGTTTTTTTTACATTTGTTGTCAAAAAATCAGGAATTTTATTCTGTGAAGGGGCATGCTATTTGTATTCATGAATATATATTTAATTAAAAAAATATATATTTTTTTTACACATAGCAGCCAGCAGGGGGCCGGGAGCTGAGAGCCGCTCATTAGATATTCATATATTCACTGCTCCCGATTATTACATATGCACGATCGGGTGCAGTAAATACCCGGTCCCCTGTTGGCTCTCCCGTGGGGCAGCCTGTGCTGCCTGGCTCCCGGGGAGCCCACTTCCCCCCACATACGTTCTGGGGCAGGCAGGGAGACTTCAATCTCCCTGCCTGCCACCGTCCTCAGGCTCCCTGCAGCGTCCGCCACAGGGGTTCACATTCGCGGTCAGGGGCAGCGAGCCCCTGCCTCATTGAATAGTGTGTCAGCGAGGGCTCCAGCGAATGTGGATTTGCTGCACATTGCAATTAGGGACATTGAATACTGCCCACAGGCTGTATGCAAACTCGAGGAACATCAGATCTAAGTGTTGGCCTATGGCTGTGGAGATTGGATGTTGTCTGGACTATAGATAACAGTCAATAGGTGAACTATGAAAGGTCAATAGACACAAGTCCAACGTGGGCAAAAAGTCGACATGCACTAAGTCAACATTGACAACAAAAGGTCAACACAAGAAACAAGTGCGCAGCTTACCGAGTCAACCAGAACCAGGCGCAGTTTGTATAGAGCTTAAGTCTGCATGGATTGTAACAAATGAAATGAAAGGTTATAATATAAAGATGTTGGAGGAGCAGCAATGGAATCTCATATTACTACTAAACCTTTATGGCTCACATCTTAAAATGTTAGGTTTGTTTTAAGCTAATCCCCAGTAATACCAATGTTATCGTTTGCTACTTGAAATACAACATTATTAGTCTTTTGAGAATGTTCTGCCATTATACTTATTGAGCTAGCTTAGAATTGTCTGAGTTTTCCTTGTACACACCGGCCTCACACGCTTACTACTGCATGTTCTCACCACATTCTCTTATCTAGGAAATAAGAATTTATAGAAAACGATCATCACTTTTCTAAATACAAACTGTGGTTTGTACTTTGTAGGGGTGAACCTTTAACCTTACAGAACTGATTATTTTTATACATACATACATACATACATACATACATACAGAGTCCAATAACGGAGGCACACGGATGAATAAATTCAAACAACGACTGTATTAGGGCATAGCAACAATCAAGCGCTTTCGGGGAAGCCTCCCCGTCATCAGGATAACTGCCCTTACACCAGGAAAGTGGATAACAAATGTGACATTTGAAAAAACATGTACTTATACATACCTGCTCCGTCTGCACGCCTCCCGCGCCGAGCGTCCGTCCTCCTGTAGTCCCCGCCCCCAGCTTCCTGTAGTTCGCCAGATGTCATCACTGGGACGCATCAATATGCGTTCCAGCGTCTCACTTCCGCGTTCCACCAGTGTATCCGGAGCGTCTTTGGCTAACAGGGGGTTCTGAATGGCGCTGGTGAGCCTACATACATACATACATACATGCATACATATATATTAATCAGTTGGGGAAATTTACTAAGATGAGCGTTCTATTTCAGATGGAATGTTGCTATGGGCAACCAATCAGATGCTATCTATTATCTTCTTGAAGGTGCTAAATAACTTAGACGTAGATTCTAATTGGTTGCCCATAGCAACATCCCATGTGAAATAGAACTACCATCTTAGGAAATTTCCCCATAGCATGTTACATTAAAGTGCAGGCGGTTCTGCACCTGCACTTTATTCATGTTGCACTTCAATGTAACATGCCATGTGTCCTGAATAAAAGGCGTGTCTGCCTTGAAATGTTGACCATTTAATATGGATTAAGAATGATATTATTGCAATTTAATATGTATACCACCTTTAACAAGCTTGTGGACAGTGGCGTAACTATAGTCCCGCAGCCCCCGCTGAGAAGGTTTGGGCGCCGGGGGCTTCTGCGGGGCTATAGTTACCCGCTGCCGTCTGCCCCTGCCCCTGCCACCGGCCGGTACCTCCTGCGCCGGCGCAGTGCTTCTATCGGGTCCCGGCACCTGTAGCAAATAAAAAGTGACAATCAGAAAATGGCTGCCCCCATACAGCAGACCGTTTTTAAGGTTGCTAGAGGAGGCCGCCACCTACTCTAGCATCCTCAAAAACTGTCTGCATTATGGGGGCAGCCATTTTCTGAGTGTCACTTATTATATGCTGCAGGAGTCGGGAGAGCCGGGACCTGACAGAAGCGCCGGCGGCAGGAGGTACCGGCTGCACGGGGAGGGGGGGTGTTTACCCTAGGGGGTTGGAGGGGGGTTTGTTAACCCTCAAGGGGGAGGTGCAAATTTAATAGCGACAGGGGGGCGCAAATTTAATAGTGGCAGGGGGGCGCAAATTATAGCTACGCCACTGCCTGTGGAGTACCAATCTCTTTGTTTTGGGGAAACTGGACTAAGGCTCATTTGCCGTATGATAATATACGAAGGCACTAGGCAGCTGCATCTATTTCTCCAGAGTGCCAAATAACCAGTTTGCATATAGCCACACAATAGAGCATGGTTTACTGTGTTGGAGTTTGCACTAGTCTATCGACTATTTGTCTAGCTTGGATTTTATTGCTGCAATGTTATTAATTTAAAGTTCATCATATTGATACGGCCCATCAAATTTGGATCTACCATTGAATTTTTGATTTAGGCCACCAATATCACATAAAGCCTTTTATATATATGGGTAGGGCCTTTTGAAGCCCTTTACGCTCTAACCTCAACATAGGCGGTTATTGTTAAAGGACTTACGGTCAATTATATGTGTCACTTTTTGATTGGAATCCCCTTTGAGGTCATAACAAGATTGCAAGCTTCAGGATCATTTGACAATTAGGCATTGAAGTTTCCCTTATTGCCCGTGAAACGACTTTGGGTTCCTTTCTACTCTGACATAACTCCATTTATGCCTACAAAAGTTGAAAATATTACATCAAAGGATCTATCTTATGTAAAATGTTATGAACTTTTATGAATCAAAGACTTTTATGAAAATAAATTTATTTTAGGACTTCTGTTATTGATGACATTTACTATCCCGAAAATACTGCAATTCGTATTCGTATTGATGTGCTATCAATACGAATAGCCGTATTTTCGGGATAGTAAATGTCAAAAATAAGTGTATTTCTGGATACAAAAACACCTATTTTTTACAAATTTCCTTTAGTAAATTTCCCCCTATATATCATTTACACCTTGAGTATGGTCATTATGGGGGAAATTTACCAAAATGGATTTGTAAAAAATAGGTGTATTCGTAGGCAGAAATACACCTACTTTTTACACATTTGTATTTTCGGGATTTACAATCCCGAAAATACAACAATTCGTATTCCTAATGATGGAACATTCGTATTTGTATTTACAAATACGAATGTCTACACCATCGATAGGATACGACAGGAATCACCATTCAAAAGAATGGTGGTTCCTGATGTACTAAGCAGCCATATTGATAATACGGCTGCTAATTGGTGTAAAACAGGCACGCAAATACGACAGGAAAATACACCTTGCTTTCCCTGTCGTATTTGCTTTAAGCCTGCACAGATCAGTCAGATCCGTGCAGGCTTTAGTGTAAAAAAATAGAAAAAAAAAGCGTGGGGTCCCCCCCACAGCTGTAACCAGCACCAGGCTGAAAGAGCCGGGCCGGTAATTAAAAATCAGAGAACCCGACAAATAGGGGTTCCCCGATTTTTAACAACCAGCCCCAGGCTCCAGGTCCGGGGCTGGTTCCCAAAATACGGGGGACAAAATGACTAGGGGTCCCCCGTATTTTAAGAACCAGCCCCAGGCCAAACCAGTCAGCAGGGTAATGCCACAGCACGGGGGAGACTTTTTATACAAGTCCCCCCGGCCAAAGCATTAACCAGTCAGCCTGGCCAGGGGCCCTGGGGGAGTGGGGACCCCCCCCCCCAATAAAGCCCCCCCCCCTCCAGGACTTACCTGACCAGGCTGAAGCCTGGTGCTGTCCCCGGTGACCCTGGGCTGTGGTCACCGGACTGATCTTGGTGTAAAAAATAGAACAATAAACTATTGTTTAAAACTGTGGAACTATAAGTCCCAGCAAGCCTCCCCTGCAAGCTGGGACTTGGTGAACCACAAGTCCCAGCCTGCGAGGCATTAAAGGGCCCGCTGGGTCTTGTAGTTCCACAGTAAAAAAAATAGTTAAATAAATACACACTGACACCTGAAAAATAAAAGTTTAATACATACATTACACACACACTGATACTTACCTATCTTGATCCCGCAGTTAGGTCCCAGAGTCTTGATCCGGTACCTTGTCCTGGTTCCGGATCATGTCGTCTTTCTTCACCATGTCGATCTTCATGTCGGCGTCAGGTCCGGGTCCGAAGAAATCCATGGTGGACCTGTGGAAGGAAATCCAACTCACCCAGGTCCTCCATGGAAGTTCTTCTGGCTTGGTCCGACGTAGTCCAGGCATTCTTCCATCTTCTTCCATCTTCTGGCTTCTTTTTCAAGCTGCCGGGTGACTCCGGCAGCTCCCCGACTGTCAGAGCCGCAGAGATGTTTCCTCCTCGGCGTCTGGACTAAGAATGAATTCTGTCCAATCAGGAGCCGCCTAGCGGCCAATCAGGAGCCCGGAAAGTCGGCTCCTGATTGGCCAGAATTCATTCTTAGTCCAGACGCCGAGAAGGAAACATCTCTGCGGCTCTGACAGTCGGGGAGCTGCCGGAGTCGCCCGGCAGCTTGAAAAAGAAGCCAGAAGATGGAAGAAGATGGAAGAATGCCTGGCTACTTCGGACCAAGCCAGAAGAACTTCCATGGAGGACCTGGGTGAGTTGGATTTCCTTCCACAGGTCCACCATGGATTTCTTCGGAAGCGGACCTGACGCCGACGCCGACATGAAGATCGACATGGTGAAGAAAGACGACATGATCCGGAACCAGGACAAGGCACCGGATCAAGACTCTGGGACCTACCTGCGGGATCAAGATTGGTAAGTATCAGTGTGTGTGTGTAATGTATGTATTAAACTTTTATTTTTCAGGTGTCAGTGTGTATTTATTTAACTATTTTTTTTACTGTGGAACTACAAGACCCAGCGGGCCCTTTAATGCCCCGCAGGCTGGGACTTGTGGTTCACCAAGTCCCAGCTTGCAGGGGAGGCTTGCTGGGACTTATAGTTCCACAGTTTTAAACAATAGTTTATTATTCTATTTTTTACACCAAGATCAGCCCGGTGACCACAGCCCAGGGTCACCGGGGACAGCACCAGGCTTCAGCCTGGTCAGGTAAGTCCTGGAGGGGGGGGGGCTTTATTGGGGGGGTCCCCACTCCCCCAGGGCCCCTGGCCAGGCTGACTGGTCAGAGGGTTAATGCTTTGGCCGGGGGGACTTGTATAAAAAGTCTCCCCCCGGCTGTGGCATTACCCTGCTGGCTGGTTTGGCCTGGGGCTGGTTCTTAAAATACGGGGGACCCCTAGTCATTTTGTCCCCCGTATTTTGGGAACCAGCCCCGGACCTGGAGCCTGGGGCTGGTTATTAAAAATCGGGGAACCCCTATTTGTCGGGTTCCCTGATTTTTAATTACCGGCCCCGGCTCTTTCAGCCTGGTGCTGGTTACAGCTGTGGGGGGGACCCCACGCCGTTTTTTTTTTCTATTTATTTTTTTTTCTATTTTTTTTTACACACTGCAGCCTGCACGGATCTGACTGATCTGTGCAGACTGCCAGAAAAATTTGTATTAGCGGCCGTATATATGGCCAGCTAATACGAATGAATACCACATCGGAGGGTTACAAAGCAGTCGTATCTGACTGCTTTGTAATTTCCCCTCCGGAACACGACTTTGCATACGACTGAAACAGTCGTATGCAGTCGTAGGGAAAATACTATTATACGAAAAACTAGGTTTTTCATATTAGTAAATTTCCCCCTATATTGCTACTAGATGAGGCTACATTTTTTATTAAGATTATGAATCCCCTATTAACATATTAGGATCTATTTTTTTGTATGCACACAGGGTGGCACCCCTGGAATTTTAGGGCACATGGTGGCAACCCTGGAATTATAGGGCACATGGCGGCACCCCTGGACTGATATGGCACACTTTAACAGCACCTTTGCAGTAAAAAAACAAAACACTTTTTCTTCTTTTAATAAAAAAGTGCCACTCCTCTGGGCTGATACGGCCCCTGGCCTGATACGGTAGACAGGGCAGCACCGCTGGACTAATACGGGATGCTGGGCAGCACCTCTGAACTGATATGGCACACAGGGCAGCCCGGCAGTAAAAATTAAAGAAAACTATTTTTTTATTTGATATTTTTCAAAGAGCTCCCACGCAGCAGACCCCATATAGTAGCCCCCCTTAGTAGTGCCCCACAGCCCCCTTAGTAGTGCCCCCATAATAGTACCCTCTTAGTAATGCCCCCTTAGTAGTTGCCCCCATAGTGGTAGCAGTAACCGTAGCAGGCCCTTCTCAGCAGACAGCACGGGCATCACAAAAAAAGACAATTTCTCTGCAGTAGATGAATATTTCATTTTGTATTTAGACCAGGAGCGGAACTGCCAAAGACAACGGAGTCAGTTACTGACAGTTTCACGCTGAATGGGGACTTTTCCTCCATTTCCCCATTGTCACTGTCACATGTCTGGTGGGCAGGAAGTCAGTACAGTCACCAGACAGTACCACCTTGCTTGCACCATTTGGCCTATTTTCACAGGGGCAGGAGCTGCAGTTCCACCTCCCTCGTTTCATTCCTCATCCGGCTTTTTAGAAAATAAAAATACGTAAATTACTAAGGTAATCAATATGTGGATGAGGGATACACATAGAGTAATTAAGCACTTTGCATAGACACTTGGGGTGACAGCTAATACGATGCAATTTTTATAAAGGCTCTGAAATCGCACCATATTGCATGTTTTCAAATACCGATTCTTAAAAAAAAATTACTATTTTATGGAATGTGAATTGTGGCATGAAAAATGTGATGTGATGCAATAAAATGTGAATTTTAGTCATGAAAATGTGGGAAAGGCCAAAGGCCACTCCTTATTGGCTGGGGGGCGGGACTAACCCCCAGCATGTGGGAGACCCACGAATGTAAACAATCATTCCGGCTTCTCTCGCAGGGGTACTGCCAGGCAGAAAAGGCATCAATCGATCCTGGAGGTGTGTGGTGAACATAATTTCCCTCAACAGATATTCATATTGATCCTACTTGGAGAATAGGACAGGCCTTCAAGGGATTCCATACGTGATGTATGTGCGAATGAATGTTGTATGTAATAAAGTTATACTGTTCATGTGTGTATGTGTGTGTATTTTATTTCACTATTTGTCCTGTTGTGGAACTACAAGACCCAGCGGGCCCTTTAATGCCCCACATGCTGGGACTTTTGGTTCTCCAAGTCCCTGCAAGTGGTGCAGGCTATAGTTTAATCTATTATTAACCATTTATCAGCCAGGGGCCCACCGCCCGAGGGGCACCGCGGACAGCCCCGGGCTACAGCCTGGGCAGGGGTAACTCTAGAAGGGGGGTTACTTCTTTATTGGGGGTTCCCCACTCCTCCAGGGTCCCTGCCGGGGCTGACCAGCCACGGGTGTGGTATAACACACCGACAGTCGGAATTCCGACAGTCGGGATTCCGACAGTCAGTAGCCAGACGTCAGAATCCCGACTGCACAGTGAGGGGAGCGCAATGAAGCCCCTTGCGGGCCTATTTTATTCTCCCTTTATGGGGGTCGTGGACCCCCACGAGGAAGCAGTCGGGATTTCGACATTGGAGTAATGACTGTCGGAATCCCTACTGTCGGTGAGCCGTCTGGCACCCCCAGTCACATGGATGAAATGCTTTGGTTGGGGGAACTTGCATAAAAAGTTTCCCCCAATTGTGGCATTACCCTGTTGGCTGTTTGGGCCCGGTGCTGGTTGCTAAATTACGGGGGAACCGCTATTAATTTTGACCCCCGTATTTTGGGAATCAGGACCATCCCTTGAGCCTGATGCTGGTTTTAGAAATCCTGGGGATCCCCTATGTTCTTTGTCCCCTGAAATTCTAAAACAAGGACCGGTTCTTTGAGCCACACCATTTTTCCCCAAAATTTTTAGTTTTACACATTTTTTGACAGAACCATGCACAGATCACACTGGCACATGGTTCTGTCAAACTCGGCATGTTAAACTTGGCCTATTTGTTTTTGCGATTTTTGGTAACGTTTTCCAAAAATCGCATCCTATTAAATTTGCGAGTTGCATACTTTAGAATGTGAAAATATCTAGATGCGACTTGAAGGGTGAGAAAAAAATTGTCGGGTCAAAATGTGCAATTTTCACATCAAAATGTGTGATTATTTACTGTAATTCGCACCCTATTAAATGTGTGAATTCTGAGAAAAACTTGCGAATTCGGACGTTTTTATGACAAAAAAATCGCAAAAGTCAAAATATATCATCCTATTAAATGTCACCCTTGAAATAAGAGATTTCTGATATACACTAGATAAGGGTTTTTTGTTTCTGTGCACTAAAATATATACTAGGTATCTACCTGTCCTGTTAAGGAAGAATACTGTACAGTATATCCACTTATAAGCTATTTAGAATTCCCATATTTAGATGAAAATTTGTATTGCTACACAGGCCGATTAAAATATATTTAATAATCTCATTAATATCCTATGTTACAAACAATATCAGAATATTAGAATAAGATAGCTCTCTGAAGAAAATTAGATAAATACTATACTAATGTTACTAAATATATATCAGGTGGCAAAGTGAAGCCAAGAAATAATATAATGTGCAAAGAAAGGTGACCTGTGTACTTATTGTTTGTGTAATGTGTTATGTGTCTTTAATGTCATGTATTTTTGTATATGAAAATGTTTTATATGGAAAATGAAATAAAGAATATTGAAGTTAAAAAAAAGAAAATATACATACATAAAATTCACAACAGCAAAAAGAGGAAAAAAACAAAACAATCTTTATTTACTTTTCACAAGAGCCAAACAGGACGTTAAAGTGTTTTTAATAGAAGAAGCTCAAAAGAACATATACATTTAGACTGATTTACAGAGCAATCCCAATTGAGATGTCTTTTACATCTATTAATCCCAATGATTTTCTAAAACACAACTGCTAAGCCAAACTCATATAACATGACATCGAAATACAGCAGCATGTAGCAGCTTTATGGGGGTATTCAATCATCGCCTCTATTTCTGACTGGGGAAATTGCAGTGGGCACCTATTCTTTCCCGACAGCATTGAAGAGGCATCTCAGCAGAACGGACCCAACTTTAAAAACTGTCATTTTGCTGAGAACAGCCGTGAATTTTCGAGAACATGGCCGTCTCTCAACAATCCATGGCCGTTTACGTGGCCACGCCCTCTTTTTGCCGATTGGCAGGCGGGACATTGAATCCCGCCTGCCGATAAACAGGCAAGTGGGACAAAAATAGGCCAGGGTCATGACTGTTGGGACATCCTGACAGTTGTAACCTGGGATTGAATACCCCCCTAGTGATAATAATACCATGGAAATTATAGAGATGAAAAATCTCCCTTAATAAAAGCTGTGCTTGGATTTATTTTTATTGTCAGGAATTAAAAAAAAGTGCATAGGAAGTTACAGGCTTGCATCCACTCCCCCCAACCCGATGTATTATTTTCTTGAGGTGCCTTCCCAGACATCAGTGATAAGGTGGGTCTCGAACCTGTGATCCCTAGCTTCCCAAGCAGAGGCATTAGCACTGCACCACAGCTGCACATAGCTCTAAGCTCATTTACATTATGATATCATCGCTCAACAGCCCCACCTCTGGCAGATGCTGGAAATACCTGCTTAACATAAGTGAAATTATTTGAAAGACAGCAAGGGAAACCAATGCAAATGGGACGCAATCTTCCCTTCACAGAATGAATATTAAAATGTATACTTTATTTATAGATTATTATTAAAATAAATCCTTGAGTTTCACATCATGTATAAAGCAATAGGTTAAGGGTATATTATCCTTTCCTTTTTATTGTTCAGCCTTATATTAGGGCATATTGAGAAAAATATATCATAGAATCAAGTACATTAAAGTAAGAAGATTAAAAAAGTTATATGAATAATATAGAATTAAACTCAATCATTGTGTGTTATTTATTATTTATAGGGTGTTTCCCTTAGGGATTTTCAGTCTCATATGTAGATTTAGATAAAATAGTATTGTTAGATCCCATTAGTGATTAGACTGTGTATTCAATTGTGAATTTTGTGTATCAGATCTTGCATGTATTATAGTACAATAATTTGTACCTTGTGTGCTATATGGTATGTGTATCATCAAATTGTCAATTGTTTAAATAAACTGAGTAGTGTTCTCTGTAGTTTGAAGTGTTAGCAGATTTATTAAGCTTGGAGAAGAGATTAACTGGAGATAAAGCAGAGAAAAGGTAAAAGGAGATAAAGTACCAGCCAATCAGCTGTGTTTGAAAAAGACAGTTGGGAGTTGATTGGCTGGTGCTTTATCTCCTTTTACCTTTTCTCCACTTTATCTCCAGTTTATCTCTTCTCCAAGCTTAATAAATCTGCCCCGAAACCATTCACAATACTTTTAAATTCTTAGTAAATTGTTTCTGACAGAATGAAGGTATATTTATTCTGGTTTATTTTATTGCAGACACATCACATAATGACAAAGCATCGTTATTGTATAATGCCATTCGCTGAATGTTGTTTAAATAGACATAACAGGTGATGTTATTTCACTTCTCAATGCTCCTTTGTGCACTCTGATACTGCTTTCACATTGCAAAAACCTGCTTTCAACACGATTTTCTAAACGTGTCTTAAAACTGGTCAAAAGCCAGTTAAACCCCTTTCATATTGCATGATGTAAAGGTATATTGCAGTTTAAATACCGTTTTGTACCTTTCAGATTCAACCCGTTTCACCCATAGAAAGCCATACAATGTCATTTTAAATGTTTTTTTTTCCTGCTTGTGGGCGGGGATCAAGTGTGGTTATCATTTGTAGCAAATACCGTTTCTGAGCTGTTCAGACTGCAGGGAAAACGGCTCAGAAACGTGTAGGATCCTGCTTTTAACACGTGTCAAAATACCGGTTTTCTGTAACCGGTAAATTGACAATGTAGCTTTCACATTGCAGCTGGAACCGTTTTAAAGCACTAAAAAAACGGCAATATACCGTGTTACAGCTGCAATGTGAAAGGGGTATAATACAAACGTTTCAGTTTACCTACAGTAAATAGATGTACCAAACTCTTTTCAGTGGTTACTTGAGTTGCAACTTTGGAATAATATAGAGTAATTGTCTCCTGCAGCTCACATCTCTGTTGATAGATATATTATGTTAATGAGCGCCATTCTAATTTGATATACTGTGAACTTCAATGTAGAGATACATGGATCTCAGCAGCAACCCTAAATTTTAAAGAACATGGCAGCACCCACTTATATGGCAGACAGGGCAGCAGTACAGCCCCAGCACTAGCATCATAGGTTACCACACAGCAGCCCCAGCAAGTGTGTAATTGTGGCAAGTTGGCACCACAGGACAACACACAAGACACCACAAAGGACTACACCCTAAAAAAGAATTACACCCCACACCACCCTCCGCTCAGTCAGACAATAGACGCATCCATCCATCTCCCTTTCCAATGCTGGAATGAAGATGGCACCGAGTATAGAGTAAGGATCGTGCGAGAATCTGACAGCGGGATGAGTATGCTTTGCCTCATTCCGGGATCCGAGTCTGGTGGAAAAACATGAGCCAGACTGGGATCCCGGCTCGGATCATGAAGTTCAGGGGGGGTCCGGATCTCAGAGATCTGAACACACTCATCCCTAGTGAATTTTTATACATGTCTATTATAGTAACCCACTTACTTTTATTTGAATCAGCTTTAAGATTACCCCTGAAGAAGTTCTGTGTTGAATGAAACGTGTAGGGTGCAGGTGTCACATTTGAAGCTTTTTATCTTTGAGCTCATTCCCAGTAGGGGAACAGATGGTTTGTAATCCAGTTCTTCTATAGTGATGGTTTCAGAGACACCATATTTTAAGTGTAAGCTTCAAAGTTTTATGTATTGTATTGATCATTTTTATTTGTGTATAATCAGAAAAAAACTAAATTGATTGATGTGTATTGTTTCAGTGACTTTTGATGAGTGGGTATACCGATTCTCTCTCTCTCTCTCTCTCTCTCTCTCTCTCTCAAAAGTCTAGATACAGGTGTGTTTGTAGCGATACTAAAATCTACATACTAAGAAGAAGGGATGATGACATTGCCAACGTAACATATCGGTGAAGAATTATTACAGGGTGTGTGTTGTAAAACATGGTAAAACAATACATGTCTTACACTATGTGATAAAGAGAAGCTAAGTAAAAGTAAATGATAGTGGGGGAGCCTTTGGTAATGTGACACCTGATGACTCATATGTTTGGGTTTTGCATGATACAACGATGATAAAATGTTGCAAAAACCACTACTAACAAGTTGTTGGGGAGAGAAGCAGCGGAGCACTTACAGCTGTGCCCAGTAATCAGGTAATCGAGTGGTCCTGCTACACATTTAGTAATAGAACAAACGTTGGGGGTTATTAAGACATGATTGCGGCTCAGCGGGATTGCAGAGCTTTGCAATCAGATAAACCCCCACCCCCACCAGAGTGATATCCTGCCATGTGCAAGCTTGCATGTCCAATAGAGACAGGCTGATGGAGGCAACCTTAGGCGCCCTCTCTGAAAATGCTTGGGCCGGTTATCAAACACCGGCATCCTTTCTATCTACTTGTGAATGGCTAGTGATCAGAAAATACACTGTTTTTTTTCACTGTTTGGTCTACAATCCTTAACACACAGCGGCCGTGTGGGATTCTGGCCAAACTCTAAAGTTTTTTTTTAAAGGGACGCCGCTCGATGCTGCTCATGTGCCAGGTTTGTGCCAGACGCGTTCCGGACCGTCGGGATCCCGACAGTCTTTTACCCGACGTCGGGATCCCGACTGTCAAAATGCAGACAGTCGGGTGCCCGATGGCCACCCGCTATTTTCCCTTGTGGGGGTCCACGGCCCCCATAGAGGGAGAATAGAATAGGTGGCTTGCGTAGCGAGCCACCGCGCCCACAGCATGGCGAGCGCAGAGAGCCCGCAAGGGGCTTTTTTGCGCTCGCCATGCTGTCTGAGTCCGGCCACTCGGGATCCCGATGTCGGGATAATGACTGTCGGGATCCCGACTCTCGGAACCCCATACCACACCCGTGCCAGTACCTTCTCTCCTGAGTTGGAATTAGAAACAATCCTCATAATATTACAATTGGAAAAGCTATGAGATCAAAATTTGTGTGTTAAAAAATGTTAACATTCAGAATGTCAGACATTCAAAATGTTGACATTGTTGTTATGTTGACATATCAAACATTGACACAATGTCTACATGTCAACATCATGTTTGCTAGTGATAGTAATCCTAACATTTTGTCTTAAACCAAACTGAAAGCTACAATTCAAACTATGTGGTTGTACAATGGAAACTTTGGGCATGATTCATACCTGTAAGCAAGTTGCCATTTTTGCCGATGTACAGAACCATGCTGCACTGCAGGAGAGGCAGATGTTACATGTGCAGAGAGACTTAGTTTTTGGTTCGTTATTTTGTTTCTGTGCAGGGTAAATACTGGCTGCTTTATTCTTACAATGCAATTTAGATTTCAGTTTGATCACAGCTCCCCCAAATCTAACTCTCTCTGCACATGTTACATCTGCCTCACCTGCAGTGCATGTGGTTTTGTCCATCTGCAAATACTGCAGCCTTGCAAACAGGTCAGAATCAGAAGACCAAAGATGCTGTGATAGTTATTAATGTGCACCAGGGCCAAATTCACATTAAAACACACATATATAATGAATTAAAATGACTTGGCGGCCGGGGACCCTGTATCCGGAGGATGATTGTGCAGGTGTATTCCGTGAACTTCCGTGACTCTTTGGAAAAGTCCCAGCCGCATGTGCAGTAGCATCTCTTCAGCAGGGGTGGGACATGATGGTGCTGTGAGTGAGAGATGCGGCACCACATGTCTGTGAACTCTTGGCACAAAGGACATGGCCTGGCAATGAAGTCACCAGAGCGGCTGGGTAGCACCCGGTCAGGGACGCCGAGAGTGGGGGGAGCGGGTACTAATTACCTGGGCCCGGCTTGCTGGAGGGGCCCGGCGGGGGCCCTGGTCTGACCCCCCTCCGTCCCGTACCTCCCGGGCAGCAGCAGCACACCTACAGCATGTGCTGTGCTGACAGCAGGCTCAGCATGAGCGTCTCACTGACAGCGTGGGTGTGCTGCTGAGGGTGGAGAGGACAATAACACACCCCCTTTATAGTGTTTTTTTCATCCCCCTAAACATTTTAGGGGCGTGGTCTAGTCAGAGGAGGTGGCCATGCCTCTATGATTAGGCCACGCCCCCATATTTTACCGGGGCTCGCCATACCTCTCGACTGCCCTGCACCCGGAAGGACAATTAACATGAAGCATTGAGCCAGCTTGTACATCACGTATTGCTTGTGGGGACGCATATCAGACATCACATAAGAAATACTGACTTAGCTTTGTCTAATATTATGTGAAACATACAGCATGCTATAAGTAACCCACTAAGGAGATTGCAATTAGCACCTTGTATAGGGAACATTTATTGCTGCTATTCAAAGTCTATATTCAACACAAAGTTGTTTTTATTTCATTGCTTTCATGTCATTAACCCTTTGAGTGCCAACATCTCTGTGAGTGATGTGCAAAATATCCGCTCACATTTGTTATATAAATTCAATTAAAAAATGTTGTGTTAAAAAAAGATTATATTTCCTATATATGATAAACATTACAGGTCGTTATGATAAATAAAAATGTTTACTGCAGTGGCTGGAAATCTGGCAATAAACAGGGAACAGTTTTGGAGTTGTAATTGAAACTATTCTAGCACTCAACAAAAATCAGACAATACAGTTCTCCAATGGTGAGGTGGAACAAATTCAACCTCCACCTTGGCCCTGCACAGTAATTCTAAAATGTTAACTCACAGGGGTGCCAAAAATCCTACCACCGGTCCTGGCTCTGAAGGGAAGGGGGATGAATTCCCCTACCTCTCAAGGACCACTTTAAGCCCTGGTTAAATGTGGACACCATCTATGCCCTCCACAGATAGTCACACCCACCACACAGGCCACACCCCCTGCATAGAACACACACACACCGCACTGGCCACGACCCTTGCAGTGGCACACGATAGGCCCTTCAGAG
Organism: Crinia signifera; assembly: GCF_055691185.1. NCBI lineage: Eukaryota > Metazoa > Chordata > Amphibia > Anura > Myobatrachidae > Crinia > Crinia signifera. The sequence continues at coordinate 46,397,064 of NC_139219.1, read as the reverse complement.
ATTTCAGCTCCAGGCCCATATAAACCTTAATCTGGCACTGGGATAGGAGGCAGGCATCGGCCGGTCACAAGGGACCACAAAAACGGCGGGCGTGCCCATGGAAACGCTGGACGTACCCCTGCAAACGGAGGTGTGCCCCGGCATCTTCTCGCAGTATAGGCTAAGTCTAAGTATAGACTTCGGGGCGAAGGCCGGAAAAATCCATCAAATGATTTCTTCTCCTGGAGGCCGCATGCGAGCGGATCTGTTAGTCTACACATCATGCGGGGATTCTCTTGGCGTGGCATGAGTTCAGCAGGGCGCATTTACCTGCTCGCTGGACAGCGTATTTACGTATGTATCTGAATCAGGCCTATTGTGCGGAGCTCCTGGCTTCCTGTAGCTTCAGTGGATTGAGTTGTGACATTGTTGCCAATGTATTTGCTTTGTAACTGGCCTCCATTATGCATTTTCAATGATATCCTTTTACGCTGATATATGAATGCCGAAACAGGAGTTACATCATTTATAATCCGTTCCCACAGCTTTTTGTTCTCTGTCTGACTTATTAAATAAATGCCACACCTGTGCTCTAATAGTAGTACCAGCTGAACCGCCAGAAAGCTGATCCATTAGCACGTGTTGTGGAAGCAGGATTTGTTGTTGCGGAAAACATTCTTTATTGTGCTCAAAATATTATAAAAAGACACATGACATAAGTGTAAAGCTTTGTATCCCATCAAAGCACAGCATAAACACTATGAATCAATGCATACAGGGATGCCATCAGAAATTTTGGGGCCTGGGACTCATTTCCAGTCCAGGTCCCAGGCCCCCCCTTCTCACTCACTTGCTCAGTGCGCTGAACAAAGCAGGTCCTAGAGCGCAAGCTTCTTCAGCTCAGGATGCCGGCATCCAATTAAAATGCAGCACCGGCTGGTGAGCCAATCAGAGCTCGTGTACCGGCAGCCTCTCTGATTGGCTGCCAGTATGCAAGCTCTGATTGGCTCAAAAGCCGGTGCAGCATTTTAATTGGCCACCGGCATCCTGGGTTGAATAAGCCTGCGCTCTAGGACCTGCTTTGTTCAGCGCACTGAGCTCAGCACAGCAGCAGGCAGGGAGTTGTGGTGGGCAAAATGAGCTGCCCAGGACCTTACAGAGGCCGGGATCTGGGACAGCTGTACTCACCACAGCACCCCCCTATTGTTTCGCCCTGAATGCATACAATAGTAGTGGAATAAGGTGATCTGAAGTCCTTGGAAGTACGTACTCCATGAGCAGACAACTAATACGCAACTCTTAGAGAACAAAGATTTGTATGTGTACCCAGCGCTGGACTAGTGGAGCTGCTGGTCTATTGTAACGGGTTAACGCCCAGAAAACCCAAATACATACAAAGCACAAAAAAGATTTAACAATAGACTAGCGCTATATAGAGACCAAATAAATGTATCTGGAATATGGAGCAGGTTCCTGCAACGGAATTCTTCCTGGTGCTGAAAAACGATTAGGACTTACAATGAAATTCTAACAGGTGTTCACGTAATGGTTTCTTTAGTGATAACTTCAGGGTAGCAGGAAATGGACAGCATGAAATCAACTTACATTTGCGTTCTGTCTCGCGTGCATAACAAAGGTTTCTTTACCAGTGGACGCCAGATGACAGGTGACACGAAAATTTATTCACAAGAAGTAATCCACATGGATCCATACGATAAACAGTAGGTTAAAAGTAGGTAAAAAGAGTCCAAGAGAACAGTCAGTAGCTGGAACAGACGTGCAGCGGCTTCTCCCGTAATGACAGGCGTGCTGCAGAAACGCCGGCAAGGGAGATCCGTGTGATGCCGCTGTGTGGAGTCCGACTTGCTGATACTGCTGAGCTCCACACAGCGGCATCACACGGATCTCCCTTGCCGGCGTTTCTGCAGCACGCCTGTCATTACGGGAGAAGCCGCTGCACGTCTGTTCCAGCTACTGACTGTTCTCTTGGACTCTTTTTACCTACTTTTAACCTACTGTTTATCGTATGGATCCATGTGGATTACTTCTTGTGAATAAATTTTCGTGTCACCTGTCATCTGGCGTCCACTGGTAAAGAAACCTTTGTTATGCACGCGAGACAGAACGCAAATGTAAGTTGATTTCATGCTGTCCATTTCCTGCTACCCTGAAGTTATCACTAAAGAAACCATTACGTGAACACCTGTTAGAATTTCATTGTAAGTCCTAATCGTTTTTCAGCACCAGGAAGAATTCCGTTGCAGGAACCTGCTCCATATTCCAGATACATTTATTTGGTCTCTATATAGCGCTAGTCTATTGTTAAATCTTTTTTGTGCTTAATACGCAACTCTTGACAAGATGGAATTAACCATTATGCAGAGGGTTTCATGTCACATGTTGTGGTAGTGTAGTGGTCCTGCTGCACCTATCTCCTGCTCTTCTGCTACCAGCCCACTATGCCACATTTTTATGGGCGGGTGCAGGTTTTGTACATACACCGATTGGATGACAGTTTCCAACATGCAGCTGTATACTATACAGAGATTGTCCAGGGGTATATTATGCATGTTGCCATTTAGCATTAAAAGATTTATATTTTTTTCCACCCAGTAACAAAACCCTAATATATGCTGCATCAACATACCTCCCAACTGTCACGATTACAGCGGGACAGTCCCGATTTTCGGGTCCTGTCCCGCTGTCCCACCCGCGGCAGGCATTGTCCCGCTGTGGGGGGTGGCAGTTGGGAGACCCCCCAATCTAATAGAATAGACGCTGTGCGCATGCGCACAGCGTCTATTCTCGTATGAAAATGAGGTTGCGGCTAATTAGCCTAAGCCACGCCCTCATTTGCATACGCCCCACCCCCTTTTCGGGCAAGCAAGTGTGCCTATTTCCCCAACACAGAAGTTGGGAGGTATGCATCAATGTTATAAATATAACACTATACAAATTATTTAATAATAAAAAAAGGATATATATATATATATATATATATATATATAATGACAGGCAATTGTTTAAATGTTTTAAAAAAAACAGTAACAAAAAGACTTATTCCAGAGGAATAGTAAAGTACAGGTAAAGGTGGAATTTTAGTAAGATGAGAGTTCTATTTCACATGGGATGTTGCTATATGGGCAACTAATCAGAATCTACTTCTTAATTATTTAACACCTTCTAGAAGATAATATAATAGACAGCATATGATTGGTTGCCTATAGGAACATCCCATCTGAAATAGAACTCCCATCTTAGTAAATTTCCCTCAGAGGGTACATAACAGGCACCCAGTAACACAGCCCTTATATATGCTCTCACTCTTAATAATAACGTACTATGCAAATACTTTTGTGGCACCGGTACATACCTCCCAAAAAGGGGCATGGCCTCTGTAAATGGGGGAGGGGCAACGCAACCTGTGCTCCCATTTTTTGTCACTATGGGTCCATGGCCAGTGCTCTGTGAGCTACTGGCATGCCCCAAGCCCCTCTGTATCCATGATTAAATGCTGTGTGCAGAGCAGCCAGTGACAGGGGGGACCTCCCAATGCTTTTAAATTGAATTAGAAAAAACTACAGTTTTGTAATAGAAAAAAAAACAGAGAAAAACTTAGAATCGAAAAAAAACAAAAACATGAAACCTCTCAAAAGATGGCTTCTTGGTGGTCAGCTCGCCTCAGACACAGCAGTATTTTAAACAGATAATTAAAAATAAACACTCTCTGCCCAGAGATACACAGAAATACCACAGAATCATTCCCTTTAGGAAAAATAAGAAAAGTGCAGGTTCACTTTAACAAACATTTTTTTTTACCTTTGTTGTGCAGCAGAACACACAGTTTGCATGTATGTGTACTGCAGTGTGTGTGACAAACACACATATACATACCTCCCAACTTTGATGGAGGAGCAGGCGGGACAACGCTGATGCGCGCCGAAGGCGCGCCGGAATTTTCGGGGGCGTGGCCTATACTCGCGGCTCCCCCGAGGCCACGCCCCCATTTTGCCGCTATGGGGGCATGACCCAGAGGCTCTGTGAGCCTCTAGCCATGCCCCCAGCCCCCTGGCTGCGGGAATTGACGCTGTGCGCATGCGCACAGCGTTTATTCCCTGCTGCTTAGCAGCCGACAGGGGGGACTCCCAACAACCCCCCCTCACCGCGGGACACTGCCGGCCGCGGGAGGGACAGCGGGACAGGCCCTGATAATCGGGACTGTCCCGCTGAAATCGGGACTGTTGGGAGGTATGCATATATATATACATACATACAAACAGTACACTGACTATGGTTGCAGCCTACACGAAGCTAAACTAATCCCTAATAGCACCCTAATGACACCCTGAACAGGGTTGCCTACTTTTGAAAAATAATTTCAGGGAGAAAAGTAAAAGCCAGGGGGTGGGTATTGCGGCAATGGGGGCGGGTCTTGCGACGCCAAGGGGCGAGCCTTGCTTTAACCTTGGATTCTTTTTATGAAGCATATAGCAACAATGCTATTCCCTATTGTATTTGTAATGTATGTACAGATGTAGCGGGATTCATCTTTGCAGGTGATGGCGATGGCGTCGCCATCGCCATCCCCTGCCCCGCCACCATCTGTATGCCGGAAGGGGACGCGCGCGCGCGAGGTGCGCGTGCGTCCCCTTCCGACGGTGCTGCCCTCGGTCGCCCGGTGCACACACCGGGCTACCGCACCCCCCCACAGTGGCCACCAGCCCCCTCGAGCGGGAGGCAGACAGTATTGCGTCCGCCTCGCCGCCCCACCGCCCGGATACTGAGACGCGCGTGCGTGGGGGATAGAGGCGGATAGAGGCGCCGTGTCAGATAGAGGCACCGTGTTGCTGGCGATCCGCCAGCAGCATGCTGCTGGCGGATCGCCAGCAACACTAAGGCCGGCTCCATCTGTAAACCTGGACTTATAGCAGTTACCAACAGGGCCGGCGCCACCACTAGGTAAATCTAGGCATTTGCCTAGGGCGCCAGCCACTGGAGGGCGGCACTTCGCCCCTCGCCTCTCGCATGGAGGCTGCAGGGGTGTCCGTGCCGGGTACCTGCGGCACTGTGTGATCTGGCGGCGGGGTCCCTGCAGTGATGCGCGCTATCCGGCAGCCAGGCGGCGGCGCGGGAAGCGCTGCTGGGTTTGAAAACATTCCGCATGCTGATTGGCTGAGATTCAGCCAATCAGCGTGCGGCGAGTTTTCAAACCCATCAGCGCTTCCCGCACCGCCGCCTGGCTGCCGGATAGCGCACATCAATGCAGGGACCCCGCCGCCAGATCACACAGCACCGCAGGTACCCCCCCCGTAGGCACCGGGGCGCCCCACCCCCCCTCGCCTGGGGCGCTCCGGTGCCTTGCACCGGCCCTGGTTACCAACCACCTCTACTAAACTATAGACAGATGATATTTAGAAAATGAAGGAACAGGTATAAAAAAAAAGCCCATTTATAAAGCATCATTCATCTAATCACTCTCAAGTACAGTAATAAGTGGCCAATGACCTTTTCTTGCCATCCAACATTAAATATAGATTTAAATAAAGCCAATTTCGACAGCAATAAGTGATTGGCACCTACAGGCAGAAGCCAGGCTCCTGCAACCCATCAGGTCTGTGAGGGTTCAAATCAGTGTATCTGACAGGTTCTCAAAATTTTACGGTACTTCTTGACTTTCACGGCGCCACTCTAGATAGGACAGATAGGATACTAGATAGGATACGATTTGTATGCGATTTGACATAAGATATCGCATAAGATATAGGATAGGTCAGATAGGACAGATAGGACAGATAGGATAGATAGGATACTAGATAGGATACGATCTGTATGCGATTTGACATAAGATATCGCATAAGATATAGGATAGGATTTACTATCCATTTCATTACCCCACTATCCACTAGGGCGTGGAGTTGATTTTATATAGCGTGGCGAGCGCAGCGAGCCACCGAGCCCGAAGCGTGGCGAGCGCAGCGAGCCCGCGAGGGGCGGCGGTACGCGTCCTCCGACCTTTTCATGCCCTACTATCCACGTCGGCGTGGAGTTGAGAATAGAATAGTGTGGCGAGCGCAGCGAGCCACCGAGGCCCGAAGCGTGGCGAGCGCAGCGAGCCCCGCGAGGGGACGCGTATAACTGTGAAGGTATCCGCGTCCCCTCGCGGGGCTCGCTGCGCTCGCCACGCTTCGGGCCTCGGTGGCTCGCTGCGCTCGCCACACTATTCTATTCTCAACTCCACGCCGACGTGGATAGTAGGGCATGAAAAGGTCGGAGGACGCGTACCGCCGCCCCTCGCGGGCTCGCTGCGCTCGCCACGCTTCGGGCTCGGTGGCTCGCTGCGCTCGCCACGCTATATAAAATCAACTCCACGCCCTAGTGGATAGTGGGGTAATGAAATGGATAGTAAATCTTATCCTATATCTTATGCGATATCTTATGTCAAATCGCATACAAATCGGATCCTATCTAGTATCCTATCTGTCCTATCTGTCCTATCTGTCCTATCTGTCCGATCTGTCCGATCTGTCCGATCTGTCCGATCTGTCCTATCTGTCCTATCTTCCTATCTGTCCTATCTAGTGGCGCCGTGAAAGTAAAGAAGTACCAATTTTACACACCAAACTCTACACACTATGAAGTAATACTCAGATGGGGAGGAGGAGGATAGACTACTACAAGGAGGGAGAGAAGGATGTGAGTGAGGAGAGGGGTGAGGGAAGCATGGGCTGTTGACACGGAACGCAGCAGAGAAAAAAGTGCCAGTGAAGAGAGCCAGGGAATACTTACACACAGTTCACTTCTCTCTGGCAGCTTCTTCACTCCCGGAAAGCACCCCATTCTAGTGCAGCTACCGATGCGCTTCCGCGCGATGTGTACTGCGCATGCGCAATGATGGCACAGCGTCATTGCGCATGCGCAGTACACATTGCGGATACATGCGTGATGACGCTACACCGTCATCGCGCATGCGCAGTACAAATCGCTTAAGAGAAGGGGCCGCTCTGGGAGAAAGGGGTCCTCTTCCGGGAGTCCGTGAGATGTCCCAAGATTCCGGGAGTCTCACGGACATTCCGTGAGAGTCGGCAACCCTGCCCTAAAGGTGTGCTAATGGTGTGGGTGTTTTTTTTCCAATGCTCCAGTCTGTCCCAGGTCCTCTCCATGTGCTCTGCAGTGTGAAATTTCCCCTGATTACGAGGTATCCAGACTCATGATAGATTGACTCTAGGTCGACGGTCAATAGGTCGACAGGGTCAAAAGGTCGACAGTCAAAAGGTCAACAGGGTCCAAAGGTCGAAAGTCAAAAGGTCAACAGGGTCCAAAGGTCGACCGTCAAAAGGCCAACAGGGTCCAAAGGTCGACAATCAAAAGGTCAACAGGGTCAAAAGGTCGACAGTCAAAAGGCCAACAGGGTCAAAAGGTCAACTGAATAATGTCGTCAGGGTCCAAAGGTGAACAGTCAAATGTTGACAGGGTCAAAAGGTCAACAGCCAAAATGTCAACGGGGTCAAATGGTCGATATGGAAAGGTTCAAGTTGCATTTTTTTACACAATTTTGAGCCGAGATGTGCCGACAGGTAGTATTTCATACCCTACTATCCACTACGGTGTGGAGGGAGAATATAATAGTGTGCCAAGCGCACACTATTATTGTGTGCCCAAAGCATGGCGAGCGTAGCGTGCCATGCGAGGACACATGGTACACTTAGACGGTGTCCACGTCGACCTATGTCAACATAGACACCCAAAAACCATGAAAAATTCATGTAGACCTTTTCCATGTCAACCTTTTGACACTGTCGACCTTTTGACTGTTGACCTTTGGACTCTGTCGACCTTTTGATTGTTGACCTTTGGACCCTGTCAACCTTTTGACTTTTTGACCCTGTCGACCTTTTGCCTGTTGACCTTTGTGCCCTGTCGACCTTTTGACCCTGTCAACCATTAGTGGTCAACCATATGACTATAGACCTACAGTAGACATTGTAGATCTAAAATACCATAACCGATCACGAGGGAAGGATTATTATCTGGTAACCGAAACATGTGAGATCCAACTCCAAGAAAGTCGTAAATGCATGAGATCTGACTCAGGGAAAGTGACATTGTGCCTCTAGTATTTGAGTTTGTCCGGAATACCAGAGCAGTAGCAAACAGAATTCTGACCCTAACTCTCTCTCTAACTATCGTCCTATATCTCAGCTCCCATGCCTCTCCAAGCTACTGGAGAGACTTGTCTACTCTCGCCTCACAAACTTTCTTAACTCTAACACCCTATTAGACCAACTTCAGTCAGGTTTTCGCTCTCAACACTCCACTGAGACAGCACTGACTAAAGTGGTGAATGATCTGGTAACGGCTAAGTCTAAAGGCCATTACTCACTACTTATTCTTCTTGATCTTTCTGCTGCTTTTGACACCGTTGATCACTCTCTTCTCTTACAAACACTACACTCCCTAGGTCTTAATGATACAGCCCTTTCCTGGTTCACATCTTACCTATCTGATCGCTCTTTCAGTGTTCGCTTCTCTAACTCTACTTCCTCTTCATTACCTCTGTCAGTCGGAGTTCCGCAAGGTTCAGTCTTAGGTCCTCTGCTCTTCTCAATCTATACCTCCTCTCTTGGCAAACTAATCAGCTCTTTCGGATTTCAGTATCACTTGTATGCTGATGATACTCAAATCTATCTATCAACCCCAGAGTTGTCACCAGTGGTTTTGGGTCGAGTTTCTGATTGTCTCTCTGCCATCTCATCTTGGATGTCTTGTCGCCAACTCAAACTCAATATTTCCAAAACGGAATTACTTATATTCCCGCCAACTAAGAACAGTTACCATCCTGACATCTCCATCGCTGTTGACAACTCGATAATCTACCCTACCCCACAAGCTCGTTGCTTAGGGGTCATCCTCGACTCTGAACTGTCCTTTCTTCCCCACATTCAATCTGTCTCCAAATCATGTTACATGCATCTAAAAAACATATCCAAAATACGACCCTATCTCACACAAGACACTACCAAATCTCTTATCCATGCACTCATTATATCCCGCATTGATTATTGCAATAGTCTACTAACTGGTCTTCCCAAGAACAGACTCTCACCACTGCAATCAATTTTAAATGCTGCTGCTAGGCTGATCTTCCTTGTAAGACGCTCATCGTCTGCTGATCCGCTCTGCCAGTCCCTCCATTGGTTGCCTGTATATTACCGTATTCAATATAAAACACTTCTACTTGCTTATAAAGCTATTAACCATACTGCACCAGCATATATCTCTGCACTTATCACAAAATATCTCCCATCTCGACCACTACGCTCTACACAAGATCTGCGTCTCTCTTCTGCACGGATCACTAGCTCCCATTCATTATTACAGGACTTTTATCGGGCTGCTCCCATCCTATGGAATGCCCTTCCACGCACATTAAGACTCTCCACCAGTCTCCAAACTTTCAAGCGTTCCCTGAAAACTCACCTCTTCAGGCAAGCCTATCATATTTATGTTCTACATGCATAACCCTCCGAGGCACTTATGTATTATATAGCTTCCTTTCTGGACTTGTAACTGCTATGCTATTACTGGTGCCTGTCCTTATGTTTCCCCCTATATCCCTATAGATTGTAAGCTTGCAGCAGGGCCCTCCTACCTCCAAGTCTGTCTGTTGTTACCCAGTTTGTCTTATCACTGTCTACTATTGTAAAGCGCAACGGAATCTGCTGCGCTATATAAGAAACTGTAAATAAATAAAATAATAATAAATAAATAAACGCAGGATTTTCAGAAGGGGGTTTCCAGAGGGGCAGAGCAAAGCACAGAAATGGACACTTAGGTGACCCAGTATATGCCGGGTCAGTTAAAGTATTATAGATAGACCAAATGTATATTAATAATATTAATAATAATAATAATAATAAAAAAATATATAAACACACACACACACACACACACACACATATATATACAGTATATACACATACAAGGGCGTCAACAGCAGTGTAGACCCCTGGGCATAGCAATGTATTGGGGCCACTACTGATCCTCCAGCGGTAGGGGTGGGGGAAGCTTTGATGTCCCCCGGGTGGTAGGGGGTATTATATCAACCGCTCAGCATGTAGGGCCTGGATCAGTAATTTCCATTAATTACCCCTTTACTGCACAGATGGTGGGAGATGGGGTGGGAGAAGGGGGCACTGGGCTGAATGAAGGGGCCCTGATACATAACTTCCAGGGTGGTAGAGGATGTTTAATATGCAGAGGAGGGGTGTATAGTGGAGTGGGCAAATTATTCATCATTTTCTGGTGGGAGGACAGCTTGCTTGACTGCAGATATCTCCAGTTACCAGAAATACATTTATTAGATTTTAAAGGATTTAAAAACTAGAGAATCCCACCTACTAATGGAACTGGGAATAGGGGATCAGAGTTCAGGAGGCAGAGCAATCTGCCAACGAGTATATAAAACTACATACCAGGTGTGTGGAGCTGGAGCAGTAACCAGCTGCTGGAAAGCAGATATCTCTGGTTCTGGGAACAGTAGAAACAAGCTACTAAAGTCCACCAATGGGGGAGAGTCCCAGCTTTTGGAATATACCCTCAGAGAAACTCTAAGTCAGACAGAACCTGAAATATCTGACTGGGAAGAGCAATTAACAGGCTTGGATGGGGACCACTGCTTTGAAGTCAGATATCTCCGGTTTCCAAGGGCCGATTTTTAAAATTCATGTACCCATGGAAAGAGGGGACCCTCAGCTTTCAGAATAGGGCCCTTAGACTCCTGGGGGGGTTTCTGGGTACCCATAAACCCCCCCCTGCGTGCGCTACTGCCAGAGCTGGGATTCGGAAACACTGGAATCGACTAAGTTCATGGGTGTTCAAGTTTTCAAAAACAAAAGTTTATCTGCATGGTTCTGTATTAAGACACTAATACCCCTTTCACATCGCACAAAATTACTGGTGCATGCCGGTCTCTTGCTAGTTTTACCTGGTAATTTGTGTGATGTGAAAGAAGTTACTGGTTACAGCTAACCGGTAGCAACACAGCAATTCGAACCGGGTAAGAGGAAGGGTTCTTACCGGTTTGTTGCCGTGTTGCTGTGCCGTGTTGCTGTGCAGTGTGAACAGGTTAATCGGATTGAGTGACCCATTTCCTGTTCACACTATGGAGCAGGCAGCGCTTGGAGAAGCGCCAGCTCTAAAGGTCCCCATAGACGGTCCGTTTAACGGATCCGTTCGGGACTTAAATAGTACACATCGCATCGCATGCCTTGTGCATGCATTGTGCATGCAATGCGATACGATGTAAAGCTAGTAAAAAAAGTATGTGCAGCACATACTTTTTGTACCGTACTATGTGATGCGCGGGAGCGTGCATCGCATAGTACAGAACGGATCCGGACACAACGGAGCGTGTATGGGCTCCTTAAGTGCTGCCTCCTCCCCCACCCCTGATGACCCTCCGCCATGCCCCCACATGACGTCAGCGAACCAGCAATATTGCCTGTTCCTTGATGCGATCTGAACAGACCGCACATGCTGGGTCGCACTGGGACTGAACTGTTTAAAACCCTGCATTTGCGGTCTGAAAGCAGTATGATAATCCTAAAGTTAAAGCACAGGCCTTAAGTTATTGGCAAGGGTTCGGGCACATGCAGCTGATAAAATCTTTCAAGGGTTTGACTGCAGAATAGTCCAATCCTTGCCAGTCACAACAACCTGCTATGAATGAACAGGAGAGATCAACTGTGAAACTTTGTAAATGGTCTAGAAATTTTGAGGAATGGATGAACCCTACCTAGCATGGATACTGTAGAATGCATAATGTTTCATCTTATGTTTAATCTCATGCCCATGGAGTAAACTCTCGGTAGGACTAGATGTTTCCTTATTAATGGCAAGATGCATCAATGGCAAAAATGTGGACAAACCTCTAAATATGCTGTTTTCAGTGGTTTGACTGCATTCTCCATATGCCCCAAACTTCAAAAGCAAAACATGCACAAAAGAACTTCATGGGTCATGGACCCGGAAGTTCTCACACCACGAGGAAATCTCTCTATTTCATAGCTTACAGCATTAATAGACGATGCTATGCATTCGGACAATGGCGGGATGCAATGGCATGGCTTCATTCATCTCGGACGTCTGTTCTTGTTGTGCCGCATGGAGTTTCTTTATTCCTCAAAAAGTTTGTCTTATTTGGACAAATTAAATGACTGGAAGCAACAAAACTGTTGGATTCCCATGATCCCATAATAGACTGGTCCTACAGTTTCTACCATGTTTCTATCAAAACTCCTTCTAAAAGTATAAACCCATATCTCAGAGTATAATTTAATTTCCACAACTACACTAACAGACTCATTAGGACCAGTACTGTCCAAGCAATTTATTTACCAATATGACAAGGGCAGGACTTTTGGAGACAAGGAAGATGGTTGCCCTGAAGGGCTACTCTATTGTCCCAGCTTCCTTTATCCCCTAGCAATAAGCACCCAAGGCACAGCTGCTGCTCCTCTCACACTTTGTACCATCAACTCTACTCTATGGTCCAGTGCTGGACTAAACCATCCCTCCCCTGTGTGCTTCTCAATCCACCCCACTCCCCCTTCCCCACCTTGGCTTCCACCGTCCACCAGCTGCTGGGGTATTGGAATGGAGGAGGTAAGGGTTCACTGGTGGCTTGCACCTCCCATAAATACCATTTATCAGTTTCTGCATTGGGTAGTGCATTGGGTAGGTGGCAGAACACACAGCATCACAGAGATGACACCACAGTGACCATCAGCAACAGTGGAGCTGAAAGCCGTGGACATAGTATAAGGGGCTAAGTTACGTGTTTTATTATAGGGAAGTGGTTCCCAAACTGTTTGCTTAGGCACCCTGGGGTGCCTCGGGATGTTTGCAAGGGTGCAGCGAGTTGGGGGTGCACTACCAAAACAAATGAAAGTGAGAGGCAAAACCAGTGTTGGTGGCTGCCAATCATAAAATGTATGGACAATTAGAACCACAGCAATGTTCACCAACACATAACTGAACCTGAGGGTGACAGTTAAGCACAATTTACCTTATTTTTTTATCTATCCATAAGAAACTTTTTGACTAGGGGTGCCTTGAACAAATGCTGATATTCTAGGGCACCCTGGTAAAGAAAGTTTGGGAACTACTGTTATAGGGTTAAGGGGTTAATGCTGTATGGTTGGTTAAATGTTTGCATATGGTATAAGAAGTGTTTATTTTGATAAGATTAAGCTGCTTAATGAATATAAATATTATTAATTATGCGGGGGTTACTTATTCTGGGTATGAGAGAGTTAATCACTATATATATATAAGCCTAAATCCTCCTCACCTTTTTGAGGTGAAGCACCTCCAGTGACCACTAGAGGCCACTTAGACCAATTTACTCCTTAACAGGAAGTGAAACCAAAATGATACGTTTCAAACTTCCTGGATATGGACAGAGGGAGCTGTGGAGACAGAGATTGGAGGTAGGAGCAGATTTATTTATTTATTACCAGTCATTTGTATAGCGCACACATATTCCGCAGCACTTTACAGAGAATATTTGAACATTCACATCAGTGCCTGCCCTGTGGAGCTTATAATCTATATTCCCTACCACATGTACACTCACACACAAACATTCTAGGGTTAATTTGTTGGGTGCCAATTAGCCTACCAGTATATTTTTGGATTGTGGGACGAAACCGGAGTACCCGGAGGAAACACATGCAAGCACGGGGAGAAGATACAAACTCTGCACAGTTACAACCATGGTGGGAATCGAACCCATGACCACAGTGCTGTGAGGCAGTAATGCTAACCATTACACCATCCGTACTGCCCAGATATGGGTGTGGTATAACACACCGACAGTCGGGATTCCGACAGTCATTACTCCAACGTCGGAATCCTGACTGCACAGCGCGGGGCGCAATGAAGCCCCTTGTGGGCGCGCTGCGCTCGCCACGCTATTTTATTCTCCCTCTATGGGGGTCGTGGACCCCCACGAGGGAGCAGTCGGGATTTCGACGTCGGAGTAATGACTGTCGGAATCCCGACTGTCGGGGAACCGTCCGGAACCCCCAAATATGGACTAAGCCTTGGATAGCCAACTCCAGTCCTCGAGAGCTACCAACAGTACATGTTTTACAGATCTGACCGAATCACAAGTGAAGTAATTAGCTCCACCTTTTGCAGCAGCTAGGGAAGCTGACCACACACCCCTGGAGATTGACCACACCCCTACATTCCTGTGGTGGGTCCTTATTTCCCCAGTCCAACACTGACTATTAAGTGGCAGTTATGTTGAATGGGGTTGTTGCTTAAGTAGTTAATGATTTTGAGAAAGGTTGTTTAATGATGATATGATAATGTTTGGTGGTCACAAATAACTTCTCAGTATTGTCCGAGAGTCACTAAACTATATATATTTACTCCAGGTAACTCAGATAAAGTTACTCCACGGTGTAAATGATAACACCCTCACAAATGTGTTGAGAACATGCCGATTGCACTAATCTGGAATAAAATCCAAGACACATTTCGCCAATCGCTGGGCCACAGCTTTTATTTATTTTTGTTAAGCGCTTCGCCTTAGTGAACCTTCTTAAACCGTTACTATGCTGGCGCTTCTATACAATACGCATGTAAACAGACTGTTTGTCCATAGTCAAACCATTATGCCAAAGTAGAGTAATGATGTCAACAGTCCCTTCAAGCGATCTCAATGGAGGCGAGCAGGTGAGACAGTTTAATAGAAGAGCGTTGTTTTCTTTTGAAGGTGAGCGGATTAAGAACGCAATATTTGCAGGGATGGAGACACATTATTAGGAGCAACATAACTTAATGTATGACAGTATTAGTGGTAAATGTGTACGTGAGCTGCTGAGGACAGAGGCCCATTCATTTCACTTGGCACAAGAGCAAGACAGGTGTGCAGAAATAGAGTAAAAGCTATTATCATCCCAGAGAAAAACACAGAGTAATGTGAGTTTGGCACCTACTGAAAAACAAGTATGTCAAAATATGGAATAACATGAATGTGTTGGTAGCAAACATCAGTCATCAAAGAATTAAAAAAAAAACGAGACGCTTGTCCTCCGAGACAAATCTTTGAGTTGGGTATGAAAACGCCCCGTGGGCACCTCTCCATGATTCACAGTTGGCATATAAAGCAATTGGGTGAGCCAGTTGGTTCTGTGGCAGAGTAATCTCCCTTGGATTGTGGAAAATGAACCTGCGGGCTTTACTCATTATTAGCTGAAGATAATATCTCACTTCCCGATTATCCTCAAACATTTTTTTTGGCCTTTAACACATACCTCGTTTATTAGTATGTTTGTGGTGTCAAAGCTTATTTAAGGTTAAGTGTCAAACATTATTACATTAATTAATAAGAAATAAGAAACAGCAATCAGAACCCATGGCATTAAAACTTTGAAAGGTTTCTGTCTACGTTAAGGAAACTCGGCCGGGTGGTTTATATACAAGTTTGATGGAGGGCGCGCTTTCCATATGCTGGTACTGTAAAAGGTAATGTAAGAACATAGGCATGTTTGCAATAAATTGTATTCGTTCTTGAACAAAGCGGACCTTTATTCCATCAAAGTGTAGCTTTAAGATAAAGGTTCATCGTATTAAAAGCTTAAGAAATATCTGTGCAAGTAAAAGAATGATCACCTCTTTGCATTGAAAAAATCTCTGAGCTCATCGGACGAGCTCTCAGCATTCACATTCAGGCGGCCGCTGATTGGCTGAGAGAGCTCTATCTCATACAATCAGAGGGCCGCCCAGTGCTTTAAAATGTTTTTTCAAATTCTGCCCCCGCCGCTGACTACTACCACCTCCTGCCACCCGCTCCACTACACTGATGCCCGCCAGCCCTCACACCGCCCCTTGATCGCACTGTGAGTGATCACATGTGGTTAAAAACCACATGCAATTGCACATGCAATGTCAGAAATATTATGTGCAGCACACAATATTTTTCAATGTGACATTCGATCGGCGTTGGTTCGGGTTACACATTTAATATGTATGCAATCCTTCGATTTATTGCACCGATGCAGTCCAAACAGAAGGATTGTGAGCAATATCGCCCTAGTGTATGGGCACCATTAGATATGTATGGATACAATCCAGTTTGACTACAAAATAATCAAGCCCTAAGAGAAATCTGTATGGACAGCGATAACTGCTCTCCCTACGAGTTTATTCCCAAGTCTTTTCCTTTGTGAGACTCCTTTCGGGAACAGGGGCGTCTTAAGAAAGGAGGAGGCCCCTGTGTGCAGCCCCCTCCTCTCTGCCAGAAGCTGCGTTGTGGAGTCTGAGCACTAGAGCACTCAGGCTGCACTGTGCATGCACAAATCATCAGAAAAATGGCCGCTGCTCCATTTTTCAGGGGATTTTGGCAGTGAACCTGCCAGCGCCACTGGACTTCGGCAAGTAAATCAGTGAGGTCCCCCTGAGACTCAGGGGCACACCACACCCATTATAGATACACCACTGTCCAGGAAACAGACAATGGAATCAGAGCTGCAGGAAATAGATTCTAAGATCTCTCCTAAGTAAAGCTGGGAACACACTAGACAATCGGCCAGATGTATCAAGCTTCATAAAGTGATAAAATGTGAGTCCAGCAGAAAAGATCTGCTGTACAGGATAGAGATAGCATAGGTATTGCCAACAACTACCTCTACTACAGTGTCCCCATGTGTAATACAAGGACACCGAAAGGGGGAAATGTGTAAGTAATAGATTGCAGAGACCAGCAATGCACAGCTTGACTTGATAAATTGCCAAAACAACACAAAAGAATTTGCTAACAGTAAACCTCATTAGTCCAATTATGTGCATGGTACTGTATAATGCGGATGACATTGACGTGAAGTGACGGTAACAGTTTCTGCCACTACATTGGCATAACCAGTGAAATAAAACAAAGCCTGGTTCCAGCAAACATGTAAGAAGGCAGAAAGTATAACCAAGTGATAATCTTGTAGGTTACTGGAAATCAGCAGAGATCTAATCATCATAAGCTTTTTCCTGTGTGAACATTTAGGAACAAATGTAAACTGATCATCGGCTTATTCATCTGCATTTTCCTACAGTGGTTTCTATTTCACAATGTTAGAAGCTTTTCATGATTGAAATGAGTATGTGTACGACAGCGGTGTAACTATAGCACCGCAGCCCCTGCCACCGCGGGGGGGCGCTGTGCATGTGGGGGCGCCGGGGGCTGTGGTGCTATAGTTACACCCCCCCCCCAATCCCCCGCAGACTTACCTATCTCACTGGTCCCGGCAGCTCCGTTCTTCTGCTGAGGACCACCACAAAATGGCCCTAACGGCGGGGGGCCCCCCAAAACTTAGTTACGCCACTGGTGTATGACGCTGCTGAGGACATTAGCATGGCCCGATGCTTTTCCCAGGAAACAAAACTTTTTTTTTAAATAATCTCCGCACACACTGCACCCAATGTTTAATGCTTACCCTCCGGAGTCCCGCGATGAAGGCAGCAACACTGCAGGAAAAATGGTCACCATGCCATTTTTCTGGCGGTTCGCGCATGAACAGTAGAATTTGTGCACTCTAGAGCTCACACTCTACTGCACTAGGCGGCGGGCGTTGCTCCCAGCAGAGAGGAGGGGGCCTGGCTGGAGGAGGTTGCACACGGGCACTCTCCTGTCTTAAAGCGCCCAATAGGCAACGACCTGCATGTTCAACGTGGCACCGGTGATGTTATTGAAAAATATTGTTAACGATATCGTTCAGCATGTACGCACTATATCTTCCACCCGTATCGTTCATGATATCGGTTAGGCTACAGTGAGGAATAGAAGAGGAGTTAGGTTTAGGCTGCTGGATGGTGGGTTGGGTTAAGGCAGTGGGGAACAAGGGTTAGGTTAAGGTAGTAGGGAACAAGGGTTAGGCAGTAACGGGATGATTAGGTTTAGTGGCGGAGTGAGGGTTAGGCACTAACGGGGAAGGTTAGGCTTAGGCAGCAGGGGAACAAGAGTTAAGCACTAAAAGGAAAGGTTAGGGTTAGGCTCTGGGGAAGGAGAGTTAGGGTTAGGAGGGGGCAGGGGGAAGGTAAGTATATTTACATGACCTTTGTCAGGATTTCCTCCATCGGGCTGCCGGCATTGACATTCTGACTGGTCATTTATATGTATGAGTGATCGGTCAGTGACAGTGTTCTCCAGTGAGAACACTCACCTGCCTGGTGATTAACTAGATTTATCCAGCATGCTGTGAAGTGAAAAACCTGTGCAAGTGAAAATTCCTTGCATATGTACTTATATACCCTCTCCAAAATGAGAAGGTCCCCGCACCTTTCAACCCTCTCAGCCAAAAGTCCCATGAGGGGAAAATAGGGACTGTGGGTCCTCCTCGCAGAAGCTTGGAGAGACCCTCTTCCCCAACCCCTGAGAGGTTAGGGCGGGTGGGTTCTCGGCACTGAAGTTTGGAGGAACCCTCTTGAGCACCCTCCTCCTTGCAGCTTGGGGTTGCCCCAACTACCCCAGGGCTAGCTGAAGCACCACCCAAAAGGAGAGAGCCCCGGTACGTGGGAAGCCCATAAGGGTCATTCCTACAGCCCATAAAAAACGTGACAAACAAAAACCATGAAAAAGTGCTGTGTGTGTGGGCAAATAAAAAAATAAAATAAAACTGCAGCCAGGTGTGAAAAATTGTCCCTCACCAGCCAAAAGGAATGCAGAGTGTAGGTGCTATACTAGTGCATGGTATGCAGACAACCAGTGCAGGTTTCAGGTACCCCGGGTTTCCCTGGGGGCACAGTGCAGCCTCGGGCTTCAGGCTGCCAGCCAATCAGCATCCGACCAAGTGTTTCTCTGCTCCCACCTAGGGTGTTTTCCAACCCCTGGCATGGGATGAATACTCCAGCGCTCTTCTCCATTTACTCCCTTGAGGGTTGAGGCCCCCTAGTAAGAGCAATCTACTCAGTCCCAGTGTTTCTTGTATCCCAAGGTTAAGGTTCTAAGCTGGGCTTTTCACTGTCTCCCCATCAGAGGCTACGAACCTCTGGAATGGGAGCAATCTACTCAGTCGCAACGTTTCCCAGTTACTTGGGAATGTATACTAGCCTAGGGCTTTTCGCTTTTTCATCCTTCAGGAGTTACAAATCCCATCAAGAAAGCCACCTACTAGGCCAGGTTTTTCTTCCCTCCCTACCAGTGGGGGAAGTAGAGAAAGAGTATCTTAGTTCCCTATTCCTGCTTCACCTGGCAGAGGGAAGGTACTCAGCTAAACCTTTCCCTGCTCCCAGGCATGAGGTGTCCCATACACTACACCCATTAGAGCAGTTACTCAGTCCAGCCTTTCTTTATTCTTCTGCCAGGGGTGGGCCACACCCATTGATAAGAAGAGATACTACACTTGGTCTTAGCCAAAAGGCCAAGAAGCAATGCCTTAGCATCAAAATTTTAACCCACAAAAAAAAAAAAGCCACCACTGCTGTTGCCAAGGAATACCAATCATCGTTCTAGGATTTAGTGTTTGGCATCACAATCATTGTGTTCCAGTATGTAGGAAAGTTAGAGACTTTTCTGCTCGTGGTTAAGGCAGTGACTAGATTTTTTTTCTCCTTTTCTCAAAAAATATTTAAATACCCAACTCAATACACTGCTTGTCCCTGGGAATTTTTCTCAAATATCCATATTCAGATCTTAACAGTTTGGTCCTATGCTTACTTACTTACGTATGCTGAAAAAGAGTCACATTAATTTAAGGAGGTGGTCCAAAAGCAGCACTTTATATTTTAGCATTCCAACTAGTCGTGCAAAGCATTTGAATGAAGGCTCTTCTTAAGAAATAGCCGGCTGTCAAAATGATAAACTTTGTGCAAAATCAACTGTATTTTGCATCTGGTTGTTTTGTGGTTATTCATTGAGTAATAGCCTGGATCAGATTTTGTAATGGGTGCTAAATGCCCTGAGCTAATGCATAGAAATAAACACAACTGACGGATAGTCAGTTCCCACAAGACAGATATTAACATGAGCCATGAAAGGGCTTCCCCATTGCATCAGGTACATAACAGCAACCATTTGCTGTCTAGGAAAGTCTTTGAAATGCAATGATTGGTACTTGTTTCCTAGAACGGCCACACCGATGTTGATCGGGTCGATCGCATCGCATGCGACCAAATCGCATGCGATGCGACCGACGCGATGGTCCCGATTTTTACATTGATGGAAATGTGAATAGGGTCCCTGGGACCCTATTTTACATTGGATTCAATGAAAAAGTCTCCCCAGACCCCAATTTTAACCCCGTCAATGGCACCCCACGATTGACGCCAACCCGAAGTGTGGCGAGCGTAGCAAACCCGCGAGGGGCGGCGGTACGCGCCCTCCGACCTTTTCATACCCCTACTATCCACGTCGGCGTGGAGTTGAGAACATAAAGTTGTTGCGAGCGCAGCGAGCCACCGAGCCCGAAGCGTGGCGAGCCCCGCGAGGGGACGCGTATAACTTCACAGGTATACGCGTCCCCTCGCAGGGCTCGCCACGCTTCGGGCTCGGTGGCTCGCTGCGCTCGCCACACTTTTTATACTCAACTCCACGCCGACGTGGATAGTAGGGTTATGAAAAGTTAAGTACCTTAAGTTAAGGTACACGATTACCCCCGATTGTGGCCGTTCTAGGAAACAAGTACCCAATGATTAATTTGAATAATAATTGTATAGTAAATCACACACATCAGAAACAGGCAAGTGTTGACTTAACAGCTATTGTGAACCTCTATGTCCCAAAATGCCCTCTTTATTTATTAATACATTTGAACCTAAAATATTGCTCTTAGTTCTCATTTATGATTTAATGAATCATGGTAGTGAGAAGTTATGGTAAAAGACAATGCTTGTGTGCGTTGATCATTGGTCTACAAGTCTGGTAACAAATGTTGTGGATGTCTTCCATTTTAGACAGTAAGCTCAGACGAATGCATTGATCACACAGCTCCTAGTAAATGGACTCTTAATTGAACACTACCTTGTTTCCAACCAATGTTGAAAAATAGGCTTAAAAAAGTAATACAAAAATATTTCAGCTGGGATTGACTGCAGTATGCATGGACACAAAATGGTATTTGCAGATGATTATTTAGAACTGGTGGAAAAGGCTAACACTCTATAGGATCCCTACTTAGTAACATAGTAATTAAGGTTGAGTAAAGACGTTAGTCCAGTGGCGTAACTATAACTTTTGCTCCCCCCTGCCAAAAAATGTGTTGCGACCCCCCCCCCCTCCAGGCTCCTCTCCAGCATGTTTCCCCAGCGTCGTGATGATGTCACACGCATAATGGAGAAACTGAAGCAGGAGAGAGGAAGAGAGACCAGCAGACACTGCTTCTTCCCTTGGCTACAACGCATCCCAGGCCACCCTAGCATGCCCATCAGCCTGCCCATCCTGTCCACAGTAGCCAATTGGCGGCTCTGTGTACAGTCAATTGAATCAGTGGGGGAATTTGTCATCTCTGCCATGGCCCCACCCGCGCTAAGGCTGACTAGCCTCCGGTGCTCAGCCAGTGGGCAGTGGCAGGCAGCAACATATCAGTGCATCGAGCGGGTGCCGGTGCCCACACAGACACTGCTGCTGCTTGCTCCCCAAGCGGCTGCTGGGGCTGCCTTACAGTAGTTACGCCACTGCGTTAGTCCATCGAGTTCTACCTAACTCTTGCCATGGGGCAATTCAGTGTGGAGCAATACTGGGTCAACTTACAATATACATTGCCAGCACCACTCTAAAATGAATTGCTGCTCAAGAGCATCATCCTCTTGCTCTCTGACTATAGAATATCCCAATAAGTTATATAAAGATGTCATATACTTTGGGCTTGTTTGCTGTGGAAAACCGTACATGTAGTTTAGTGAGAAAACCGGCATCGAACGTATATGTAGGAAAAGATTGAGAGATTTTGTTCACTCCAGTAGTCCCATAATGACAACATGATCAAGCAATTTGGAAGTATAGGGGGTGATTCAACATCATTCAACCCCCAGCATATTTGCGCCAGGGACTGATGGTGCGGCTCTGTGCATGCACATGGGCGTTTAACTGCATGTGCAGGGCTGTTCGCACGGGTAGGGGGGCAGGCAAGGGCTGGAGCAGCTGAATGCACAGCATTTTATGGGCATCCACATAAAAATCCTGGCCGATCCCCAGGGTTGTTAGCTGGTGGACTCCAATGGAAATAAAAGTCAGTTTATACTGACTTTTATTTCCAAAGGGAAGAAAAATTATTCGATGGTCTCCAACCATCAAATGATTTCTCTCCCCTTCGGCTGCATTCGAGGGGATGTGGTCCCGGACATGTTACCGAGGGGATGTGGGCAGTGCTGGTGTTCATACAGTGGGGCAGCGTTAAGCCACTTGCTAAGCAGCGAGCGACTGTTGCTAGTGAATCAGGCCCATAAGGTTAAATATATATATATATATATATATATATATATATATATATGTTGTGTTGTTTTTTTCAGTAATAAGCATTTTGAAGATTTCCAATGAACAGTAGATTCGAAGTGATGCTTTCCAGAGTGACCAAATTATACCATTTTGTACATTTCTAGAGCGCTTGAACATTCATGAAGTACAGTACTGCAAAACCAGCTAGTTCTGTAAAAATAAACCCAGTAGATTCCCATCGGACATATGTCATAATAACAGTGTAGATGACAAAACGCGACAGGTGCATTGGCTTTTTCTGGACTCACAGCAGTCACAAACAAAGATGTTTGTCGGACAGGTCTCAACAGCTCAGGATACCGAGTCCCAATGTGAGGAAAGCAGTGTTCAGCTGTACACTTGTCCATTCACGTGGTTGTGGTCTGTGCCGTGATCTGCTTGTAAATTCACAGAGCTAGAATTGGCATGGGGAACACAGCGCCTAATTGTCTCCTAAACCATGCAGATAACCGCACTGTGTGTATGCTAATTCCAGGCCAGAATTAGAGCAAGATATTGCATTTGTTTAACCAACTGTAACCCAGCGCACAATCTGTTTAAGGCTAGGTACCGTACAAGACACAGAGGTATTGCAACACGCAAAGTGTGTATATACAGTATTCAATGACTTTATATACATGTATCATATTGTGTAATATATATATATATATATATATATATATATATATATACACATCATATGCTAGGTGTCTTTATTTGCGAGTGCCGCTATTTCTGCTTCCATATTGAGTGCTGTCCGCAGAGTCAGCATCCCACGGACGTAGGCCACCGCTTTCTTACCATATGGCTTGTGCAGGGTTTATTTTTTGTAGTTGGCGGGAAGAAAATAGTTATTGTAAATTGTTGTACTTTTCCAAAGTATACAATAACGTACCATAACTAATAATTGTGCCATTTCTAACATGTTAATTATCTCCCTCATTAGGCATCCGATTCCATTCTGCAACTACGGTAAGCAATATTGTGCATTTCTGGTAGCTCCTCATCCACATCATTCAGTACCACCCACATAATGACTGTCTAACATACAGTATATCAAGGACTCACAACCCACAGTGAAAGATCAGTAAACTTTAATAATATCAATGTTGTAATACATTTCCATATCAATCACTTTCCATACAGTGATATCATCAACATTCTGTTAAGAAACAATGATCTATGCTGACAGATTTGATTAATATCGGTTGTTGAACTGTCTGATAAAGTTGCACGGACATAAATGCTCATTGCTCAGACGGTAAACCAATATTACTCAAAAGTGCGATAAACCCTTCAAGTGCTTTAAACCAGCAGCCCCAGGAAGCGGATAAGGACACCACACGCTTTGGCTAAAAAGCTTGGCCTAAAGTGATGACATAATATAAAAGGATTCATTTGGCTTAACGTAACAGCAATCATTTTGCTGGCGAGAAAGACACAAGTATACTTTAGGAGAAACAGGGTGTTAAAACATGTTAACTCATATGTTTAAGTACACGTGATGCTTTTAGGAGTCCTCCCAGTTCTCCTGCAGTAATTTATGCAGGCAAATTATGTCAGCATGCTCTAACCCAGACATGGACAAATTGTGGCCCTCCAGCTGTTGTGAAACTACACATCCCAGCATGCCTTGTCACAGTTTGAGCATTCCCTAATAGCAAAACTGTGGCAAGGCATGATGGGACTTGTAGTTTCACAACAGCTGGAGGGCGATAGTTTGGCCATGTTTGCTCTAACCAGACTCCCAACCCGACAGCATTGTACTATGGGGCACAGCAATTACGGTCAGAAATGCGTCATAGCATCCGCTCTCCTGGAAGAATAGTCAGAGAAGCAGGTTCAATGTACACAGCCATAGTTCACGATGAACTGTATGTACAAAGACTATGTTTAGACTGCATTGAGCGTATTTTAGTTCTGGTGTGAAATTTGAAGCCTAGCATAAGGATTGCTATTTAAAGGCTTATGAATGAACAGTGTAACACAAAATGTACTGTAATCCAGAGAAACCATCCGGTTAGTCTTCCTGGAGTGAATGACCACGATGCTCTACAACACATTTCTGATACTCTGTTATTAATCATTGGTTGAACTTTCACCAAGGGGAACATTGTACAGTGCAGGTCGCACCTCTAAACATTCTTATTCAAATGCCGGACATTAAAAAGACCAAATAAAGTGTTTTTAATATAAAATGTAAGCAAGCAACTTTATTCAAAAAAACAAACAAACATTTTGATAGTCACTTCAAGAAAACACAAAACAATCAAAAATGCCCCCTCTCCGGATTAGACCAAGTGTTCAAACATTGCAATAAAAAGTGTACATGTCGTCCAGGGGTTATATATTTGCCTAAATAATTGATGTAAGCACCACAGCTTTAAGTGTGGAATATATTTTCCAATTACAGTTTTTTAATATTGGTTCTTAATGACCTAGAGCAGATGCTCAAGTTGCAATAACACATTTTTCTTTTCCAGATCATTAAATGCAGTAACTATCCCTCTACTTATGTTCTAAGCTTTGCAAATGATTACGTATTGAAGCTAAGAAACTGACCAAACAATGACTAAGAGCCACTGACAATATATAGGGCCTTATTTTGGTTCATTCTTTCTGACAAAATCCTTCTTAGATGGACAAAACCATGTGCACTGCAGGGGGGGGCAGATGTAACATGTGCAGAGAGAATTAGATTTGGGTGAGTAATTTTGTTTCTGTGCAGGGAAAATACTGACTGCTTTATTTTTACACTGCAATATAGATCTCACTTTGAAGTAAAACCCCACCCAAATCTAATTCTCTCTGCACATGTTCCATCTGCCCCACCTGCAGTGCACATGGTTTTGTCCATCTAAGAAGGATTTTGTCAGAAAGAATGAACCAAAATAAGGCCCATAGTGTACAGAGTAACAGGGTGTTACATTCCTGGCTAGTGGTGCAAGATGTAGTTTACAGCCAACTGAAGGAAAGACTGTTGCTTATTCTTTCACTCTTGGTTCATGTATCAAGCAGTGTAAAGAGTGGAACCGTGGACAAGTTAAGAAGCCCATAGGAACCAATAAGCTTCTGCCTATCATTATATAGAATGTACTTGATAAATGGTAACTCATAGATTATTGGCGGCTACGGGCAACTTCTCCACCGGTCCACTTATCCACTCTTTTCACTGCTTGATAAATCACCCCCTGTATCATTAAAGTGCAGCTACTGCGTATACTGGCCACTCACAAAGATTACCTTCCCAACCAGCCAACAATGTGACTTGTTGGAATGAAAGTCTAGGAGCAATCGACAAATGACCATTTGTTTCCAAATGCTAGAAAATGGACAAAACTGTTTTTTCAGACAAGATTGGTAAATCCATTTAAATGTAACTAATTTGACTGTAACTAATTTGTCTTTTGCCCATTTTCTGGTGTTTAGGATGAAATAGATGCAGTATTCTCCCATACATTACCAGATTTTTGTTCCAACCAGTTGGCTGGTTGGGATAATACTCTGTAGTTATGTTTTCACATAAAGAAAGTAGCCATTTGTAGGCTTAGAAATAGCTTCCAGCTATGGTGGGCAACCAATTGTATGTGGTCTCCTTCTGGCTCCAATATCAGGGTGCCACCAAATATAGCATTGACACAAGTCTGTGATCACCTGCTGTAACCACAAATCCAAATTGGATCAATTATTTTTAGACACCCGGAACACTACTTTTTCTTGATATTTCTGAAAAACTCCAGAACAAAAAGTCATAAGAGAATGAGGGCAAATAACATTAAAACCAATGAATTCACATTCTTAATTCATGTGGTACTGTTTATGTTACTTTTCTGTCTTACAATAAGGCACCTTTTTGGAGAGCTGAAAAGGCAGCTGAGGATTAAAATGAACAACCCTGACTAGATAATAGGAAATTGAACACGAAGGTAAAAAACTTGCTTCATAAATCAACATGGTGACTTAAGGGGCAGGTCCAAGATATGGCCAATTCCTGAGAGTGGCAAGAGTCATTATGCCCATCTAGACATTTGCCAAAAGAAAACCACTCCAGTGGCTTGACGCTGTATATCTATACACACATATATATTTATATATAGATCTATATAACAAACAAACAATGTCCTCGCTAAAATATTGCAGTACAACCCGACTATTTGCACTTGAAGAGCTATCAACTGATGCAGGTTAAGCTAACAGTTTTGAGACCCTGAATCACGTGTATGTAAATTTATATATATATCTTTATATGCATAATAATAATTTTATTAATAATAATAACAATAATAAAAAAGACCCATAACATAATGTTGCAAACGAAAAAAATAATTCTACTGAATCTAACAGTTCACTTTCAAACAGTGGAGGCATCTATTTCATATTATGAACCAATGAATGCAGCCGATCAATGGTCCCTAGTGGACTGATATAATGGACCAGACACCTTTACAGTGTGAAAGTGACAGATAGACTCTAAGGGTGGTATTCAATTGTTTTTCACCAGCATTTCAGCTCACTTTACCCAGGGGTAGCGAGCTGAAATGCGCGAATGCATTGCTAAACCTGACCATAATGAGGGCGATATGCACAAAAAAAAAAAAAGATCAATTGAATATCAGCCTACGATCTCACATCATTTTAGATGGGAGAATAGGATAACAACAATTGAATACCACCATAAATGTAGCTACTGTGCAGTAAAGTGAAAGATTGCCATTATAGAGTGTGATTAACAATATTAGTAAATTCCTTTGGATATAATTACATAATGCAATAGTATTGATAACTGAACAATAACTGTTGCCACATTGAAGAATACAAAGGTTTGAGCAAGAGTCTTGCTGACAAAAAAAACACTATACAAATGAAAAAAGATACTGTACCAATAAAACAAGCATTTACCTAAAGCATTAAATGTAATAAGCACAAACAGTATTACCTGTCTATACAAAGAGTGCATACAAGGTTTGTTAGGGGAAATTGTGCAACGCCACAGGAGATGCCCCATTACGTATTATCATTAACACCTTGTAGATTAGTAACATAATAAAAAAAATGGAACAACCAGAGCATCTGGATAATCAAGAAATGCAAAATGCTTTATAGATCCATTAAAGTACTTGGTCATTTCATTCTCAACTTTTCTGATCTGAAAATAGAACAGTTTAGTTTCTGGGGGGACTTCTTTACAGTGTGCAGAATGCAGATTATGCCATGGGATGCTCTGTTCCCCCGCGTCATTGTCGTTCCATAGTGTAGTATTGTCTGTATTAGGTACCACTGTCCCCGATCACTGACGGTAGCCCGTTAGATCACTCATGCAAATATGATCATTAAATGTCTGAGGCTGACTGGCCACAATGATATATAACAATGTATACAAAGCTCTTACATTTAATATTACATTTAATTGGAATGCATGCTTGGAAATAAATGTTACTGGAGTTATGCAGTATAAAAAGTAAAAAGTTGGTGAAGGACTTCGATGTCCATACAAAAAAATCCTATAGATGAACCCTGAGCTTTGCTGACACGAGATACATTCTAGATTCAAGCTCTGGTCCCTAGCCATGTTATAAAGGTGCTACAAACAATAGGTTAGCTCACAGAACAGATACAGTAGGTAGAAACCAAGGGTGCATATAGGTCTACACAGCACTAAAAGATAGGTAATTGCCCAATCTGACCTTTGTAACATATATAAATGGCTAACTACAACTACTCGACGGACCAAATAACACCTTTGTGTGCTAAAAGATGTCATAACAGAAAGTGAAACCCTTTTTTGCAGGGACACTGTCCTGTTTTAAACTTGCTGGATAAGGAGAGAGGGAGCTGTGAAGACAGAGATCGGAGGTAGGAGCAGATAGGGAGCGGTGATGGGGTGGAGAGTTTTTGGGCTAAAAACTGTTACAGCTCAAAGGGAAAGTCAAAACTGGCACAGCTCAAAGTGTATATTGCAGAAGCCGTCATTTTGATGGGTTATTAACTAGTTACACAATTAGTACAAAAAGTTTTTTTCTATAAGTCAATCTTTCTTCCCATAAACAGCCAACACTAAGGTTAATTGGAGTTTAGAATTTATATACATTAAAGTCCACTACAAACCACATGTCTGTCTAGCCTGAACCAACCTGTGTTCATTGGGCACATTTACTGTAAGAGTTCTGCTATGGCATTGCGTCCACAAAGGCAACAAGGCACTGCCACGAGTCTTCAAATAATTCAACACAATGTGCCTATTTGTATCAGTAACATCTTCCATCTTCAAACTCAATTCTTCAGGATAAACATTTATATATATATTTATATATGACAAAAATCATTTGTGGCCATTTAAAAAAATATAAATTACTTTTACAGGGGTATACGTTTGTGTAAAACATCTCTATACTATATACTTTATTCAAATAAAGAAAAATACAGCAGGCGAGAAAACATATGCATATCTTTTTTTCTCAGTATGACATCATTTCAATAAGGCCACTATTTGGTACTGTGAACAAAGTTCCGTATGCGAGTACAATGATTATCAGTGATAGAAACTGGCTATTTGAAAAATATCTTTATAAAGTGATCTCTGTAGAAAGTGAAGCCTTTTTGTATGAACAGTTATAAGCCAATAAACATTTAGTCTCTCTGTCCAGGTGGTTTAATCCAGTTGACCTTCAGGTGGTCTGGTCCAGTGCTCTGAGAAGGTCGCAGCCTTGCAGGAGGTGAGAGTTACCCAGCACTGGGACATTAACCTCACAGTCATATCTCGTCAGTTCTGGCAACAGGTAGGGTTGAAACGATGGGCCAATGAGACGGTTGGTCATTGCTGAAAAAAAAAATGGCATATATAAAAATCATAAATTAAATTGGACTTATTCAAATAAAGTGCTGATTTTTTGATGGCAAAAAATCCAGCACGGTCAGTAAACACATTGAAACATGCAGTAAACGGCATAGGCGAAAACATGACTAAAAATTATCCGAAAACGGCTGCAATGGAACAGTAAATTTTTCTTTAGGCTAACCGAAAAAAAAAAGGACTGAATTCTATATTCTCCAGAGCCTGTATATGAAGCTGCCAGGTGTGGCTGATTTTATTTGGCTGATATGAACGGCTACCACATCGACAAATATGAATCTGGAGAATACGGCAGCTTTGTAAATTTGCTGCCATATGCTCCATTCATATTTGGGGGTTGTATACGGCCGATCCCGTTCGTACAGGGATCGTCTGTATATTGCCGTTGTTAGTAAATTTCCCCCATGGTGTTCTGAGATGGGCTGTTTGGACGCAGCTGTAGTAACAGTGTATAAGGACACCTCTGTGCCACATTGCAGTCATAAAACCAGACAAAGGTGGCACTCTAACTCAAGTGCTTGTACAACCTACACACAGTGGAGCCATGTTGAGGGCTTAATGTGTATTCAAGTACATGCCTCAGTGTATACTTAAAATAATGAATTACCCTCTAAATTTAAGAAGAGGTCATCAATACTAGCTGGGATCCATCAGGATTTTCACCATTGGGACATAGCTGTAGGCATCCTGGTCATTGGGATTTCATACCCAACCCGTCTTATTGCCATGGTATACGGCGATAAGAAATTATTATATGATACGAAATCTTATAACGTTGCGCTGATCTCCAATAGATCCCCTGTACCCCACAAGTCCAACTGTTGCCAGTGGTACATCTCATAAATAAGCCATTGCTTTAAATGTTATGGTAGCACATAAAACAAATCAGCGGTCGCTAATAACCAGACCTAACATATACCTTTAGCTTTTTGTGACTGCGGCATGTTGTAGTCATGGTAATTACAGCTGAAAAGCGTGGTCGGATATGGAGTTTTCCTGTCGCTTCTGGAGCTGGATGGGCAGGGCTGCTGGGACTGTGACTGTTGGGTCAGATGCTGGCTTAATCCTCTGTGTCTGTTACAGATGTAGTCATCTATAAATAAACGTTAATACATAAAGTGAGTAACACAAAATATGCAATGATCCTAATCAGTCTGGGGCACCTGGGAAATAAGCCACATACAGAAATGAAGCTTATGTCATCAGAGAGAATCACACACACTCCGCCTATATAAAGAAGGTCAGTGGTTCCCAAACTGCCACTGTAAGCTGCCACGAGGACCTTGAAGGTCCAGGAACAGGCTGCTGCTTCAATTAACAAATGAAATCATTTCTGGTCAAAGTTGAGAAGAAAAACTGGTGCTAGTGGCAGCCAATCATAAAACACGTAAACAATCAGAAGCACAACTGTACACAGCACATAACTGACTCAAAGGGCAGTATTCAATGTGAACAGGATCCTAAACAGGATTCGCTGCACATTCGCCACTGCTCGCTGCGTTCTGGAGCCTCACTGGCTCCGGTATTCAACGAGTCAGGGGCTCGCTGCCCCTGACTGGCGAATTTGAGCTCCTGCGGCGGACGCCGCAGGGAGCCTGAGGACGGTGGCAGGCAGGGAGATGGAAGTCTCCCTGCCTGCCCCAGAACGTTTGTGGGGGGGAGGTGGGCTCCCCGGGAGCCAGGCAGCACAGGCTGCCCCCCGGGGGTGCCAGCAGGGGACCGGGTATATTCATTACACCCGATCATGCATATGTAATGATCGGGTGAAGTGAATATATGAATATCTAATGAGCGGCTCGGCTCCGGCCCCCTGCTGGCTGGTCTGTGTAAAATATATATATATATATATATATATATATTTTTTTTTAAATTAAATATATATTCATGTGCTTACAGCACATGAATAAAAATAGCATGCCCCTCCTCAGAATAAAATTCCAGATTTTTTTACACCAATTGTAAAAAACAAAACACTTTATTTTAAAAGTTCACCTTTCACTTCACCATAAAAAGATAGCGATTGCTACTCGGTGAATCATGGCGAAAAAAACCTTGAAATGTATTCGCCATCTGGTCATTGAATAGGGTGATTCACCGTTTTAGTCAGAAATTCGCCTTACAGCACAAAATCGCCATAAAAACCTGGCGAATCAGCCTCATTGAATACCGCCAATAGGATGACAGGTACTGTACAATAGGCACATTGGGGCAGATGTATTAAGCCTTAACAAGAGATAAATGCAAGGGTGATAAAGACAGATAAACATCCAACCAATCACCTGCTAACTGCCATGTTACAGGCTTTGTTTGAAAAAAGTCAGTAAGGAGCTGATTGGCTGGACATTTATCTCTCCTTATCACCCTTGCATTTATCTCTTGTTAAGGCTTAATACATCTGCCCCAATGTACTAAATTAAATGTTCTCCAAACTTTTCAATAAAAATCATTTATCCTAGTGGTGGGAACCACTGAAGTAGATGAAAACTAAAGGTTTAGTCACATTACACTGACTGAAACATTGGAGAGTCAGTGTTGGGTATTGATTCAGGATAGAACAGAACTTGCTAGGTGGATTGGATGCTATGGGGTACAGTGATTTCTACTGACACTGAGACATACACCGCTAAGAGGTACTGAATCCTGTTTTCAATTTCCCCTTACCTGTTAGAACACTTGTACTCAGAGACTTCTTTTCTGAACCAAGTGGACACATGTCTGATTTGAGGGACTTCATTCTCTTCCACATTAACAATGGTATTGTATTATCGGGTAACTCCCCCTAAAGACGATACAAGCAAAATAAAGTTACGGTATATTCACTAGACATATAATGAACATAGAAGGTCTGTGAACAATTAATTCCAATCAATTAAGTGCAAGATAAAGAACTTATATTGCACGCACACACACACACACACACACACACACACACACACACGTATACTGTATACCAAAAAGGCATCTTAGTCACAGTTGTACAGTATAAATGGCATAGTTCCATACAATTATCCAGAGTGACACACACACATGGAACTTCTTACCACACTGAGCTGCGGAAAGCCCTGGTCTCCATAGTCATGCTGTCGTTTCCTTTTCAAGCTGTGGCAGAGAAAGTTCTCATTGGGGTGTATTTCCTTTTCTCGTTGCCCAAAACTGTCAAGTGACCTGACAAAAACATTCCCATTAAATTGTTTACATTATACCAAGAAATTCTCTAGTCATTATAGTTCGGTATATACAGTATATAGTTATAAACAATGGTGGATATTGTAAAATCCATCACCCCGCTCACTGTCTGCACTGTGACTATCAGTGACTTCCAATTGGAAGTCCTGCCTGTCAGTTACAGACACTACAGGTACTCCCATTGAGAGGTGTTCCCTCCCTCTGGGACTGCCAGCCCAGGCTGCGATTAGAAGAGAGCGGACTTCCTGTAGGTAACCACTCCCTGCATAATGGTCAGCCCTAGCCACGATCTATGGGCTGCAGCTGATGAAGACCAAAAAAGCCAGGCTTAGTGCAGTATCCTGGTGTCTCAAATGGACATGTCCATGTGCCAGGACCTAGCCAGTGTCGGAAACAAGGCAACAAGGAACAGGCAATGTGGCCATAATAAAGCTGGCTCTAAAGCTAAATATAGTAGCTATGTATTGTTATTGAGTGTAGACAATTTTGTGTAAAGGGACCGATGTCAATGTATAATCATTCACCGTGTAACACACTGCAGGTGCTAAGTAAAAAAAAAAAAGTAATAAACATTGAAATAAATAGAAAATAATACAATCAGTGTGTAAGTACTAAGAAGAGCAGGATACTGGTGTACATAAAGGTATTTCTCATATGCATTGTACACTAGCACAACATACAGTACACCAGTAAAATCATATAATAATGTGAATGGGATATCCCAACAATAAATAAGGGACATCTTACATACTGGCTGCAATGTTAGTAGACAACAGGTAGTTATTTCGTTATATCACCAGTCATTAAGCTATAATATAGATGTGGAGAAGATAATTAAACAGGGAAATGGTCATCAAAGATAAATGGATATGACATAGAGAGAGAGAGAGATAGATAGATAGATAGATAGATAGACAGACAGACAGACAGACAGATAGATAGATAGATAGATAGATAGATAGATAGTATGGGCTCAGGGGTGTTTTAACAGAGGAAGAGGAGGCCTTCTCTGTCCAGGCCCCCTCCTCTCTAGCCAGAAGTGCAGTAATGTCTGAGCATTAGGGGCACAGACTTTATTATGCAAGTGCAAAACTCCCTGGAAATGCCATGGCAGGCCATTTCCCCTGGGATTTCCTCACTTTACATGCACAAAACAGCAGGGAAATGGGCGCAGCGCCATTTTCACTGTGATATAAGAGGTTCTGCCAGTAATGGGCATTTCCAAAGAGGGGAGTGTTGAAAGCAGGTTGCTTAATACCTTGTCCTTCAACAATATCTGGACTGGATACTATTCCCCTACAGGATCCTCTATAAATGCCTCACCCTGACAAACAAGACCTTCTCTAACTCCAATGCTCCCTATATACCATATTTACCTGCATACACCCTCCCTTCCGCTTCAGTCAGCCAGTGGCGGACACATCACCTTTACCCTGGTCACTGCATACCATGTGCAAGTTCAAGATTGTGTTTGTACTGACCCTATTCCCTGGCAAGCTCCTCGCCCTATTAGACTCTTCCCGACCGTGCAGTCTCACACGAGAACTGTGAGAACTGAGAAAAACAAACTGTTCATCACATGGTATCCTTCCACCGCAGTGGAAGGATACCATGATACCCTAGTCTTGAGGCTGCTCCCAACTACTTGCCTCATGGCTTGGCCTTCTCTGTCTGCCTCGCTTTCTTCCTGATATCAGGTCACCTGCCTCCCCCTACCTCTATATAGTAAGCTACTTGCAGCATTGCCCTCTTCCCTCACCCTTAGTAGTATGTGGGACTCCTTTTCTTCCTTATATCTCAGCTGTATTGCGTACTGAGAATTGTGCTGCTAATTGTAATCTGTGCTCTGTGTCTTTTTTGTATAATTTGAAGTACTGCGTACCCTATATTGTACAAATGTGTGCCATATGTGTGATAAGGTGCTGCAAACCACTGTAAAATGTAATAATAATAACAATAATAATAATGTAAGTATCTGCCTGTCTGTGCTGAATGTCCATCCGTCTTCATGCTGATTTTTCATCCACAGGAACTATACTTACAGGGGCTTATATCTATCAGAAGCAGACATCTTATCACCCCCTGCATGCTCCAAGAGCACAGGAATTGGCGTATACTCCCACAAGACAAATCTTTCCCCTGCATCTGCATAGTAACTGCCTACTTGAGCCCCAGAGACACCCATTCCATACAAAGAGAGATCTCTAACAGAACTGACCAATCCGTTTGCACGTTCTGTTTCCGGCGTACACATACAGTATGGAGTATATATGGTACAGCGCATACACAGCCTGCAATTGCTTTCTGAGGTACATGTGCAGTCTATAGGTATACAAGGGATCCATGTGTATATGGACTAGCGTCTGACCTAGAACTGAGCCCTATATGAGAAGTAAATAGGTCCAGTTTGAAGAATACAATAGACAAGATGGACAAACTGATATGACGCAAAGCGACAGACGTGAGCTAAGCAGAACCTCCACCTCGCTCTTCTCACCTTTGCTTATATAACGGCATGCTGTGCAGATGCATTGGGTGCCCTGAAGCCGTGTTGGCTGGGGACTCAGGATAAGGATTCATTGATCTCCACTTTGGTGGCATATAAGTGACTGGAGGGTCTGGAGGCCACTGTGTATTAGGCCGGCCTCCTATTGAAGAGAGTGGAGTAGTAGCACCAGTATGGTATGCCAATAACGGGGGAGACTTTCTCTCACCATTAAAAATCCTGATAGGCAGAGACTCCTGATTGGGATCACTCCCTTTAGCTGCCATAGGTGGACAAAAATTTTGGTGAAGGAACTGGGTCTGAGGAGGGGAAGCACTGGACTGGAAGAGTGTATTCATGCTACTTAAGTTCTGCTGGGGTGGTTGAGCACCATCGCCGAGTGGACATTCCTCTTGGCATATGGGATTTAACTGGAAGTCTTCACCATCCATCGGAATGTAGGGAGCAAGCGTTTCAAGATCAAGCTCATTGAAGTCGTTCTATGGAAATCAAGAAGAACAAACTGGTTAATTAACTAGAACAGGCATGTCCAAACTATTGCCCTTCAGCTGTTGTGAAACTACAAGTCCCATGATGCCTTGCCATAGTTTTGCTATTAGGGAATGCTAAAACTATGGCAAGGCATGCTGGGATGTGTAGTTTCACAACAGCTGGAGGGCCACAGTTTGGACAGGCCTGAACTAGACTGAATGCATCTCATGGACCTTTTGTACATATGTGCTGTTTGATTCAAACATTTGACTGAATAGAGAGCCCCAGGTCACACTATAACTACTTGGTCTTTCCAGATCATCTACAGATTAAAAGCTTTGCGAGCAGGGCCCTCTTACCTCTTTGATTGTCTCTTATTACCCAGTCTTGTTTTGTTCCCAGTTGCAAAACCCAAAGGAATACACAGCCGCTATATAAATAACTGTAACTAGCAATAATCCCTATAAGTTCTGTTTGTGCAACACAATCGCTGTGCATGATCCTGTCGTACCTCCTTCCTCGGCAATGCCTGCCACACGATGGACACACAAAAACTGTCAACAACTAGGTCCCTTTAATAACAGAAAACCTATGGCATAATCAACATACCTGTGTAGTATTACATTTATTCTTTGCCTCTGTATCCATAGCAAAAAGCTTTTCAATCAACTCAATCTTGAGATCTTCCTCCAAAGTAGTGTAATATTCTTCTGGGCTTCTTGGCTGGTATACGGAAGGAGACAGTTGGAAATGAAATGGCAGCAAACCAAAACTTAAATGATAATAATAATTATAATTGACAGTCAAACTGGCAGTAAGATCAATTCATTGAAGCTGAGGTCATCATCCCCTTAGCTAGAACGTGTTCAGTCTGATCTGTCTATAAAAAGTTAAAACTAAAACTACGTGTCTCTAGATTTGTTTTACAAACTTTTTTTACAACAGCTAAATGTTGAAACCAACTTAGCAAAAACATTTAAAAAAAAATGGAATCTGTCAAAATATTTTTAAAACACAAAGGATCGGATGATTGGTGACTCCTTCATCGCTCGGGCACAAGTTATGCTGTGTACATGTTCAAGCAAATTCGTTTTTTTGCTTGTGCTTTAGACGGGGAGTTATTTTTACAGCTACTTTATTGAGTCCCTGACAATGAAAGCATTTGCGGTAAATAATGTAAATGGCCAAAAGTGGAACATTTTGAATGTGAGATAAGCCTGGCATAAATCAGATACAAACGCTATAGTTCCCAACAAGCCTGCAGCTTAAATATATTTGGTGGTTTGCATATGGATTTATTAATGATTGCAAACGGTGCCTAGAATGTGGGGCACCAATGCAACAAACTCTGCAGCAGCCTTCCATATTTTCGTTGGTATGTAGTGTTTTTGATCAGCAAGCTCTGTAGAGTAATGCTTTAGATGAACAATGAAGCTGACCACAAATGGGCATATTTCGTTAGCTTATTTGATTTTTTTTCAACTAGCTTGACCTAAAATTCCATCAGGAGTGATAGTTGCTGGAAATCTTGCATGGTTAATGGTCAGTGATGGCCACATGCCCTGCTGGAGAATAGACACTAACCTAATATAAAATGCTATGGTTGGGTACTGATGCGTGTACTGTAACACACTGAGAAAGTGTTGATGAATCATTTTTTAGGGCCAGTTGTAAAGTTGTCATAATAATAACAACAACATAACAGCAGAGAACTATCCCTGTAGCTCAGTACTGATTGATGTAATTCAGGGGTGGGGACTGTACAGAACACTGAGTACTTAGTCACAGGTACATTCACAAGGACGACGCTCCTGCCAAATAGGATTTTAACCTGTTCACCTCGATCCATTTAATTGCAAGTGAAATACCTAAAGACTATGGAGAAAATCTCTGGAATCAGATGTGTGGTTTGGGCAGGCTTCCCAGAATGTGCCAGCAGGAGATGTGGATGGACGCCTTCTCAGGCAGTGTTGTGTAGGCTACTTATTGGACTCTTGGCAAGACGTTGGCTTGGTCCAGGAGAAATGAGACCACCATCTAATACTTATGTAAGTCATGCACTATGTGGTCCAAGGTCATAATCCGACTCCATGATTTTAATTTGGACCATACATCTGAGCCACAATTCCCGGCTCTGCTAATGCCGATCAAAGACATAGATCAGAAGACATCGATAACTGGCGCTGCATTGGGAAATTGTCAAAATACAGCAGGTTAAAAATCCTTTGCTTACCCTTCTTGATCATGTTTTGTTCAGAATTGGCTATTTGGATTTCACCAATCCCCAGACCTAGGCACCAAGAGAATAGGGACATTCCTAACAGCTGCCTGCTCTATTTTTTGTTTTTTAACAAAACTTTAATTATTATTTTTTGTTTTATTTATATAAAACTATTACTGCAATTACACTGTGCACATTAGCATATCTCTTTGGATACTTTACTTGGGCCATTTCTTACCGAAGAGCAACTGCTGTTACTGCTAGCACTGGGTGTGGCATCTCCACTAGCCACCTGTGGTGCTTTGAAGGACGGAGGGTTTATATCAGCTTTGTGGTTCTGGACTTCCAATGGCCATGTGCTTGGGCTTGCCTTAGCACCACTGTTATAAGTTGATGGCTCCTCATAAGCCTGAGCACCTGCAAGAATGTGACATATTGTTCAGACAATGACATATCATTTTACCCAGGTGCAGAATATTAAAATAAACTCCAATGTGTCTATTACATATTCATAACCACTGTAAAGATAAAGTTTAGAGGTCACATAACCAACTGTAACAGTAATGGCAAAAAGCGTTGAAAGAAAAGGAGACAGCATTGAAGTCACTGTACACTGTAAACTTAAAGATACATTAACTTAATTCAGTGCGAGGTTTAGTAGGTTAAAAAACCCTCAAGCCCAATTTTCGATTATCATTATTCTTATTACATTTTATTTATAAGGCGTCACAAGTGGTTTGCAGCGGCGTACATAGTGCATATAATTAGAACAAAACAGGGTACACAAGACTAAACATAACAGTAACAGAAGAACAAAAACAGAGCACAAGATAACAAGTAGCGGCACAATTCATAGTACACAATACAGCTGATATGTAGGGAAGCAGTAGAGTAGTCTGCATGTTACCAGTGGTAAGCTGTCAGTGATAGAATTGAATGAACACAAGAGAGAAGTGATGCGGGTATAGATGGTGAGAGAAAAGGGCTGTGAGAACAGGAGGGAAGAGAGCCCTGCTCCAAGGAGCTTACAGTCTACCGCAGGTATGCCCATTTGGTGGTCTCCGCAGCTCCTATATTTACACTAGAGAGGGGGCTGCCTGGAGAAGAAGACACTGCTTTAAAAACATGAGCAATTACTGACTAATTAAGCAAATTGGAAACATCCAATTGCTTAAATAGGTGAGGTGCCACCTGCGTGCCAGAGCAAGTCATGGTGATTTTTTCCCCCCTAAAATTAACAATTGTAAGAAAAATCAGGCTTGCTCTGAAGGTTCGTGCTAAAACGATGCAGTGATTTCTATAGAAATCTTTGCATCCCATTTTCTCTCCTTTAATTGAATAGCAAAACTCACACCTGTGTTTTTTTTGTTTTTTTTTCCTGCTGTCAATTGAATTCCCCCCATTGTGTATGAGTGTATCGCCTAAATGGTGAATGGCATTTTAATTACCTGTCCCATACTGCTTCCTTCATTTATGTGTCATATATTGAGCACCACAAAGATGTAGAATTTTAACCAGAATTTCTCTTGTTGTTTCACTTGATTTATGTTAAAAAGTTGATGATGATGATGATAATAATATAAAACCTAAGTGCTTGTTTGCAACAAGAGTGTTGGACTAAATCTACTAACCAAAGTCCAAAGAGATAATTTCATCTCCTGCGGTGGGAGCAAGTTGTGCCAGCTCCTCTGGCTCCTCCTTGAGCTTAGCAAACAAGTAGTCGCTCGTTTTATCAGGGACGGCATTGCTGAATATGGAGTTCATGGCCATCTGCTGTGGTTTGAACAGAGATTCTGTTTGGTCCATGGAAAATACAACATCATCCTTCTCAATTTCACTGAAGAGAAAGAAACAAAACCAGATCAAAAAGGCTGATCTATAACAGTGATTTTCTACTATGCTAAATTATTCAGGGACTGGGTCATTCCAAAACATGGGTCTGATTCAGGATAAATGG
Organism: Crinia signifera; assembly: GCF_055691185.1. Lineage (NCBI taxonomy): Eukaryota > Metazoa > Chordata > Amphibia > Anura > Myobatrachidae > Crinia > Crinia signifera. The sequence continues at coordinate 46,357,426 of NC_139219.1, read as the reverse complement.
AGAAACATAAAAGGAGCAAATTACAAAAAACAACAAGTTATGTCATAATGCAAGGAGTGCAAATCTAATACTATTAAACATGGGAGTATGAGTGTGCTATGGGATCCAAAAAGTTTCAAACAACTGGATGCTCAGACAAAGCACTGGAAGACTCCGTAATAATCTGCCATGGGAATGGGTAGCAGCATGTAACTACCTTTAGAGCCCAACCAAGATCCAGGGTGTTGAAAGGGAGAAGTAAGCGGAAGGGGTGTGGGGACGAGTACTTTTACTGGGCAAATATTGCCCTAGAATTTACAGTTAACCTAATGTCAAACAAAGAAAAGTACCAATGAGAGCCCAACTATATGTGTTCACAAAATGGTAAGCATTCAAAAACATACTATAAAAAAAAGTTACCAAGCAAAGTTGATTTGGTACAATAGTCTATATGCTAACGATCTTCAAAACATTTACCAAAAGACATATACTAAGTACACATATACACATTGTGGACATGATGTAGGAGATGCAGAGTAAGTAAATAAGGAATATGTTGCTCACAAACTGTCTACATGGACAGGTTGTATATTCACCCATGTTAGTAATGCAATCCCACTAGGCAGTGGCGTAACAATAGAGGGTGCAGGGGATGCAGTTGCTATGGGGCCCGGGGCCAAGCAAACATCCCCTGCACCCTTTTAATTTTTAAGTAATGCTGCGGGCAGTGGCAGGCTGACAGCGCCGCTGTCCCGTGTCCCAGGGACAGCATAGCACTGTGAAAGCGGTAGTCCAGACTCCAACTAGTCGGTCCTGGGGCTCAACATCATTCTCTAGTAGTGACCAGCCCCAGCGCGACATACAAAAGCGCCTGTGCACAGTTTCCGGCAGTGGCACTGATGTGCGCCGGTGTGCAGACCGACGCGGTGATGAGGACTCGGGAGACCCAGCCGCCTGTGCAGTTTCCGACACTGATGTGCAGTGTGGAGACAAGGCGCGGGAGACACAGCGTTGGTGCATCTCCCGGCTCATGATGCAGAGACCCGGTGCGGTGGAGATCAGGTGGCGTGCTGCGGAGACCCGGCAGGATGAAGACTGCTGCCAGAGGTAACGTAATCTGCCCTGAGGGCTCTACACAGCGGCACCTTTACTTTGTTCTGGGGGGGGTCTTAGTCCTCTCTCCTCCCCACGCTTCCTCCCTCTCTCTTTCCTCCATCTCCTCTTTCTCTCTCTCTCTCTAGAAGTCTCCAACCCCTCTTTTACCTCTCTCTCCCCGACACTGTTTCTCTCCTGACACCCTCTCTCACTCTTTCTTCTGGTGCAAGCCCCCCCCCCCCCGGTCATTGTAGTGCCATTAGGGGGACCCCGTCCAAGATTTTGCTATGCGGCCCACATCATTCTAGTTACGCCTCTGCCACTAGGTGTATGTCTGATTTGCTACTAGTTAACATCATCATAGCACACTTGTACGTACTCTATACCAGGTGCAGAAGATACATTTGGAACCTGGCATATTTACTATTCTGTCCAGCACTGCACAGGCCCCAGTTCCGTGTGCCTACATGATAATACTTCATTACCAATACAAGAAGAGACAAAGACGGCACTCATAAGGTTGAGGGCAATCTTTAGAAGTTTATATAGAAAATATTATAATAAATAGAGTGTTGTGGTGCATCTGGGTCCCGAGAAGGACCGATTCGCATTTCTCCAGTAAGGGCAGGTCTCTTCTGCTATTTATTTAGCAGAAATATTCTCTACTTTTCCATACTTCCCTCACTTTATTCAAGTTCCGCTGAATAGAAGTATATAACTGTCTCATTCACTGTTCCCTGCCTTTGTCAACCAGTAGACTGCGAAAGCGACAACACATCTTCATGTGAAGACTTTATATCTGCTCTTACTCCTCTATCTTCCCTTCCATAGGCAGATGTTCTAAGCCTCAAAGAGTGATAAAGTTGAGTTATAAAATGTACCAGCCAATCGGCTCCTAACCATCTTTTTTTCAAACACAGGTGGTCTATTTACAGAGCTCTTGATGATGATAAAGTGGGCGTAGTTAAAGTAGCAGCCAATCAGCTCCTAACTGTCATGTTAAAGGCTGTGTTTGAAGAAGGACAGGAGCTGGTTGATTGGTACTTTACTTTCATCCAATTTATCCCCATACAAGGCTTAGTAAATAGACTCACAGTCTATAACATGGCAGTTAGGGGCGGATTGGTTTATAGTTTCTCTCTTTCCACTTAATCACTCTACAAGGCTTTGTCCATCTGCCCCTGAGGCTTCTTGTGATGCAGCCAAGATGCACTGTATGTAAGTAATTGGCTGGCAGTTTATCTCTCTCTGTACAGTATTTTCTTATGGGAATCATATAAAATCGGCCCCTATGTCTTTAACTGGCACTATGGTAAGTTCTATTTTATTCTATTTTATATTCTTATTGAGATTATTTTTATGAAGAATGTTATGTTCCCCATTACATGTACAAGAACAGAGATGTACAGTATGAATATCATTAGATTTAAGTTGAATCTAAGCAATGAGTATGTAAAAGAAGTGGTTCTTGTATCAACAACAGCTATCCCCAATGAAAAATGCAAAACAACAGCAGTGCTACCAATACCGTACAGATTGCACAGGCGTTAACAGGATTTTACTTTCCTCACCTCAGCACGTAGTTGACGCAGACGATGCATTGCGGCTGAGAGTTGCGTGTGTTGTAAATGACTGTGCCTTCACTTTCCACCCAGACGTACCCACCATGCTTTGCAAGCATCCGATATTGACCACTGACCACTTGACCTTTTGTGCACACTAGTAAATCACATAATGATAAGCCAGCGTTACACGAAGAACACCATATGCAAACATGTTTGATACAATGAACAATTGGAGAACCAGTGTAAGAACAGAATACCAATGTAAGGCAGATTATGTTTATTTCACGCACCATAAAGATAAATAACAAATTAATGGAATGAACCAAACTCATTACCTGTATTACTAATGTGTAATCATGACTGATTCATCATTTTATGTGTATGGTATAAATGCATCAGAGACAGACAGTGGGTGTATTGTAAAGATACTGTAATTATCTACCAGAAAGCAAACACTACACTTCGCTCTTAAGCTGGGTACATACGGATAGATTTGAAGCCTGATGTGGGCGTTCCCGATCGATGGAAACGACCAATCGTTCAAATCGTTCCGTGCATCGTTAACGATGCGCGTACCCGTGAATCGTTAACGATGGTCTATGATCTTTCCTGCATGCAGGAAGATCATAGACAAATCTTTTGTCAAGTGTATCCAATCGTTCCGTGTGTACGCACGATGAACGATTTGATACACTCATTACCGATGTCGGAACGCTTCCGACATCGTTCCGTGTGTACCCACCTTTACTTTACTTTGTACTATCTAGCTTCACATAACTTAACTGTCTTTGCAAATGTATTGTTAACTACCCACTTATAAATTATTATAAATTATTTACTATTGTATTGTCCCTTTATCAGATTTAGTTTATATATTTTTTATTGTTCAATTTATGCTGAAAGGCTTGGATGACATTTGAGGAACACTTGTCATTTGTATACACACACACACAACACAATACACATACACACAAGGATGTAGTAAATATAGATACACTTTCCATCCAATCAGAATCATCCCCAGAGTCCCTGAACTATTTGGGAACTTCAGTCACCCATTAAACTTTAGATTTTAAAAACACTCCAACCACACCAAGGCTGTGTGACCAATTCCTTTGTGTGCGTTGAAGTGCATTATATATATATAAAACAACAATGCAAGGCTTAGGCATTATCTGTTAAAAACACCAATTAGACCTTTAATTCCCAGTCATTGAACAAAGTAAATGTTTTGAATTACGATTACTGTACAAATAATAAGCAATTAATTAACACTGTCTCATGCACACAAGAAACACTATGTACTGCATGCTTTGCCAAATGAAGTACTTAACTTCCAAATGATCTCAGTCAAATTAAGTATTTAGACACTAGAAACCTACCCTTAAACAACACATAGCTGGGACTCTTCAGAACAATAACCTCACCTCAATGTGAAACATTACAACATTGTGCAAATGAAATGAAGTGTGATGACTTCAGTCTCCTTTGCCTAATGACTGTTGCCGGCTTATAGACACACACTATTAGTACTCATTTATACATAGTGTTTGCCAGGCCACTCCTGGAATGCATTGCACATTGAGGGCATGGAACATTATCTGTCATTAATCCAGTGGTTATTTTTCCTTAGTTGTATTGCTACATTAATACAGGAGCTAACATATTACATTAACGCTACTCTCCTGCCTTCTGCGGGAGGCTCCCTGACATACAGTAGGAGCAAGTTTCATCTTTGATCCTTTGGTCATGGCTAGCCATGGCTATTCTATTGTTCTCAGCTGCAATACAATACATATTGCAGCTGAAACTTGCTCATACTGTAGCAGCAATCTCCCTTACTCCCTGAAAGGTAAGGGAGATTTCACCTAACCCACATTATGAAGCGGTTACATTTTTTGGGGGGGATGGGGGTGGGGGGGGGGAGGGATTATATCAGAGCTATATATACATTCAAATGGTATCATCAGTGGCCTTTTCCTACATTAGTTATAATGCACAATGATCCATATGGATAAATGCTTTTGAAATAAGGTTTCCTGTGGCAACTTCTATAGACCACATGTAAATCACAGTACATAGACAAGCCCTGACACCTATCCGTTTCTTTTCATAAACAAGTACAGTAGAACTTACTAATACCCCTTTTACATCAAAATCCCGGATCCGACCAGGTATTTGGAACAGGATTCCAAGCCAGGCCGGATCTGGGATTTTGGTCAGTTTACACTGCGGTGCCGACCCTCAGGTTAAACGGGGGCAGCGCTTGGAGATGACATCATCTCCAAGCGCCTGGACAGCCGATTGCTGAGCCAGGCCCCGGACCGCCATGCTGGGGGCAAGCCCAGCAACAAGGTAAGCTGCTGGGCTGCCCCCAGCCTTCGTGCACCCCCCCCAGCCCCTGTCAGGGAGGTGAATGGATGCTGCACACAGGCATCCATTCACTTCCTTCCTGCCTCCACTGCTGTCTGCACAGTACAGCAGACAGCAGCGGCATTATAGGGTTTTCATCTGCTGCTCTGTATTATATCCGTCAGGTATTGTATATACCAGTGACTGCTATTATTTACAAGGTTTCTGAAGATTTCTGATTGACTTTAGCTTATGTAGAACAGACATATGGGCCCTTATTCTGGTTGACTCGCTCGGGCGCGAATTCGCTCCCTTACAAGTCATCCAGACCCCGCCCGGCGAATGGTGGTACGCCTGCCCCCATTCGTACGCCGGGTTTGTTCGTTTGGCACGCGAATGGATATTTTACATAAACATTTACATCGCATGCCAGTGGGAACCTCCCGCATCTTTTGATGGTCACCGACCATCGAATGATGGGAAAGGTACTCACATATGTACGAGTAGTCCAGACCACTCGTACATATGAGCGAAGAAATGCAGTGATATGGGCGGGCAGCTGACATCCGGTTATGTCAGCTGCCCGCCCCCTGCACGCGCGTCACGATTACCATATGTACGCCCATCGCTGGGCGTATGCATATGCTAATACCCCTGGCCAGCACCCCCCCCCCCCTCCAGAAGGCAGGGAGCATGCGCTCCAAGAACAGATTTTACGCTGATTTCGCATGCTTCCATCGTATTCACATGCACAGAAATGCAGCTGCGAATACGCAAAACATCAGTCCCCCGTGCAAATTCGTGCCCTACCGAGTGAACCAGAATAAGGCCCATGATGTATTGGATTGTGTTTTAGACTTTTTGGATTTTACACATTTATATACTAATTGTATTCACACAATAAATCTGTTTACATTATAAAACGGAGTAGGATACTATTCTAGTTTAGAAAAGGCGCTTACCTCACTTCTTACTAGTACCCAAAATGGCTACCTCCACTCACCCAAATAATAAAGGTAAGAATGTGAATCATCCGAATAGGGATACTTAAATATGTTCTGCATAAAAGTCTTTTTGAATTCCCCTTGTCCTGCTTGTAAACCAACTGGCGAGGTATTTTCTGGATCTTACACCTGTACAGTGCCATTCTGGGGTGTCACAGTATACAAGCAGGGAAGGTTTAATATACTTACAGTTCTGGTGGCTTTTAGTCATACTTTCGGAATCCAAAGCATGATAAAATTCATACGCAGAGCGACCGAGCAGCTCCTCTGGGTGATACCCAATCAATTCAGCAATTCTTAAAAAAAAAAAAAAAAAGTTTAGGTTTACATCACTTATGTGCTTTACAAATGGATTTGATTTTTTTTTTATAAACAATTGTGACAGAATAATATGTGTTACAAATAAACACACAGTATGTCAGTCATGACTGGGCCTTCATTAATGACTATTGTACAGAATCTCTGGAAACATTGATTTTCCCTTAGGTGTATGGAATTAAAATAGTTCTGTGCAGGTCTCTAGGTCTGTATATGCTCCGATGCTTCTAGCACACCCTGGTATGTATCTCAGCACTGAAATACTGACCAGTGAGTGGTAAACAAGCAGAGAGAGACACCCCAGGCAGAAAAAGGGAACTGCATTGTTTGTGACTGATGCAGTGCTAGAATGAACATCACAGTATGCTGTAAGCCATGAACACAGGATCTAAGGTTGAGATTTTAATAGGCTAGACTTTTTACATGGGGGCCCTATATGTACTACCCAATCTGAAATCTGAGAATACACCTCATCACATATTTAACAACTTCTACAACTCTTCCGTTTTTCAAAACCCAGGGGATGTGGCACTTAATCAAATAACTAAGGTGCAATTAACCGAAAGTCAATTAGCCAAAATTGATCAAACTTTGTAAATAGGACAGATACAGGCTATAATTTTTCTAGTACAATCTATAAAATGGTATGTAGAACCTGATTAGCAACCTCTTCTTTAATGCCCTTCAAAAGGTTTGATAAATGTCCACTTTTAGTAACAAAACTGAGGATTTATTTATTTAATTTTAGTATTTTACATATACATTGCATATACATACATACTGATTATATTGTATTGCATGCTTTTGTTTTGTTTTTGTTTGTTTTTTAGCTAATAAATGAACAGAATTTCATTGATTAAATTTAAAAGATGTATTTATGCTAAATGCTGAATATCTGGGGTCTACAACTACCAACCGTAAAGAATACTCGCATTATTAGCCTTTGTTCACAGTGATGCAGTGTGAAGCCTGAAGCATGTCACGTGAATGACATCACCAGGCTTACGATAACAAAGCAGAAAACAGGGAAACATTTAAAACTTTCGAGTAACTTACGGTTTATTTAGAAGTTTTCAAGGAAGCCAGCATTAGTGGAAACTACTGGCCTTTTTCCCTGTTATACAGCTAGAATAGAGCTTTACGATCGGCTACTACAATAATAAATATTCTGGTGAAATTTAATAGCATGAGAGATTCAGAAAGTGAGAGATTTGGTAACAAATCTCCAGCTTTTTTAAAGCAGCAATCATTTACACTGCAAAACCAGTTTGATTTTGCAGTGTAAATGATTGCCGCTTTAAAAAAACCCTGAAGATTTCTTCCCAAATCTCTCACTTTCTGAATCTCTCATCCTATTACATTTCGCCCTCTATGTTTGGAGGTCAGGGGAAACTGTTTGCAAGGTGCCAAGCCAACAGATCAGCTCAGGCACATGTGAGCCTAGAAACCATGTTATTTATACAACTCATTAAAATATCTTTTCCGCATGATGTGGCCCTGTGGTAATATTAACTCTACATCTAGAATGAAATGAACAAACAACAATCGCTGGTCGCATTTCCTAATACAGAAAAAATAGGTTCTTAGAATTATTACGAAGTTACTGATATTGCTATCGATAACCAAATGTTTCCTGAACACACTCACTGCACTACGGGGGGCCAAATGTAATAGGGTGTGATAATCAGAAAGTGAGAGATTTTGGGAGTTTTCTTATTTTTTTAAATACACCTGTTTTGTTCAGTGTAAATGATTGCCGCTTTAAAAAAAAAAAAAAAGGAAAACTCTCCCAAAATCTCTCACTTTCTGCTTCTCACACCCTATTACATTTGGCCCAGCATATCAAGCAATAGGCCTAGATTATAGCGATACTCAAATATAATCCCACATATACGTTATCAGGCATGTCAATAATAATGTCGGTTGATGGTAGGGGGCACTTTAGACCACCTGCTAAATTGCTAAATGTATGGGGTCACAAGGACTGGCATAGGACTGAGATTTGATAGCCTGGCCCCACATAAGTGAATTGCAAAAAAATATGACAAGTGTGAACTTGCTGCTCACAAAAAGCTGGATACACCTAACACTCACACTATACACACCTATCAAAACACAGTGAGCCAGATGTAGCAAGCTTCAAAAGTGATAAAGTGGAGAAAATTAAACCGCCAGCCAATCAGAGCTTAACTGTCATGTTGCAGGCTGGGGTTGAATAGCAACAGGTAGGAGCTGATTGTCTGCTTATCACTATCACTTTTTGAAGCTTGACACATCTGGCTCAGTGTGCGTAAAAACCTCTACACACTTTACATCAGTTTCAGTCAGGTATAGGGATGGCCATTGTTGCCATCGATGGCAATAGTGCAACTGCAGAACATGGGTGTTAAAATATGCTATGGATGACCATCGATATTTTAACCTATCGATAGTCATCAATTTAAGTTGACTGACTGGCCTGTGGGCCAATTAAAACACTTCGGGATTTCGTCCCGGCACTTTGAAAAAAATAAATAGTAAAACATTGGTTTTGCTGTGCCATTGATGTAGGGAAACCTCTCCCCCATCGATGGAAAAAATATCTAACATAAACCATCGATGATTTCAAATCATTGAAGGTCGATGGCCATTCCTAGTCAGGTATAGTAGCCTTATCCCTGAAGCGGCATCCTCCCCCATTGCAACAACCATTGAACAACCATCCTCCCCCATTGCAACTACAGGTAAATATAGCCTCCATCACAGCAGCTGCACGGGACAGGCAGCATTCACCACTGATGCCGCCCATAAAAGAATGCAATAATTAACCAACGCAAATCATAACTGCCCCAGCCAGCACCAGGAAGCCCTGAAACCTAAGGGCTTAGGGAATACTTGTGCTGGTACATGTTGGGACAGTATGACTGATATTAGGCACAGGTTAATTGCCATGATGGGAAGCACTGGTCTACCTGCTCTGGTCTGGTGGGAATGAACTAGAGAACATTCCACATGTGAGAGGTATATTGTTACCTTACTTATTGTACCACCACAAATGAACCCACAAGTGGGTGTACAGTATATGGTAGCCCAGGAATAGGTTTCTATATAATACGCTGTACATCTCTGAGGGGAACTCTAACGCCAACATCTCTGTAAGAGATGGGAAAAATATCCACTAAATATGCCAGTGTCGCTCACATTTGTTATATACATTAAAAAAAAAAGGTACTTGTTTCCTAGAACGGCCACAATCGGGGGTAATCGTGTACCTTAACTTAAGGTACACGATTACCCCCGATGGACCCGATTTCCTTTGAAATCAGGTCCATTTTGCCGGCAAAGGCAAAATCGGGTCCACCGCGTCGGTCGGGTGCATTAACATGGCACGCGACGCGACCGACGCGATGCACCCGATTTTGCCATAGGGTTCAATGTTAAAATATTTGTAACATTGTAATCGGGAAAAAAATTGGAAATGGGCCAATCTCATTGTATATGCCCCCCCCCCCCATTGTGAACGTCACCCCACGATTGACGCCAACCCAAAGCGTGGCGAGCATAGCGAGCCCGCGAGGGGCTGCGGTACGCGTCCTCCGACCTTTTCATACCCCTACTATCCACGTCGGCGTGGAGTTGAGAATATAAAGTGTGGCGAGCGCAGCGAGCCACCGAGCCCGAAGCGTGGCAAGCGCAGCGAGCCCTGCGAGGGGACGCATATACCTGTGAATATATACGCGTCCTGATGATGACGTTCAATAAGCCAGTACTGATGACGTTCAATAAGCCAGCAAAACACCCATCATTTCCGTTCCTTTTATGTAAAGTTTTAATGACAGTTTTTTTTTTTTATAGTTTGTAAATAAAAGTATAAAGTCACCTTGTCACATAGAGATCAGTGGTTATATTTTACAGTATCTAGTACACAGGTTCTCAAACTCGGTCCTCAGGACCCCACACAGTGCATGTTTTATAGGTCTCCTTACAGAATCAAGTAAAATAATTAGTTCCACCTGTGGATATTTTAAAATGTGTCAGTTAGTAATGAATGCACCCTGTGCACTTGTCGGGTGACCTGGAAATCGTGAACTGTGTGAAGTCCTAAGGACCGAGTTTGAAAACCATTGATAATGACTAGGTATATCTCAGAGGCTTTGAGATGTGCTTACTATTAATAATATGAATTCATTATATGCATTATATTACATAGGCCAGTGGTTCCCAAACTGTGTGCCTAGGCACCCTGAGGTGCCTCAAGACACTTGCAGGGGTGCCCTGGGTTGGTGGTCCAGGACCAACTCAAATTATTTATGGTCAAATAGGCAAAACCAGTGCTTGTGGCTTCCAATTATAATTTATGTGGACAAATAGAAGCAAATCACGTCCCTTGCCACTAAATTTAACCTAGGAATGGCCTATGAACACAAATTAGGTTATTTAATATTTTTTTTCAAAATGTGTCAATAAGAAAATTTTGGCCTAGCGGTGCCGTGAAAAAATATCTGACTCTCTAGGGTGCCGTGATTGACAAAAGTTTGGGAACCACTGACATAGGCATTGGAGCCCATATTAATGAATATTATGGACCAGGAGATATTTTAAATGGAAGCAGTTTTTCTTTGTTCTTGAGAAGTGCCTCGGCAGCAGAATATAAGCCAGGCTGTAGTAGTTCCAGCAAGGAGACAATCCACGCACGGAGCTTGCCGGCAAATGGGACTACAGTGATGGGCCGGTAACGTGATATTTCCATTATGACCGGAATAATATCTACAGCTCTACAAATGTTCAGGTGGTCAGTACTGCCCCAAGCAACCAGCTAAAATAAATGATGCCCACAAGAACATTTCTAGGGGATACGGTCATTAGGTGGACATACATTGGGTTGACCACTGAAGGTCAACAAAGCTTAGGTTGGCGCCTGAAATAGGTTGACAGCACTGGAAGGTTGACAGAAGCATTAGGTTGACAATGGCAAGGTTTTTCGCGCCAAACATTTTTTAGCCGAGATGTGCCGACAGGTGGTATTTCATGCCCTACCATCCGCTACCAAGTGATGGGAGAATAAAATAGTGTGTCGAGTGCAGCCAGGCACCATGCCTGAAGCATGGCGCGGGGACGCGGTACACTTTTGACATTTGGAGCAAAAACTGTGAAAAACTCATGTTGACCTTTTGACTGTCGACCTTGCCATTGTTGACCCAATGCATGTTGACCTACACAGGGTCAACCTAATGACCCATACCCATTTCTATTAAGGGAAAACAAAAGCAACCGGTAAGGAATATTGGCCTCTAAACCAAACGCTGAACACATTTGGTTCATAGGTCTCAAGTGTAGACGTGATCTACAACTCAGTGTGTCAAATGTAATCGTATGGTTCAATAAAATGTAAAATTCTGATGCACAAAGCCAGAGATGGATGCGATTCTTTATTGCCCGTATCTTCTTGTGTTTAGAGCTGGCACATAACCAGTTTATTTGTCTCTATCCATATTTTTACAGTATAATTATGATTCACACAATAACATAAAAGCGAGATCAGAAAAGCATTGTTTAACTTCCTTTATGACAGTATACTGTGGGTTTATAATGGAAGATCCCATAAAGAGTTACTTGACTGAAGTCTGCAAGAGCTTTCCCTTTTCATTGTTTTATTACATAGGTTAAAAAAAAAAATAACACCAGCCTAACAAACGCTCCCTCCTTTCACTGAAGACTTCACATTCAAAACATTTCAAGGTCATAATCTTAACCAAAAGCAACATAATTTGCAGCGAGATTGGGTGAAATGCTTTGAAAACTTTAAAAATAATTTTGAATTAAATAACTTCTATCATCAACAATTGTACTTTGGTTGGGCTCGGTCCACTGCCCCAACCACAGCAAAGCAATATTATCAGCATATTGTCCAGGCTACTTGGAAGAGCTATTTAGCAATATAGAGGTTAAACACCAAAGGCTTGCAGTGAAATGAAACCAACGGAGTTAACCCTTTGAGTGAATTTGTCAAAATAGGTGCGAAAATTGCAGAGCAGACCTTCTTTATTAACCCTTTGAGTGTCAAAATATCCGTTAAAAACGCCAGCGTCGCTCACAGCAACCGTTCTTGTTTTGGGTGCAATATTTAACTAAACTTCAATGAACTGACTTGGCTGTATTCGTATTTGCTGAGACCGACGCTGGCATTTTTAGCGGATATTTTGAGGATCACTCACAGCAACGGTGGCACTCAAAGGGTTAAAGGGGTAATAGAGACCTGAATAGGATTTGAAAAGCAAGAATATTGCCTGGGAGCAATCTAGGCCGGAAGTTTGCGGTTGGTTGTGTCAGAAAACATTCATATAGGATCTTCGTCCCTGAAGGTTGATTGCCAAAAGCAACAAGAAGTTGTCAATGAAAGGTCAGGCTTTAGAAATAATATGGAGGCTATGTATGATTTATCTCACCTGTCGTCACAATACGTGAATTTCATGTCCATGCTGTGACGGCTCAGGAACGTTTTACTGTCCAGTGGGATGTCAATGCTGGAGGGGTGTTGGATGGGCTGACATGTCATCACCAAGCAATTGAGTAGCGGATCCTTGTAGCCACAAAGTGTGTGTGTATTGTAGGAGTTGTACACTTTGACATGACCAGTACAGTGAAGCACCTAGACGGAAAGGAGTACAATGGTCAGTATAACCGAGACGACCGGATAAGTGTTCCAAATCAGTCACCAGCCCCTTGTTTTACAGTACCTTCCATGTTGCAGATTTGAGATTTACTGTCCTTCCTCTGTTGGTGACAGTACACTTCATCCTCATGAAGAAGTCACGCTCCGTATTTGCATCTTTGTTCTTCTTTCCGATCCCGGCACCTTTATGTAAAAAGATACACACTGGTTAAATGATTACAGGACATGAGGGAGAAATATGCCAAGCCTTCTATAGAGTGGAGATGTGGACAAGTGGAGATGTTGCCACAGCCCAAATAGAAATACAATGCAAATATTTACAACAATGGGGGTTATTCAGAGTTGATCGCTGTTGTGCAAATTCGCAAGCCTATCGATTGTACCACTACTGATTGTAGTATACATGCGCAAGGCCAAACAGCGACAAAAAAACCCAGCAATGAATCTAGTCACAATCCCCTCGCAATTTGACTGACAGGAAGTCGCACAGCAGTGGTCAGGTCTAAATTAAGCCCAATATACAATGTGAGCATAAAATAGTCACTAACAAGAACACTAGTAAAAAATTACTAGGCTTTAACAAAAAAAAATGTCACCAATAAACTAGCTAAAATGTTTTAAAAAAAAAAGTTTCAGAAAATTGATAGGTATTTTTACGGTGGAATTGGGTTAAGAAAATCTATTTAAAACTTATCCAAAATGCTTACATTTTTTTTTCAAAATATTGATTTTTCTCATACATCAGAGACCAATACAGTATATCGGGCCACTGATCATCACAGCTTTATTTTTCCCAGGTGACTGCCCCTCTCTGCAACTGCTGGTTGTACACAGGGAAGATGAGAGCGGTTTCATTTACATTTCCCCAGTAGTGACTAGTAGCACGGCAGGCACTGGCGGAAGGAACCCAGAAGCAAAAGAGATGGGAGGTCCCTCTCTGATTGGCAGCTGCTGAAAGATTATTTTCCAGAAACCACACGGGTGGGGCTGTTTCTAACTGGTCTCATCAGATGCGACCATGTCAGGGAAAGCCCAGCTTGGCTACACTGATCTGATCTGATGAAAGAACGCAAGGGAAATTATAAATAGGATTCTGTAAAATGACATAGACTCCACACATATTTATTTGTTAACATCATCATCATCATCATCATCAACAAACAGCTTTTTTCATATTGTACACAGACCAAGTCAAGTAATGGTAATTTGGTTTAGTGAAAATGAGTGGAGAATTTTCATAATGTTGATCCAATAAGGGGAAAGCTTATAGAATTATCAGACTCATCTGACTATGGCCCCACATGTATCCTATATAATAAACGGCTAATGCTGCTGATCACAAAGCGGCCACTAGATGACGCCTGAAGGAGCAGATCAAGTGTTGTTCCAGCAATGTTTTGTTATTCTGTTGTTTTATCTGCATGGTAATTAGTAGAGACAGGATTATATGCAACAGAAAAAGCTTGAAATATGCATGCAAATATGCATGAAAAATACCTAAAATATGCATGAAAAGTGTTAAAATATGCTACATTAAATAATAAAAAAAAGTTATTTTTAACTTATTTATTTAAAAATCAGCATACAATTAGTTGCAAATAAACCTCAAAAATAGGCCCACAGCATCTGCAGATGTCTAGTGCTGTACACAGGATTTTTTTCTCCCTGGCTGCTATAGCAGACTGCAGCGTCCTAGGCTCTTCTTGCATCAACTACACGGACCCTCATCTCCAGCGCTGTGGATCCAATGTCAGCATAGTGTGTGAGGGCGGTGCAGTGGAAGGCTTCCTCCCTGCGCCGCATACTCACTGTGACACGGCATTTCCTCCACGACGCGTGATGTCACAACACTTCTGCCCGCCTCCTCTGCTGCAGAAGTCTCTCTTGGTGTAAAGTCCCAGGCCAGGGGCAGGCAAAGGTTCAGGAGCTTCATAATGGCATCTGCCCCAACTGACTTTTATCAACATGGATTGGCAGCCTAGAGCAGTGTCAGACATAGCGTACATCCAAGGTTCCCCACTCTGCGCACATATTGCCCCAGCCTGCACACTCTACCACTACCTGGCCAGCAGCAGCAGGGCAAAGCAGTGCTGTGACTGGCGGGGGAAAAGGGGGCAGGGCCTAAAATATGCACCATCACTAGATTTTAGGTAAAATATGCAATAACCAGTGAGAATGGGCAAAATATGCAAATGCATATGCAAATATGCAAATGCATATAATCCTGTCTCTAGTAATTAGGATGATATTCTCTGAAAAGAGCTGTGGAATATATGTGCGTTATATAAATAATTGCTAATAAATAAAATCTCAGTAAAGTTTTAGTGTACAGTATACATGCAACAATGGTCAAATACACTTATTAATGGGATAAATCCAGTATTTTCCCAGTTGCAGGTCTTATACCGGGTGTAGAGAGCACTCCTTGCCCTCTGCAATGGACTTTTCAATTCAAGTACTTCGACAACGCTCCGGGTTACGGACTATGTATCTCAAAATACAGATCCCATTGAGGACTTGCGTTAGAAAAAAGTTGCCTCTGTCAGTTCTAGGTCATATTAACTTGTTCAAAATGTCCATTCAACCTAAAAACTTGTGTGTGTGTATATATATATATATATATATATATATATATATAAATATATATGATATATATTGCAACACTCCTTCATTTATATTCCAAAGAAAGTGTTTTCTACCATTGATAGCATTTTGTTGTCCTTTACATAGGGACGTAAATTGGATCAAAACTTTGTATAAATCTAAAGCTGTTAGAGGACTGGGACTCCCTAATCTTCGGTTTAATTATATTGCTGCCCAGTTGGATGGGTTAATGGTACTGCTGGGCCAAATCTGATGGGTTTTCTGGCTGAGAGGGTGGGGTCTTCTACCTCCTACCGTGAATTACTTTAGATTTTGACAGACAACATATGAGTTATGAGAGAAGCCTTGACTCTAGGCATGCTGTATTTTGAAGGTACTTTTAAATCTTTTTCACAGCTCCAGGCCGAATTCCACATTCCTAGTACAGCCTTTTTTAGGTATTTACAGTTTCGACATGCGGTGCAAACACAGTTTACTTGTAACACTCATGCAATGTCTCCTCCACATGTTCAATATGGCCAATTTGGGGCCTAAGGAGAAAGTGTCTTTATTATATGCCATCCTTAATGCTAGACATTACCACAGTTGCCTAATGTCTCAGATTAAAATGGGAGTCAGTTAAAGGATTTATTTCAGATGGACATTGGATGCAAATCTTTGACGTCTCCGATATCAACCGTTGCATTTTTATGTCTTAGAAGAGAGTATCACCAAGGTTTATGTTAACTGCTAGCCTGATAGAACATTCCTGGTGTCTTAAGTGTTGGGGAGACAAGTCTGGGTTTTGGCACTTAGGTGGTTATTCTGGTTCACTCGCAAAGGCAAATTCACCCTCTAATGGACAAAAACGTGTACTGCAGGTGGGGCAAATGTAACATGTGCAGAGAGAGTTAGATTTGGGTGTTATATTGTTTCTGTGCAGGGCAACTACTGGCTGCTTTGACACTGCAAAATAGATATCAGTTTGAAGCACAAACCCCACCCAAATCTTACTCTCTCTGCACATGTTACATCAGCCCCACCTGCAGTGCATATGCTTTTGTCCATTAGAGAGTGAATTTGCATTTGCGAGTGAAGCAGAATAACTACCTTATTGTGGGAATGGTCGCAAATCATTCCGGGGGGTATACTGGTTCATTTCTTCTGGCAAATTCCTTCTTAAATGGACAAAACCATGTGCACTACAGGGGGGCAGATGTAACATGTGCAGAGATCTCACTTTGAAGTAAATCCCCAACCAAATCTAACTCTCTCTGCACAAGTAACATCTACCCCACCTGCAGTGCACATGGTTTTGTCCATTTGAGAAGGAATTTGCCAGAAGGAGTGAACCAGAATAACCCCCTCCATTCTGGTTTTCTTTTCCATAATTGTGCTTGTTCTCAAAAAAAAATTTTTTATATATATACCTGTCAGTTGCATCAAAGGTTGTGCTGCCTGTGCAACTGACTGCTGCCCCCCCTTTTGTGCTGATCAGTTTAAATTAATTAACTGATCAGCAACTTTTTGGGGGTCCAGGTTTTTTTTTTTATATATACCCTGTCAGGTTGCACCCACAGTTGTCTGCCTGCTGCCCCTCACTGCTAATCAGTGTCGCATCACTGCATCACTGATCTGCATTTTTTTTTGGGGGGGGGGGGGGGGATTGCAGTGGGGTTTTGTTTTTACACCCACGTTGCTTTTGTGGGTGCTTTTGTGGGTGTCCTGTGGCCGCTGATCAGTGACGTACATCACTGAACAGCATTTTTGGCACAGGGTTGATATCATTTTTTTTCTGCAGTTTTTTTAAATTGTTTTTTTTTTTGGAGAGTGCTGTGGTTTATTACACCCACGTTGCTTTTGTGGGTGTCCTGTGGCCGCTGATCAGTGACGTACATCACTGAACAGCATTTTTGGCACAGGGTTGATATCATTTTTTTTCTGCAGTTTTTTTAAATTGTTTTTTTTTTTTTGGAGAGTGCTGTGGTATTTTTTTTTTTTTTTAATTGTTTTTACACCTGTTGCCTTTGAGCGCTGTTCAGTGACGGACGTTACTGACCAACATCTGTGCTCAATTTTTGGCGCAGGACCTTTTTTTTTTTTTTTTTTTACCCCTTCAATTTTTTTTTTTTTATTGGGATCAAATTCCTGTATAAAGTATTTTTTTTTCTGCACTACATACACACTACACACTACATACCCCCCGTGTTGAAATAAAGTTTGTACCCCCCAACACTATACACGTGTTGAAACATTACACTTACAGAAACACAAAAATAAAAATGGCATCCCAAATGTCATCCCAGTCATCCAGAAGAATGTATTCAGCGGAGGAGGCATATGCCATGCTTGCCTCTGACTCTGACACAGCCAGTGATGCAAGCGGGGAATTTGAAGGATTCGTCTTAAGCTCCTCTTCCTCCTCTAGTGATGAGGGACCCCCTCAAAGACGCCCCCGTAGAGCAGCTGAGACCCCCCCCAAATGATTGATCCCGTATGGACCCCACCACCAGACAATTTTGAGCCCCAGGTTCCTGAGTTTTTGGCCATCCCAGGAATCCAATTTGATTCAACAGGTCTCAGAGAAATTGACTTTTTCAAATTATTTTTCTCTGATGATTTTATAAATTTAATGGTGGACCAAAGTAATTTATATGCCCAGCAGTTTATTGCTCAAAACCCCACGTCATCATTTGCTAGGTGGACCCCTGTAGATGCAGTAGAGATGATGACGTTTTGGGGTCTGGTGTTACATATGGGCATAGTAAAAAAGCCAGAAATTAGGCAATATTGGAGTACAGATGTTCTGTACAGCACCCCACTTTACCGTATGGCCATGACTCGGACTCGTTTTGAGATAATCCTTAAATTTTTACATTACACCGATAATGCACAGTGCCCACCCAGAGATGATCCCACCTTTGACCGGCTTTTCAAAGTCAGGCCGGTCATTGATCATTTCAGTGCCAAATTTGCAGAGATGTACATCCCTGAAAAAAGTCCCTTATACATTTTAAAGGAAGGGTTAAATTCCGCCAGTACCTTCCCAGTAAGAGGGCAAGGTATGGCATAAAAATGTATAAAAAAAATGTATAAACTGTGTGAAAGCACCTCAGGGTACACCCACAGGTTTAGGGTATATGAAGGGAAGGATTCAAGAATTGAACCGCCAGAATGCCCCCCCTCCCTCGTAGGTGTTAGTGGAAAAATTGTCTGGGATTTAGTGCACCCCTTCCTGGATAAAGGTTATCACCTCTATGTGGATAACTTTTACACTAGCATCCCCCTGTTTAAGGCCCTTGGTTCAAGAGGTACAGCAGCTTGCGGTACTGTGCGCAAGAACCAAAGAGGCCTCCCAAAAACGCACATTGCCCAAGTACTGAGAAGGGGTGAAAGCAGGGGAATATGCACCGAAAATATGTTGTTGGTCAAATATAAGAACAAGAGGGATGTCCTTATACTGACAACAATTCATGGAGACAGTACCACCTCCATCCCTGTACGAGGTACCAGTACCCACACCTCAAAACCTAATTGTATCCTAGATTACAATAAGTACATGGGCGGAGTGGATCTTTCAGATCAGGTACTGAAGCCGTACAGTCCCCTGCGGAAAACAAAAATCTGGTACAAGAAGCTGGCCATGTATATCATCCAGATGGCACTGTATAACGCTTACGTGCTATTCCATTCTACCAGCCAGAGGGGGACATTTATGCACTTTCAAGAGGAAGTCATAAAGGGCCTAATATTTGGGAACCAGCAGGCAGAGGGCCCCAGTACTTCTAGTACTGGCCCCCGTATTGTACCAGGGCAGCATTTTCCTAACGAAATCCCCTCCACTGCAAGAAAGGGCAGGATACAAAAAAGGTGCAAAGTTTGCTATAAAAAGGGAATAAGAAAGGATACTATTTTCCACTGTGAAACTTGCCCCGACAAACCCGGCCTATGTATAAAGGAGTGTTTTAAAATATACCACACATCTATGGATTATTAGGTTCATCATTTCACCGTGCTTCGGGGGTCTTGCTAATGCCACATAGCACCCACCATTCATTCCACCAGAATCTGAGCTGCAAAATCCAAAAATCACTCCTTCCCTTCTGAGTCCTGCCATGCACCCAACTGGTATTTTTTGGTCACATATGAGGCATTGCCATACTCGGGAGAAATTGGGGCACAGATTTTGGGGTGCTTTGTCTCTTTCATTCCTTGTGAAAATGACAAATTTGGAGCCAGAACTGCATTTTTGTGTAAAAAATGTAATTTTTCATTTGCACAGCCCAGTTGTATCAAAATTGGTGAAACCCCTGGGGGTTTGAAATGTACACTATACCCCTAGATGAATTCCCTGAGGGGTGTAGTTTGCAAAATGGGGTCACTTGTGGGGGGGTTCCACTGTATTGGTGCTTCGGGGGTCTTGCTAATGCGACATAGCACCCACCAACATTCCACCAGAATCTGAGCTGCAAAATCCAAAAATCACTCCTTCCCTTCTGAGTCCTGCCATGCACCCAAATGGTATTTTTTGGTCACATGTGAGGCATTGTCGTACTCGGGAGAAATTGGGGCACAGATTTTGGGGTGCTTTGTCTCCTTCATTCCTTGTGAAAATGACAAATTTGGAGCCAGAACTGCATTTTTGTGTAAAAAATTTAATTTTTCATTTGCACAGCCCAGTTGTATCAAAATTGGTGAAACCCCTGGGGGTTTGAAATTTACACTATACCCCTAGATGAATTCCCTGAGGGGTGTAGTTTGCAAAATGGGGTCACTTGTGGGGGGGTTCCACTGTATTGGTGCTTCGGGGGTCTTGCTAATGCGACATAGCACCCACCAACATTCCACCAGAATCTGAGCTGCAAAAATCACTCCTTCCCTTCTGAGTCCTGCCATGCACCCAAATGGTATTTTTTGGTCACATGTGAGGCATTGCCGTACTCGGGAGAAATTGGGGCACAGATTTTGGGGTGCTTTGTCTCCTTCATTCCTTGTGAAAGTGAAAAATTTGGAGCCAGAACTGCATTTTTGTGTAAAAAAAATAATTTTTCATTTTCACTGCCCAGTTGTACCACAATTGGTGAAACCCCTGGGGGTTTGAAATGTACACTATACCCCTAGATGAATTCCCTGAGGGGTGTAGTTTGCAAAATGGGGTCACTTGTGGGGGGGTTCCTAACTTTTAGCATCTTATGGTGCCTAGAAACCTACATGGTGCCTAAAAAATAATCTCATAAAAAGGAGGCTCCAAAATCAAGTAGGTGCTCCTTCTATTATGAAGCCTGTGGTTTGGTCAACGTGCACACTAGGGCCACATATAGGATATTTATGAAAACAAAAGAATTGGGGGAATCAATTTTTAGTCACATTTCTCTAGTAAAATCTACTGTGTTCCTTAGAAAAATGTATTAAAATTGCAAATCTGCAAAAAAAATGAAATTTTGAAATTTCACCTACACTTTGTTTTAATTCCTGTGAAACACCTAAAGGGTTAACAAACTTCCAAAATGCTGTTTTGAATACTGTGAGGGGTGCAGTTTTTGAAATGGCATCATTTATGGGGGTGTCTCACATACAAGTCCCTAAAAGTCACATCAGAACTGAACTGGTCCCTAAAAAAATCAGTGTTTGAAATTTTCTTGAAAATTTGAGAATTTGCTATTCATATTTTAAGCCTCCTAGTGTCCAAAAAAATTAAAAGGATGTTGAAATAATGATGGAAACATAAAGTAGACATATGGTCTATGTTAGTTATTAACTATTTTGAGTGGTATGATTATTTGTCTCACAAGCAGAAAATTTAACATTTTGAAAATTGCTAAATTTTCCATTTTTTTACGACATTTTGGTATTTTTCACAAAAAAACACAGACTGTATCGACCCAAATTTACCACTAACTTGTAGTACAATGTGTCACGAGAAAACAATCTCAAAATCACTGGGATAAGTAAAAGCAAAAAAAAGTTATCCCCACTTAAGTGATACCTGTCAGATTTGAAAAAAAGGGCTCTGTCAGGAAGGCAAAAACAGGCTGCGGCGGGAAGGGGTTAAATACAGCCCTAAATCGTCCTGAGATGGTCAAAATTTGGCTTTATAAAGTCCAGGTGGATCAAGATTCAAAAAGTGATCAAGTGGAGAGTTATAAACAACCAGCCAATCAGCATCTGTAATGTTACAGGCGGATTTTGAAAAAAAAAAAAAAAAATGACAGTTGGGGGACGATTGGCTGGTTGTTTATTACTCTCCACTTTATCACTTTTTAAATCTTGATACACCTGGACTAAGGCAAAACGAGAAAAAGTATTTCTTACCGTTTTTCAAAGTTAGATTCTCTCTGATTTCATCGTGATCACATGGGTGGGTGAAGTCGAAGATGCTGTGTCCTGTTAATTCAACCTAAAATTCAAAGTATATATTTCTTATACATGCTAATATATGCCGATATATTGTTATATGCCAATTATGATGAAGTGCAACAAGAATCCGGGCTATGTGGACAGGACCTGTGCAAAAAATAAAAAAATTCAATTGAATTTCGCGCCATCAGTTTAGGCAGAGAATACGGAGGCACAAAAGCAATGGAACTGAGAATAGCACAACCTATTTGTCATGGGGAACATTGGCAAAACCGTAACACATCAAAAGTGCAAACATAAGCATTTAAAATGTACCTCTATAATCTGCTTAAAGCTTGTTAGTATTGTGTGTTTTTTATCCCCTTCTGGGCAGATATGTGTGTGAACCGGCCCATACAGGAATGTCCTGTAATGTTTTTTCACTCTTATATGTCAATTTCAACATAATACAATTTTCTTGCTTACTGCTTTCCCAATTAAATGTTACATATACAGAATGGAAGCAGCAATTTAATTTGTTGAACCTATGTTGACACAGAAACAGGCGCTACGTGCATTTTTTTACTTGCCACCCAGAAATGCCTATTTGACACTGCTCTTCCTTCACACAAGATGCATCATTTGTGCACCTACATGCGATCTCAGACACCTTGGGGAAAATTGTGAGTTGTATTTCACATGGGATGTTGCTATGGGAAACCAATCAGAATCTACAGTACTTCTTAGTTATTTAGCATAAGGACATATGTGGTGTAGCTTTCACATTTTACATTACATCTGTCATTAGTTACACAACAAGTCTCAATATATTTCATACCTAAAAAATAACACTTCCACGAGTTTGTATCTGTCTTATGTTCACCTAACCCATGGTTAGTAGATGGGTGGAATTTTTGATATATTGGGTGAAATTTAATAGGAGATTCAGAAAGTGAGAGATGTGGTAAGAAATCTCCAGGTTTTTTTTTTTTTTTTTTTTTTTGAAAATAGTTTTTATTTGGTTTTTCAAATTTATATAGTTGTACAGAAACTTTTGTAATTACAAACACATAACAAGTTTAGATGTATAATGAAATGCTATACCCTAATTAGGGCACAAGAGACAAAATAGAAAAATACAAACGTTTCCTAACTCTTTCCCCACATTGGCCTGTTCCCTGTTGGAGGCCTCCGAGTGGGGCGAACCAAGAACAAATAAACACCTGGGTTCCTGGGAACCTTAGGGAATTGCCAGTATATTGTCCCGTGTCCTTTGCGTCAGTTAGTGTCTTAAAACTTTATATCTAGAAAGGCAATCTACTATGCCTAATATAGAAGAGGGTGGTCTCCAGGTTTTTTTAAAGCGGCAATCATTTACACTTCAAAATCAAACTGATTTGGCAGTGTAAGTGATTGCCGATTTAAAAAACCTGGAGATTTCTTGCCAAATCTCTCTTTCCGAATCTCTCATCCTATTACATTTCACCCTATAGGGTTTTCTTTTATCTGGTACAGTCAAAGAACGTCATTGGTAACTGCCCTCTGCAATACCGGAAATGGGGTGTGCCTCGTTCAGGAGCCGCATCATGGCTGACTTCTCACCTGTGTTAGGCCCATGTACTTGTTGATGCTTTCAGAGAGGAAGATCATGTCACCATCTTGAGTCACAACGGCTACAAACCCCTCCAGTGCTTTTAGGTACAAACTGTCTATTTGCTTGTCCGAGTCTGCGTCGAGGTCGCCCTCTAAACATACTGCCAGGAAAAAAAAAAAAACACAGCACAAAAATCATATTAAATGCTATAATTTCATAAACACAAAAACAACAACTTCAAAAAGTTCGGACTATGCAAAAAAAGAGCTCAACGAGCAGTCCTTTTCCTCAGCGCTGTATAATTGAGCTCATTAAAAGAAACTATCCAGCTGCAAGTCAATAAGGCTAACCAAGATTTTAAAGAAACAAAGTTCAAACAAAAACATGCGCTATGATAAT
Source organism: Crinia signifera (assembly GCF_055691185.1). Classification (NCBI taxonomy): domain Eukaryota; kingdom Metazoa; phylum Chordata; class Amphibia; order Anura; family Myobatrachidae; genus Crinia; species Crinia signifera. Next base: position 46,333,549 of record NC_139219.1, on the reverse strand, counting down.
CTCCAGTGAAGATAATTGAATAAATGACTGGAAAAATTATTAAATGGCTTTTTGTTAAGTGATGACACACACAGGCTCATAAATAATGAATAAAAATATAATTTATCAATGAAAAAAAAAACATGCACAGTAAATAACATAAAATAAATACTGTATATATCAAAGAATAAAATATAAACTTTATGTGCAACCACATTAAACATTATCTAATGGAATCCGCTGATCTGAAGATTCTAAAGAACATGTATACCATAGTGACAGACATGACAATTCTGCTATTATAGTAGCATATAGCAGGGCTGTAACTAGGGTGGTGAGGACACAGCATTACAGGGTAGGGGGCGCTGTTGGCAGCATTTGTCATTTATCTGTTTTAATTACTCACACTTGCAGCTGAGGCCCGGCATCTCCAGACCGCCCATCTCCTTCCCCTACCCATTCTGTTGCTGGGTGTGGTATGGGGCTCCGACAGTGGGGATCCCGACAGTGGGAATCCCGACTGCCGGTGCTTCGACGGGGGGGGGTGAGCGCAAAGAAGCCCCTTGCGGGCTCACTGCACTCTCCACTCTGCGGGCCCGGTGGCTCGCTATAGGTTCTACTCACCCTCTGTGAGGGTCATGGACCCCCACGAGGGAGAATAGCCCCTGTGAGTCGGGATCCCCCCTGTTGGAGCACCGGCAGTAGGCATCCCGATGTCGGGATACTGACTGTCGGGATCCCCACTGTCGGAGCATCATCCGTATTGTTGCTAATACCTATACAACATACAGTATTGTTGCTAATACCTATACAACATACAGATGTAGCCGCCTCATTCAGCCGGTCGGATCACCTACCGCCAGTTGCCGGAAGTGGACACGCGTCCCCTTCCAACGGAGCCTCCACACTGCTCCCCTGTTGGTGCCTGCACACCCCCCTCCCCTCCCCCCCCCTATGGATTCCGGCCCCCGCCGCGCCAAAAATGAGAGTTGTTCCATCTGTATATGAACTTAACTTGAGAGCTCTTTGTTATTCAGTCACACTGTCCTTTATTACAATTCAAGATGCTGACATACCAGGAATTCTAACCCATCGCCTATGGCATTGCAGTCAAACACTATATTTATTGAGCTATCTACCCTTGCATCGAAAGTTAGAGAATTCTAACTATTTGAAGCTCACCGTGTATTTTGTGTAAAAATTATCAGTATTGTAGCTGAGCAAATCTATCTAGTGTGTCGCTGCATGGAATTAGATGTGTGACTGCACACTACAAAGACTTTATTTTAAATTTTTTAACAAATTAGAAGTTGCTTCATATCGTTAGAAATCTCAAGATCAGCATGCAAGACGCTCTCAAATATAGCAGCAGGCCACGCTCCATAAACTAGTAGCATGCATAAGAGTTCTAATCCTATTTATTACCAGCAGATGGGAGAACTTCATGCACTTGGAGTGTGCACAAAATGTATTATTCAATGGAACCTGAGTTAGGACAATTCTCATTCAATAGTATCAGACAGGACATTTCTCATTCAATAGTAGCACATAAAACATTATCAAATGTTGCAGGCAGGGAAAACCTTATCCGCTAGGGCAGGGGTGTCAAACTCAAATTCATCGGGGGCCGCATCAGCAGTTTGGTCACCCTCAAAGGGCCGCTGTATAATAATAATGCAATGACACCACAGGCTGCTCCCGCTGTATAATAATAATGCAATGACACCACAGGCTGCTCCCGCTGTATAATAATAATGCAATGACACCACAGGCTGCTCCCGCTGTATAATAATAATGCAATGACAGCACAGGCTGCTCCCGCTGTATAATATAACAATAGTAATGCCATGACACAAATTATTATACAGGGGGAGCAGCCTGTGGTGTCATTGCATTATTATTATTATTATACAGAGGGAGCAGCCTGTGGTGTCATGGCATTACTTTTATATTATACAGGGGGAGCAGCCTGTGGTGTCATGGCATTATTATTATACAGGGGGAGCAGCCTGTGGTGTCATGGCATAATGCCATGACACCACAGGCTGCTCCCCCTGTACAATGACACCACAGGCTGCTCCCCCTGTATAATATAAAAGTAATGCCATGACACCACCACCAGATATATTGTTTTTTTATGTAACTTACTGTATTTTATCCCTCAGGCTCCTTTACTGCTGCTGTGGCTCCAGTAATTTCAATTCGACTCTCTGCGCCGCGGCCTGTCCTGCTGCTGCCCCCCGACTCGGCCTGCCTTCCTTCCTCTCTGCAGACGCGTGGGTGGGAGGCGTCATCGTCATGACGTCCCCACCCAGCGTCTGCCACTGCCTCGATAAGAGGGAACAGGCTGCCAGGCCCTCCTCCACGTAGCCGTGGAGGCCGGCGGCCATGTTCCTGTGGCCGCAGACATCTTAAAAGACCACAGGAACATGGCCGCCGGCAGTGCAAAAAAAACCTCTCAAAAAAGAGAATAAAAGGTGAAGGCTGGCGGCGGCTGCGCTGGCCACATGACGAGGTCTGTCGGGCCGGATTTGGCCCACGGGCCTTGTGTTTGACACCCGTGCGCTAGGGAGATTCAAATAAATCAATTCATTTAACGTATGTGAAAATGTAATAGTCTTAAGATTTAAGGCTATTCAATTAGAGCCTCTTTTTCTCACCAGTTAAAGTAACTGGTTTTTGGTGTTAACACATAGGGGGGTATTCAATCTTCAGGTCACGGCAGGCAAGCTTGTTTGCCCGCCGTGACCCGGTCCCGTTCTCGGTCAGCTCGACCGAGAACATGCAGGCAGGATTCAATGTCCCGCCTGCAGCGGGACGAGAAGGGGGCGTGGCCGCGAGTTGCGGCCGGGAAGTGAGGAGCTGCAGCCGGCAGCTCGTCACTTCCCGGCTGTTCTCGGCAGAACGAGCCCGACAGCTAGAGATGTCGGGCTCGTTCTGCCGGGAAACCCTGTTCAATGCTGTCGGGGAAGACAGCATTGAATAGGGCCCGTCGAGCATCTCCCCTACGGGAGATGCTCGACGGCGATTGAATATCCCCCTTAGAATGTGAGATTTAACGTGATTGCGGCACCTGAAAACAGGTCTTTTATCAGGGATTTAATTTTCAGGTCTGCTTAGACCCACAAAAAAGTCCCCCTTAAGTGCAGCCCGTGGGCTGCATTCTGGGCTAATTGGATAGCCCTAGGTGATAAGTCAGTCCATGGTAAACTAAATTCCCACTATTTCTTATTTTATAGCAGCATTCCTCTCAGATGTGACAGTACACACCCACGATTCTAGGTGCCACGTCACACTCTCTTTCCACAATCTCTTTCTATATATATGGAACTAGACACGCCCTTTGGGTGGAGCATGACACGCCCCCTCAATGGGGCGCTGTGCAAAATTCTATTACCAACTATAATCTCCCTGAAACTAGTTTTCAAAAGTAGGCAAGTATGCTGTATAGCGAATCTTGGATAGTAGTCGTGAAAGCACATTTTTTGTCAGTATGTTTTACATTTATGCATTAATTTGTGTTTGATGTCTATTTAGTATTCCAGATATCAAAAGCAGGCAGAAAATGTACATATATATTAAAGGAAGATGTATAGTAGAATGCATTTTGTGGGCTGGACCGGGATGCACCATATCATATTGCTGGGGCCAGAGGTCCCACTAAGGGACCGTCTGACATTTTATATACATGGCCTACTTTCATTGTGTACTTGTATAATCGATAGTTGGAACATTATTTTAAAATGACAACCTCTTAATCCTAAAGGTGTTATATATGTAAAATGACCAATCAGAAGTAGTTTGGCGAAGCTGAAGTTTTGCATTATCACTGGGATATGTGAATGGTCACCGCTGAGCATGTACTCTAACCGGAGATTTATAAAGCGAGCTATGAATGTGGCCTTTCCCCTCTCACGGGATTTATGGTAATTGTCCTTACAGAACTTCAAGGACGTTTACTATTTCCAGAAGAAAATGACAGTGTTAGCCAGCTAAGGTCATTCCTGTGACCCGCACAGTAAGTGATCTGCATCCTGCTTCCCACAGCACACGGGTTCCTTCTATACTGTACTGTACAAACAGCACTGACAGCACAGAAACAAATACAGACCCTAAAGCAAGGAGGCATTTCAGTAATGCTTAATATATGGCAGTTAGTGGAGTGCTCACTAATATACTGTATGTTGACATTTTCAAAATAAACCATGTTTTCTCTCTTGTGTTTGGAAATAACACTGGAAGATGTCAGCATTCCAGAATACACATCTAGACATCATCCATAACCCTTAATCTGCCTAGGAATGTCCATGGTGCACACAACAACCAATTCCCTAATGCATTGAAGAGACAGGTTGCCCATAGCAACCATTCAGATTCTATCTTCTAGAACGTAGTAAATAATAAGGAAATAGAATTTGATCGGTTGCTTTGCACAACAACCCATCTTCAATAGAACTCTCATCTTAGTACATTTACCCCTTACTGTCATACCACCACCCCATGTCTGCAGGGACTGGCCCATTCACAGTTGGACTTTTTGGTTGCTGTTCATTTCGGTGGAGACCAACTATACAAATTTCAAAAACAAATTTATTCTAGATGTGACAATGAAAAAATTACGGTACTTATGTAGTATCTGGGCGCCCGATTTTTTTATTGTATGCCTTAAGTTAAGGCATACAATCAGATGCGATGCGATATCGCATCGCATCGCATACGACCATCGCATGCGATGCGATGACCCGATTTTTCCATAGGATTTAGGCTTCGCTCGACACGCTTCGGGCTCGGTGGCTCGCTACGCTCGCCACAGGTTTATATCCAACTCCATGCCCACTTGGATAGTAGGGGTATGAAAAGGACCCCTTTTTCCCATTGAATTCTATGTTAAAATGGACTCAGACCATTTTAACATTGAATCCTATGGAAAAATCGGGTCCATCGCATTGCATCGAATCCGATTTGGTCGCATGCGATGCGATGCGATGTGCCCGATCCGACCCGATTTCTAAATCGGGCGCCCAGATACTACATAAGTACCAAAATTACTTTAGGACACAACAGAACTTTATTTATTTTTAAATATTGATGTTTGCCTGTCAACCAGCAGGGGGAAGTATCTATATGCTGCACTAGTGGTTTTAATATGCACACACACTAGACGACATGCACTGCGAATAATATCAGCTGGCGACTTCCCTTGAACTCGAGGACGAACGATATAGTACATATACACGGAGCGATTTCACAAAAGCTATCATCAGTGGCCACATTCAGGACTATAGCTGGCGATGATATTCTTGGATTGAGCTGCATGTGTAGACGACAGAGGACATCGCTAACGACCAACGGGAGTGCGCAGCATTAAGGATATGGTGCGTACATATTAGCCAATATACAGTTAAATGGCGTTGTGACTGGTTGTTATCGTGCATGTTGTTTAAAACGTTGCCTAAAGTGTAAATATATATATATCTATATACCACAGATGGGTACACTCAGCAACTCTAAACCAGCCCCTGAATCACGTCAGGTACCCAATAGCTGGGAATATGTATTATGTGGTTCTACTGTAGCTAACATATTGGACGCCATAACAGCAGAAATGTGCAGCTGCCAAGGATGTATTTCCCGGGGGCATTGACAATAACATGAAATGTTTCCTATAATACTGCTTTCACATTGCAGAAATGGGTAATGACACAGTATTCTTAAATGGGACTTTAAAACGGGTCTGAGCCTTGAGACCTTTCACATTGCAGGTGAAAACCGTTTTAAAAATCATTTAATACCATTCAAAATTCAACCCGTTTAACCCCCAAGGGACACGTTTCAAGCCATTGAAATAGAGCCATTCATACTGCCTAAAAAACGGCTTTAAAACGTGTAGGACTCTGCTTTTTAACCGTGTTGAAATACCGGTTATCTTTAACCGGTAAATCAACTTTGGCACTTTCACACTGCAGCCTTAAACGTTTTAAAATGGAAAAAAAACAGCAATATACCGTTTTAAAAGTGCAATGTGAAAGGGGTATAAGTGTCACAACTGTACAGGTTGGAGGCCGCAATAGTCTATTGGTCTAGATCAGTTTCCCAATAATGCTTAATAAATGATGTGTTTGTGATTTGTGTGAGCCGATTGATGACCGATGATGATAGAAACAACACTGGGAAAACAGAAGACGTAAACTTGAAATAACAGGATAATGAAACTTGCTGACGGCTCTTTCTGTGGGCTTAGCCTTAAATGCTTTCAGTCTAAAAATAAATGTAACAAACAAGCTTTAATTACTCTTCAGTGTCACAATGTACACTACACTCATCAGACAGCCATCCATACATGTTTCCCAACATCTCTTAAAGGTACACTATCGATTGAAATGTGAAGAACTGATATTTAAACATTAATAAATAATATTAATGACTATGGTGATACACAGGCTTTATAATTGCACTCTGTGTTATTGGTACTCATCTCTTCATAGGACAATGCTCAGTGCTGCTGCAGTTATCACTGCACTATTTCCCCTTCAAGAACTTGTCACTTCAAAAATAACAGTTAGCTGTATTATACTTCATTAGCTGACTGTTGTCCAAAGGTCGGCAATGGGACCATTAATAAACAGCACAAGAGATATCACCATGTGACTCATGGGTAGTGACTGGCGCTCTAATTGCTCCAGCATCCCCTTCGATTTCGGCATGCACGGTAAAGAGGAGTGGTCATGCCTCAAGTGCCACGGGCCCATGGCCATACCACATTAAGGAGTGCCATGAGTCACAGGATGTGGGATCAAGGCATTTAGCCATCAGCCCTTCTAGGATTTGTCAGAAGTGCCAAATGACACGTAAGGCTGTGCACATGGCACCGGTTTTGCCAGTGGGTTTCGAATCGGTGCTTTTCTCAGTATATCCGCTGCCGGTTCTGCCCTTCAAATCACCAGATTTATTTTATGGCAATTTAAAGGTTTAAAATCCACTTTGTCTGCTGTGGGCACTTTACAGAAACTTACCGTACAAGACACTACAGAACAAGTACAAGGTATATAAACATAGCTGCATAAGCAGATGATACTGAAATAAGTATTAGGGCAGCGTAAAACCCGAGGGATTAGATGCCATCAAAGGAAGTATAGAAGTATAGAGATGGTTTAGGTAAGAAAGGGTACATGAGGGTTGAGGGCCCTGCTTGTGAGAGCTTACATTCTAATGATTAATAATAACGGTGTCACTTTTATGGTTACTGGTATATGATAGCTGGGCCCCTAAAATAACATACTGTATGTGACCACATAAATATTAAAAATCTTTTTAGAATATTGCCCCTTAATATTTTTATTATTACAGTTTTTGGGTAATACGTTTGTCAAAAGTCATAACACCAGTTATAGTATTTTTTTCCAATCGCTGCTTGCTAAGAGGATAGATTGACCGACAATCGGTCGATACATATGGTCAACATGGTCAAAACGTCGATATGAAACGGTCTACATGACGTGGACAGCGATTGAGAATGGTAATCTTGCAAACACCTACTGTAGGTGCAATAATTAGCGGACACCATTGGAATGACAAAACCTGCGCTTCTATTTTAGTCCCTATAGAGGGCGCTTCAGAACGAGGGGAGTATACTCCAGTATGTCATTATCTGTCTTGTGATATAAACGTTCTATTTTATTTGCCGCCTGACATGAACAGTAGTTCTAATATGCGCTGACCTACATTCTCAGTTGTTTTGATGGTGACTACAAACATCTATTGTATGGCCGTTGTCATGCGTCCTTGTGTGTATAATTATATCTACACAACCGTAAATAATCTTTCCACAGTAATCACTAATTGTCTTTATTACCCACTTCGCATATACACAAAGATCTTTCTACCCAGTACAGATAAAGCACTGCACATCTACAAAAGATTGTTGAGTGAGAGATTTATCAAAGACATAAAGTACCATCCAATCAGCTACTCTCATTTTCCGAACAAAGCTTTTTAAATGACGAAAGCTGATTGGTTGGTATTTTACCTCTCAATCTTTCTGCAAACTTTGCTAAATCTCCCTTTTGAATGTTTTTCTTTGGACTGAACTTGGTAACCATGTCCGTGTCAGCCAGGTGGCAATCTACCTTTTGGTTGAATCTCTGGTTTACTGACCTTAACTTTTTCATCATTAAGTAGGCGGGGCAAGGCCATCCACTGGAGTCTAGTAAATAAGGGTATATGGATGGTAGGGATACAATGTCTAGGTTGGCGATCAAAAAGTTCATATGTTCGATGTGGTCAAAGGTCAACATGGCTACATGTGAAAAAGTCAGCATAAATGTTTTCTTGGATTTTTTTATCTTAAGTTCTTGAACTTTTTCAAAGTTTACCATCCATGTGGACTCCAAAGCATGGCAAGCGAAGCGGTACACTAACTAGTTTGTTCACATGTTTTCTTTATTTTTCTTTAGCGTCCAGTGGTTACTGTGGCAACCCTCCTGGCAGAGCAGCTGATGGCCGTGTCTGATTATGTCAATTGGGCTGGAGCGGGCTGGGTGATGCTGGCATGGCATGTTGACATGGGTGTTCTTCTATATGTATGCAAGTGTTGCATTGTAGCTTTTGTTTTTGATAAAGGTAATAAACTTACAAAAACATCAGGCAGATGCGGTGTTGGTCTGCATTATTATTTGAAGTGTGACTCTATGGAGTGCCGCCCATAGTGTCTTGGATATCAAACCTCACGTATTAGAGTATTGGAGGGCACTGTGGTTGTTGTTGACAGACAGTGGAGTGCCGGTCACTAACCAGTATTTATTTATATACATACATACATACATACATACACCACACCCCAGGAGAAGCACAGAGAGAAGATATAATGGCCACTTCAGAGAGGTGAATGCTTGCGTCATTAGGCCCCACCTTGGGAAAACTAGTGGGGCCACGCGGAGGTGATGGCCTAAAATTTAATTAATCTCCCGGACCCCTACATAATGCATCACGATTCTTAATTTATTATGTCACCATCCTGCCTGCTTCATAATGATGCGTGTGGGATGTGGGAAATCTGCTTTCTTGCGGGGATGCAGGGAACTACCTAAGATATTTTTAATTTCCCGCAATTTGCAGGAGAGTAGGTAAATATGACTTACAGTACATGCTTATTGCGCTAAAGTCAGCACTGTGACCAGAGTTACAAAATGCCTTGGTCCCACGTAAGTGTACCAGCCACATTAAAGCACTATCTATGGAAGTGATTTTTACCTATCTGTTTCCAACACAGGAGTCCGGGATGATAGTGTGACCTTACATTACAGCTCTGCATTTTTACCATTTTCCACAAGTCATGTTTTTTTTACAAAAGATTCTTCTTGTAAATTGCTGTGATATCACAAGATCTCCCAGTACAGAATAAGGAACAAACAGTGATTGCATAATCTCCAATTGTACTCTCTAGCTATTATCAGTGCAGTGCAGCCTGTACTACTAAGATCACGGAGCCATAAATGTAGACATATTTGCTCTTTGAAAATGACCCTCCAATACATTGTAGATTGTATTGTGCCCTTACTCACAGATAGACTGCAGCTCTGTGGCCTTGTCTCTGACACAGCCAACTGATGTAGACGCTCGTCATATACGTTTATTTACCAATCAAACGTTACTACCATTTTGTTTGTTTCAGTATCAAAAAGTGCACCATCTACTGGATCTAACTCCAGAAAACCGCTGCTGCATCCAAAGACACCGTTGACAATCTATCTATAATCTGAATTTGAATCGCAGTGGAATTCCTGTACGCGCTGCCAAAATGGCTGATGTTTTTGTACTGCGCATGCATTTAGGCAGATAAAAAGTTGAACAGCGAATGCACCCCATAGCGTCCAGTTGTGATAGAGATTCACGGTCTGACAAAAGTGCGGGAAATGTATTGGGCGTTCCTGGGTAGTGACAGGGACATTATGGGGACGCTATGGGAGTGCCGCCTAATCACTTACATCCCTCGCTCGCCGAGTTCCCCGCATGGCTGTGAATTCATGTTTTGCATAAACATCCATTCGCAGCCTTGGGTGCGGGTCCAAATCATTCAATGGTTGCTGACCATCGAATGGTTTGAAGCGTACACGCAAAACGAAGGCATTCTCAGGTGCCTTAGTTTTGCATGCGCCCTGTACGGGAACAGGATGGGCAGCTGACATCACCGGATATCAGCTGCCTGCACCCTTATCCGGTGATGTCAGCTACCTGCCCCCGTTCCCATCCACCCGCCCAGCGTTTTCTATGGCGCACCCACCGTTTTTGTGGGCATCCCCTGCGCCTGCCCCCAGGCCGCCCCGATGTTTGCAAACAGCCGGATGACTATGCAAGTCACCAAAGCCATTCGCACCGGAGGGCTGCACATTTACATAATCGCATGTGCGCAGTCCCCAAATTATCGGAACCAGTCCAAACCTGCAAAAGTGGGTTTTCTGCATGCCACTCATGGAGTGAAATGTAATGCAAAATCACGTTCCTCGCAAAAATTGTGTCAGCGCAGGGGTGATAGAAGCAGTGGCTGCGAAGAAGTTAAATTAGCAACTAAAACAAGTCTGTATAAAAGGCTGGCCATGGACTAAACGTAACTTTTTTGTAGACTTTTTAGCAGTTTTAATTCTCTCCTAAAGGACAACACAATATTCCTAACACACATCTGGCGCACTACACCGAAACCTGGATAGCATTAGCTTGAAATATGAGCAGAGTAGCCAGAACGCTGCTGGACTCATGATTTGGCGTTCCACTTTGGCACAGGTTGGAAGTATTTGCTAACATAGGTGCAAAAGTTCAGAAATCCGGAACCTTAACATTAGCACATTAACCAACCAACTGTTAGTGGTGTAACTTCTACCAGATCAAAGCACAGACAATGACTTTTAATCTGATTCCATATTACTTTTTCTTTAATAAATTGCGACATTGTCTTATGTTATAGTTGCTGGGTTTTTTTACTACACAGGCCCGTATTCAATCCCGGCTAAATTTTCACCAGACGAAAAATCTGCAGTTTTCGTCTTTTTTTTTGGGCAAATTAGATTCGTCCTATTCAATCCCATGGATGATATCTGCCTGGGAGAAAAATCCAGCATCGGCAAAAACCGCGTGTATCTGTGAAATTGTTTTCACGCGTTTTTGAACGTGTTGAAAGTTTGAATATGACCAATAAATGGCTTTTCCATGCACACAACTGCCACATCGGCTATAGATAACAATTACACACTTGTTCCTATCTGTTTTGTCTATATATCAGAGACAACATAACTGTGATCAGCCCACATACAAGGACATGATAATGTTGTTGGCTGGTATAGGAGGGTGATGTATTAAACCTTCTAAAATGTGGAGAAGTGCATGCGAGAAGTTGCCCACAGCAACTATTTTAGAGAATGGACTTCATAAATAAGTAAGATGCTAATTGGTTATTATTGCCAACTTCTGTACTCTTTATCGGAAAGTCTGTGGATCGGCGAAAACGGTGCCAGTAAGTCAGTTAGAAATGGCAGTTGGTGGTAGTTTTTGTGCCTCCCCTAGTTCAATTTTTAAATGTGCTGCGATCTAGCTAAAATCCTATAACATTATCATGTCCTCCTATTCATCAAAACATACTGAGATACCAGTCAACTCTGGACAAAAACACATATTCTATCAGAGCAGTCCCACCCTCTAACAACCCAAAAATATCAGCGATAACCCCTCAGCTACCAATATTCTGCCCATCACCTGGCATCACATGTGAACAGACTGTCATGAGGGCATGGAAACGGTTGCTCAGCTCCCTCTAATAACCAAATGTTTTGTTGTCTTTGATTTGAACCATATTTTGGTCGTATCTGACAGCAAGTCTCTGGGAAGCATCAGAGATAAATAGCTACCGGCTATCTGTGATCTAAATAGTGTGTTTATAATTTGAATCCATTATATTTGCTAAACAAACTTAATTAATCTTTTGCAAAACCACGACTTGGAAAAGTCTGGGGCAGATGCTCAGCCACAAATACAGAATCATGATAATACTTTGAGAAAATATTCAATTTTACAGGGGTTATATGCAAAACGACTGAGCACATTCAGGACAACGGGTCTACTATAGTCATATACCCTAAACAAATCATTATATTTTTTTATAAACCAAAATTTCAACATGTATTTAAAAATATCTGAGTAGGATTGCAGCCTAGCTTCATTTGTGATGAAAGGAATTATATATAATAAAAATTTAGGAATGCATTGTTCAGATTGGGACTTTGAATTCCCACAAGGCAGTTTATTAAATAGTATAGCAGTGCTCCCCACAGTGACTGTGGCAGGGGGCAATCCGTAATCAGTCTCCCGGCAACAACAATTATTTTCTTTTGTTGTTTCTGGTTTTCTTGACCTTCTTGATTCTAGGACTCAACTGTATTGCATTGGTTAAAGCAGGGGGGAGGGGGTTGGAACTGATTTCCACTACCTGTAATGGGTGAGGTGGAACATCTCAACCTCCTCCTTGGCTCTGCACAGTAATTCTAACAGAAAAGCATTCTAGTTTGGAGGGTGGTGCCAAAAAACCCTAGCATTGGCTCTGGCTCGGCCTAATGGGGAGAGGGAAGGGGGGTAATTCGGTGGAAATGTGGTTAAGGAGCAATTCCATAGGGAACACAATTGCTTTCAATTTTTGTCACAGATACATGGTTAAACTCTCTTGTAAGCGCATATCAACAGGGGAACACAAACCACAGTGCTGCTTACAGGTATTTTATATGAGTCATGTTGTAAAAAAGAAATCTAAACAGCATGGTCTACAAATCCTTTGGGGGAATTTTACTAAGATGAGAGTTCTATGAGAGGGATGTTGCTATGGTCTACCAATCAGCATCTATCTATTATCTTCTAGAAGGTGCGAAATAAATAAGAAGTGGATTCTGAACTTTAATGAACTGTAATAACTGACAAATTAACAATAATTGAAATGACCTGATTGAAATAATCAAAACCCAACTAACATAACTGACAAAAATCATAAATGGAGATGGGAAGACAGAAAATGTACAGAAATTAACAGAAAGGAAAGCTGGGTATTAGGGCTATAGGCAATGCCTGCCCCCCCCCCAAAAAAAAAAAAATACCCGCAGCCACCTCATGGGTGTGTTGGAAGAGATGCTTATTCCTTTTGAAATGTTGACAGTTACATCCAACTTATTAATAGCTTGTACTTAATATGAACATAATAGAGTATTTCTCATTAGGCACTTGCCTAGAGGTGGCCCTTAGTTGATGGCGGGACATAGATGCTTGTGTTGGCACGGTCAACCCAAAATGTACCAGTTACTGCAAAACATTTCCACTGTACTCTGTAGCATATGCCATCTTGAATGGAGTGTAAATGGGCAAGAGATACCCATACTGTCCCTGTAAGCTGCTCTACAAATGTATACATAAAAACATAATAAAAGTCATAGTTGGTGGCTTTTTATCATTCTATTAAATTGGTTTTCAACAAATGAGGGCTTATTATAACTAATCAATAAAAATAATACATTTGGCAGGGTGTGTGGGGGGGTCGTCTGTTACTGTTGTGCCTAGGGGCGCCCTCACACCTAAATCCGCACATGTATGAATGTGACGTGTTACCAGTGTATAGAAGAACACATGTAAGTGCTACATCTAACACAAGGTAAAACCAGCAATAAAGGCCATGCAGTGTATAAAATACATTCAAAAAGAGACGCTGTAAAATGCAATAAAAAGGCTTTATAACACAACTAGTTAAAAGCCCGTCAAAATGACGTCTTGTACAATGTACTTTCACTTTTAGCTGTGACCTTGAGTTCACAAACTCTCCACCCCACCCCAATTCTCTATCAGTTTCTACCTCCAATCTCTCGTCACAGCTCCCTCTCGTCCAGCAAGTTTGAAACAGATAAGTCCCTGCTTTCACTTTCTGTTATGACATCTTTTAGCAAACAAAGGAGTCATTTGGTCCATCGAGTGGCCTCTGGTGGTCACTATCGTAGTTCTCCTCATAGAGGTGAGGAGTACATATGTTTTAATATATATTCTTTAAAATATATATATATATTAATATTATATAGATATATTATATAGATATCTACAGTATATATATATATATATATATATATATATATATATATATATATATATATATATATATGGGTATCCACTTAGCCCTGCTAAAAATCAGGAGCAAAAAAACAAACGCTTTTCGCTTTTTACTGTTAGGATTACTAAAATAATTTTATTAAAGTTTTAGATGCATTATTTAAAAAAATCTCACATTAAACATATGTTGAATACACACCAATATACATTTCTACTTCTATAGTACTATACAGCCTATGCAAGGGCACGATTGTGGGTATAATTTAAAAAAGTGCAAGGGCGCAGTTGAACATGGGAATCTGCAAATATTTTGACTTAGGCCAGTATTCAATGAGAAAAATTCGCCTTGTTTTATGGCGAGTTTGTGCTGTTTTCGCATTGGAAGGAGCATTTTGCTCTCCAAAAGTGAACCACCCTATTCAATGTGATATTTTCGCCGTCTTTTTAAGTGATTTTCGCCGTGTCTCTCCGTGTAGCAATTCTCCATCTTTTCATGGAGAACTGGAATGTGAACTTTTAAACTAAAAGGTTTTTTTTTTTAATTTTGGTGTCAAAAAATCAGGATTTTTTTTCTGTGAAGGGGCATGTTATTTTTATTCATGTGCTTATAGCACATGAATATATATTTAATTTTAAAAAATATATATTTTAAATTTTTTTTTTTTTTTTTACACAGAGCAGCCAGCAGGGGGCCGGAGCTCTCGAGCCGCTCATTAGATATTCATATATTCACTGCATCCGATCATTACATATGCACGATCGGGTGCAGTGAATACTGGGTCCCCCGCTGGCTATAGGGGGGGGCAGCTTGTGCTGCCTTGGTCCCGGGGAGCCCACCTCCCCTCCACATATGTTCTGGGGCAGCCAGGGAGACTTTAATCTCCCTGGCTGCCACCGTCCCCCGGCTCCCTGCCAGCTCCCTGCCGCGGACGCTCGTCCGCTGCAGGGGTTAAGACTCGCCGCGAGTGGCGGCGAGTCTTAACCATATTGAATAGTGGGAGCAGGAGAGGCAGCGAGCCCTCCGGAACAGGGCGAGTGCATGGCGAGAGAAAAAAAATATCTCGCCATGCACAGAGAATTTTTCACGTTGAATACTGCCCATAATCCAATGCTAGTTACATAATGACAGCACATTTACAATTGATCACTGTTAGTAACAGCATACTTATACTTTAATACACTAATAGACATTTAACTAACAGCGAATAATGTACTACTGCCTATTATTGCCCGTCCAGCATTAACGCCTTAAAATGGATGAAAGATGAAACGGATTACCAAAAGAAGAGATGTCCGAACAAGGACATAATCAAATTATTAATTGTCTGCTACAGATGGCATCTGAAAGTCCTTCACTCTGTATTGGAGATAACTGGTATTGGAAAAAGGTTCATAACCTGTGGTACGTGTACTAGGAAATGAACAGCAGCTCCAATCAGTACAATAACTGAATTATAGCTAACAGGTGGCTTATATTGCTGTCCCATCATTGTGAAGGTGGTTGACAGAAACAAGAGGTCACTTAGGCCAGGGTGTATCACACTACAAATGTGGTAAAAAACAACAAAATATTTCGGGGTATCAATGCGGAACCACCGCATTTCCGACTGGCGTCACCTATGGGCTTCTTTTCGCATCCCCCGCACCGGACCCCACACACCACACCGCCCCTTCAACTGCTGTCCTGGCAGCCTCCTGCTGTGCTGCCTGGACCCAGTGTCCTCCTCTCCTCCTTTGAGATACTAATCGCATATGTTAGTATATATGCGATTAGTATCATGTGTGGCAGGATGTACCGCAGTTGCTTAGTACATCCCACCCATACTGCTTCAAAATATTGGTGATTCCTGACTAATCTAGACAGGTGTGGTATGATGTGTGTCAGTATACCGACATCAGGTTACCCCCTCTATGGGGGTTGTGGACCCCCATGAGGTAGAGTAGCCCCTGGAAGTCAGGATCCTGACTGTCGGGCATTTAACAGTCAGGATTCTGATATCAGTATAGTGACCGTCGGAATATTGACTGTTGGGAGATCATCCGGCACTCAATCTAGACCAGGGGTCAGCAATGCTCATGGAAGTGTTCCAGACTTGGCATGTGGAACAGTTTTAAGTGGAACACTGAAGGTTTGGATGATATATTACCTAGAGACAATATGTAACTTAAATTAGGCCTCAATATTTTATAGTTATAGAAATCCGTTGGAAACAATACTGGTAAGCCTAAATCCACTGATTTAACTATAAGTGTGGTTGGTCTTGCCAGCTGCCACTATTTCTTTGTTCCTACCAATGTCACTGCCCCCCAATTATAGTTGACTCATTTAAATATATTTTAAAACATTCTAGCATTAAATATGTGTTACATTTATCTGTTGCTCCCATTATGATAATCATAATATAGATGCTGATTAATCTGAAAATTAACTAGATGTTAGCCGATATTGTCTAAATTAGGGATCGGCAATCTAAGTTCTCGCAAGCAGTACCGGCTAATATGTTCTTCTTCTATTTTTATTAATGAGTTGCCTTTTGCTTGCTCTGTTATACAAGTTTTGAGGTGCCTTCAAATAATTATGATTACATGGCTGGTGGTCTATAACCAGTCGCGGCTCCAGAGAAGGGGCTGCAGCACAGTCTAATTTAAATAGGGGAGCAACACCAAATGCCAGTGAGTCAGTTTGGAATGGCAGTTGCTGTGCCTTCCCGTATTTGAATTTTGAACTGCACTTCAGCCCCTCCTCTGGAGCCTCCCCTGTCTATAACACTTCAGTCAAGCTTGAATTTATGACATTATTACACAAATTGCTTGCAACAAGTAGTGCCCCAACAAAGAGAGCCATCTTTTTTCTATTTTATTTTTACAAGTAGATATAAAATGATCAAGCAGCACACCAGCACTGTTTGGGTTTTCCAAGACCTAAAATGCAGAAGCCATAAATGCATGTCTTGAACTAATGTGCACTAATGAGATATAAAAAGACAAAAACAAGATGGCTGCAGTATTGACATGTGGCTTTGCACCTAGGACTATGGAGGTTATTCTTATTGATTCGCTCCCCTGCACGTTCGCCAGAGCCAGATTAAGGTCTAAATGGGCCTGGAGCTGAAAATGATCAAGGGCCTATTATGCGCAATAATAGGGGTTGTGGCCAGCACAATGTGGGGGGCATGACCAGTGTTCTGTTTGGGTGGTCTGCTCATGAATGTGTCTCTATTTTTGCAAATACTTTCAACTAATTATATATGCCTGGAAAAAGCAGGGGGCTGACATAGGAAAAATGCAGGGAGATATCCAAAGGTGCATCCGCAGGATGCCGATGTCCTAAGATCCTAAGATACTTGCGGGGTGAGGCGGCACTCCAGTCATAAAAAAAATACTGAAAGCCCAAACTTGGTAGACAACATTTCAGCACCTTTTATGTGGTCGTCTAAGTTTACCACACCATATACCGGGATGCAGTCAATATGCCAGCGGTCGGAATCCCGGTGGTCGAAATACCGATGCCGGAATCGCGACCACCACAATGCCTGCATTTTGTCCCTCTGTGGGTGTCCCACAGAGGGAAAATAAAATAGTGTGCCCTCTTCTTGGCGAGTGCAGCGAGCCCGCAAGGGGGAGCGATCCACAGCCCCCCCTTGTCGGCATTGCGGCGGTCGGGAGTCCGGCGTCGGTATTTCGACCGCCAGCATATCATACCGGATCCCATATATCCCTTAGACAAATCATGCAACACAATAGTAACCCCTTTATACTGTACACACCCCTTTATACTCTTACATATTATGCCACATGGAATGAGAAAAAAATTCACACTGACTGAGCCAAAATTCACACTATGGTTCACGGATTGAGTCAAAATTCACGTTATGCCACACAGATTAAGGCAAAATTCACATTCTGCCACATGGATTGAGCCAAAATACACACTATACCAAACAGATTTTTGTTACACACAAAATACACACTATACCAAACAGAGCAATAATTGACAATATGATTCATAAACGGGCATTACGTGCCAAAGGCGCGCATTAAAAATTACACCATAATATCCATTACATGTTAAGCCACACACCATAATGTCCATTACGTATTAAGCCAAACACCATAATGCCTATTAAAAATTATGCTACATACAGTAAATGCTCATTGCCAGGGGTTCCATGCTCATTGCAAGAGTTTCCATGCTCATTGCCATGTGGGATTACATGCTCATTGCCAAGGGGGAATACATGCTTGTGGTAATTGAGGGACAGCCGCCGCCGGGCAGAAATGACAGCCATTGACAGCCGGACAAAGAGCAGGGGGCTGCCCGGCTGTATTCAGAGCAATGTAGGTCCCAGCTATTTGAAATAATACCCCTTTCACACCAGAAAATGCAGGGATTTACCTAGGCATATTGTCCCAGGATCATGCAGGGACATTCCCGGACTGGCCCCTTTTACACCAGCCTAGTTCCTGCATTTTCTGGCGTGAGGAGGAGAGAAAACTACCCTCCCTCCTTTAAACAACCAGCTATATCTTCGGAACCAACTGACCCATTTACACGAGGGATTCAAATTATTTTCAAATTAATTTGGTCCTATGAAACTGGGCCATTTGGTTCCAGAGAAATCTGTCCTCAAACAACATGAACAGCCATGAAATTACATTTCAAAAATAAAAAAAAAATCGGTTTACACAAAAAATCTCTAGAACCAATGAACCCATATGGGCCAGCCTGGTATCAGATTGATGGCCCAGCAATTTGGGTTAGACTGAGATCAACCTTGAGCTTCTGTGATGCCGTTGGAACCAGGTGGGAGTCGGAATTTGCGGGTCTCATGTTATCCTATGGGGAAAACGGTCCAGATTTGCCTGGCAGTATCTCCGGTTCCCGGGGGGCTAAAGACGCGGGGTTGGGCTAGTTGAAAAGCTACAAAATGGGCCTATTTAGAGAGTGGGCCTGGAGCTGTAGCTCCATCAGGCCTATTGTTAATCCGGCTCTGACGTTCGCACAGGGGAGCGATTTTTAGAGCATTTAAGCAAAACATTCATTTTCATGCATGTGGGGAGATTCGTGGTGTGTGCGGCAGATGGGCATTCGCGCGGGTGGCATTTAAGTGACTCACAAAGCTGCAAATTCCCAGCTTTGTGAGTCAACCAGAATAACCCCCTATGTGCGACCTAGATAACTTTAGTTGTTATGGGCGCATATTTTGCCAGTTAAGCAAGTAAGCAGAGGTTTTGAAACCTCCATTCTGTATCTGTAAGATAATACTCAATGATATAAACAAGCCTTATACTGTATTATAATAAAGCTCTAGTTATAAAGGTTTCACAAATACTTGAAATGGTTTGAACTACTTGGCAGGGTCATCAGCCTTTTATTTTATGTGTTCCTGTAGCGTGAAGTGTTTTCCGCAGGAATGGTTGTTGCTGTTTCTAGTCACATTATTTTTAGTAAGCACAAAATCTATGGCAAAGTAAATCAAAAGGAACACAATAACAAGATATCCCAACCAAAAACTAAAGAATCGATTTATGTTCATTGACATCCAATATATTATTTCAGACAGCAATAGCGCCACCTAGATTGCAGTTGCTAGGTTTCAAAAATGTTATCCCTTTACGGACAGTAAAAGCAAGAATGTTGCCTAGCTTGTTATGACCAAAAATTCTGAAAACAACTTTTCTCAAAACACTTTCAGGATGCATAATACTTAACGGGGGAAAAAAAAAAAAGATTATTTCCGTTTATCATTCTTACCGGATAATAGTTTTTGTGTGCGGAGGAAACTGATTGTCAGGCGCATGATGGAAGCCTTGTCCAAGTGTGAGCTGATGTTCTGAGGAAGCGGCAGCTGATGTGCCAACTCATAGAACACCTCCGTCTCCTTACTCCTCCGGCACCTGGCCGCATCTCGTGACTTCTCCTTCCTCCTCTCTGAGCTGCTCCTGAAAAGGTAATTCCACATGCAAATTAGAAAATACGAATGAAATGAACACTATAAAGGCTTGCCAGTCAAATGGTTAATTCAGAGATGTTCACATTTCCTAACACTGGGGCAGATGTATTAAGCCTGGCGAAGAGATAAACTGGAGATAAAGTGGAAGGAGATAACGCACCAACCAATCAGCTGTGTTTGAAGTATGACAGTTGGGAGCTGATTGGCTGGTGCGTTATCTCCTTCCACTTTATCTCCAGTTTATCTCTTCGCCAGGCTTAATAAATCTGCCCCATTGTGTTTAAGGGTCAATTCTCCAACCAATCAGACACTTTCTAAATTATGATAGAAAGATAAAAAGTTGACATGTGCAGGTTCAGATTTACCAAATTATCGCAAATTCGGATCTTCCGATTGGCTATTGGCTGTCACGTCACGTGTTTTGTATAGCCAATAAGATCCCACTGTGAGAACTGAGTAAATCTGGGTAAAACCGAAACCCGCACATCTCTAAGAAAATATTATTGCTGATTGGTGCCTGGGGTGTAAATTTTAAAACTGATTCCATACACAATAGATGACCTGCACCACAGCCGATATCGTTAATGATATCGGCCGCAGGTGAACAAATTGAGCATACACACTGAACGATATTGTTAAACGATATTGTTCAGTGACATCACCGGGACTTGCTGAAAGTGCAGGTTGTTGGCCATATAGCCAAAACTGCCCTGCATGTTCAGCCGACAACGGGTTGGGGAGTTAATGATGCGTGGGAGAAGGCATCGTTAATTATTTTTATTTTTTTAAGATATTGCTTGGGTACTGTGTATGGGGCTTTAGACCCATTTCTTCACAAAAAAGCATATTACACTACACCAAGCATAGGCAACCTGTGGTTCTCCAGCTGTTGTGAAACTAGAAGTCCCAGCATGCCTTGCCACAGTTTTGCTATAGTGTGTGGCATGGCTAAAACTGTGGCATGGCATGCCAGGACTTGTAGTTTCACAACAGGTGGAGAGCCACAGGTTGCCTAGGCCTGCACTACACCATAAGCTACCAGCATGGAAGATGAAGTACTGTAGTTAGCATTACCGCCTCACAACACTAACGACCACCATACACATACCTGCAATTCTGACTCTTTGCCTGTAATTGCAGCAATCACAGGAAAAGAGCCCAAATTGCAGGTGACTGAGAGCCGCTTAAAACACTGTGACTGGATGATGGAAGTCTTTAATCAGTAACTGTTGGCAAAGTCGCTGCATTGTGCAGACCATTCATTCCCAACAGCAACAGGTGCTGATGTGTAATGCGGCCAACTGTTGAGTTACAGACACACAGGGAAGTGGCGACTTTGAGATTTCATAACAATAGTTTCACCTAATCTCTGCACACTGAATATCCTTCCAAAACACATTAAATATGACAAATGATGGACTGGATACAAGGCTTGTATTTATGGAGAAGAATTGTGCAGTATCAATGTGCCACTTGTCTTGGCAAGCTGACTGGAACTTTATAAAGCTCATTAAAGAGAAACTACTGTATAGTTTAATTGCACTCTAATTTGCCTTTTGTACTGAATGATTCAATAAAATTCTGACATCTTATGATACACTGCAAGGAACAGGTTTGCATATTGATATAGCATTATAAACATTGCTGGAAAGGTTTCAAAGTTCTAAAGTAAAGACAATTAAACTGGATATGGCACCTATACCAGGAGGGTGTGGCCAATAGTAAACAGAATGGACCAGTGAGAATGAACCTACTGTAGTGACATCACTAAGGCACATGTGACAGAGGGATTACTGGTTCTAGAACCCTTCTCGTACTGGTTTATTTCCACCATTGTGTGTAGGTGATGGGTGCACCTTATATAATACAGACATCTATATATAAACCATGTACTTCCCAAAGCATTCTGTCTGATGACCAGAGACCTGGCCACAACAGCAGAAAGCTTTACCAACTACAAACCTTTGGCACTTTTTAAATACAACCGAGTATAAACTTAGCCAGGGTAGTAAAGGCTATAAGCACTCACACTGGCCCAGAAAAGTCAAGCATATGACTGATTGATAAAAGGATGGAGCCTTTTATTAGGCCCATTTCTCTAACATGTAGACATTCAACATTTTACCCATAATACTTAGCAGCTACAGTGCACCCCAAGATGTTCTTCAGTAAAAGCAGCAGTTATTATAGTTCTCAATTTGTTTCACAGATAATTTAGTAACTGGAACTCTTTATTATGGCTAAGGACTGTTCCAAATATTCCAGCCATTGAAAATTCAGTCCATTAATCCAGTTACTATGGGGCATAATATAAGCTTCCCTATGCAAAGCACAGGGTAATATATTGTAGTGAACGAGCAAGCATTATGATACCTAGTGTTCATTCTAGCACCCGCTATCTTTGAAAACCCATGCAGTTCCTCTTCCCTGCCTGGGGTGTCGCTGTCTGCTGTAGTGATTCTAGCATAGTGGGGTCTGTATATCAGCACTGATATGCAAACCAGTGCTAGAAACACCACAGCAGACAGTGACAACCCAGGCATGGAACAGGAACTGCATGGGTTTTCAAAGATCACGGGTGCTAGAAAGAACACTAGATACCAATAATCACTGGCGGTTTCTTCCTATGAGCTACAGTATTGCAGCCCCCCCTCCCCAGGTAAAATACGCCACTGTGCTCAGCCCAAGTGAAGCCAGATGCAGTCCGCGAGACTGCACTGGCTTCACTGTGACTGGCAGTGACTTCCTATTGGAATTCTGACCCGCCAGTCACCCAAGGCAGTCCCTCTCCAAAGCTGCCTGTTTGGCTTCTATGGGCTGCAGCCATAGCAGCCCATAGAACCAAGGACATGCACGGTACCTAGGTTAGTACTGACCATGCGCCGGTTCAGGTGCCTGAACCAATGACAGAAGAAAATAACTGAAAAAAAATTATATTTCTTAAATCAGTGGTTTCCAAATGTTTTTAATCATGGTACCCTAGAGCACCATATGGTCAAAAGATTCATATTAAGGGGCACACACACAGGGAGATTTTCACCTCATTTCTAAGCAATCTAACTAGATCGTTTAGAAATGGAGCACTGATCGCTCCGTGTTTCCTGCTACATCGCGGGGCTTTGCATATAAACAATAGTCAAAGCACCTCTCTGCACAGATCGCTCAGCACACAGCGCAGTGTACCGCAATGTGTGTTGACCAATCATGCTTAAGCACGTCACTCAGCCCCCCTGCACCATCGTCCCATGTGTATGGGGCTTCTGGCTTAATTATGTGATGAGGTACAGCACTTGCTTCTGTTTGTCAACATTTTTATTATTTTGAAGCACTGTTTTTTCTTGTTACATTCACCATAATTGTAGAGGGGGTTACCAAGGTAAACCTGGCGCCTGCGTAAGAGTTGGTGTTAAGCTACTATCTACGGGAATAGTCAATTTCCCGGGGGAATTGTAAACAAAGTCAAAAGAAAAAGGTATAGCGCTAAAAATAAGTAGGGATGGATCAATTGTACATACAAACATTTATCTACAGTATGTACAATGGATCCAACCCTACTTATTTTTAGCGCTATCCATTCACCATAATTGGTCTAGGACCACCAACCCAGGACACCCCTGTAAGTGCCTCGAGTCACCAACAGGGTGCCTAGGAACACAGTTTGGGAACCACTGCCTTAAAGCATTTTTCAAATTGGCATTTCTTTTCAGATTACAAGCACATGTCTATAAATAATTTATTAGCATTTTTTTTTATTTTGTTTGTAAAAGTGACTGCCCTTTCCGCACCACTGCACATTCAGGAAGATGCCTGCCCACATGTACTGAGACTTGACTCAACCAAGCATTAAGTTACCCATTACCATTATAGTCTAGTATCACAGAGGTAGCTAAGTATTACTAAGCTGACTTCGAGGAAGTGTATTAATAAATTGTGTTAAGCAGCAAAAGTCTGAATCTGTGAAGTTCCATTGTGCTTTGTATACAGATTCAGACTAGCACACATATAGAAAAACTAGTAAGCCCGCTCGAAGGAAATGATTTGAAAGCTAGTCTGCTACAAGTACCTTGTGATTGCCTCTGTGTTTGTGCATGTGTGGGAGAGAAAGATGGCAGTGTTTCGGAGACACACAAATGGCTACTAGACATTGTATATATATATATATATATATATATATATATATATATTTATATATATATATATATATATATATATACACATACATACATACATACACTGTCCAATCCAGCCGGCACTCAAGTAAAATAACAACGGGCCCCGCTGCCCAAACGAATAAATCATACACCAGTTCCAATAAATGATGGCACTCAAGAGGCAAAAATAATACAAAAAACGGATGTGTATTGGGAAGCTAAGCTTTCGGGGTTTGACCCCCTTCTTCAAAACACAATCCTACAGCCTGTGGGATTGTGCCTGGCTGTAGGATTGTGCTCTGAAGAAGGGGGTCAAACCCCGAAAGCTTAGCTTCCCAATACACATCCAATTTTTGTATTATATTGCCTCTTGTGTGCCATCATTTCTTGGAACTGGGATAGATAGATAGATAGATAGATAGATAGATAGATAGATAGATAGATAGATAGATAGATAGATGGGGTGAGATTTAATAGGATGAGATGTTCAGAAAGTGAGAGATTTGGTAAGAAATCTCCAGGTTTTTTTAAACGGCAACCATTTACACTGCAAAACCAGTTTGATTTTGCAGTGTAAATGATTGCCGCTTTAAAAAACCTGGAGATTTCTTCCCAAATCTCTCACTTTCTGAATATCTCATCCTATTAAATCTCACCCATGATGTTGCAAATAAAATAAACTAGTGAAGTCTAGTGAAGCTCACATTGTGAATAATACTCACATTCAATAAAAAAAAAACTGAAAATTAGATGCTACAAAGGATTAACAAATGGTGCAACTCGTGTGGCAAATGTAATAACCATCACAGCATGAAACAAGTATACACAAAGAGAGAAGAAGGAATGGGGGCATACCAGCACACTATTAATTGGTCTGGACCTATCAATAGGTCAGCAAAACCTGCAGAATTCAACTTGTTTATATTGGTGGTTGCGAAGGTGCTGCACTACAACAACTGAAACTGAACAAAGGAGAAGAGAGTTGTATAGGCTGGGTGCACCCTACTGGAATGTTGTAAAACTTAACCTCTACCAAATTTAAAAATGAATTAAAAGGTTACGTTTTACAAAATTCCAGTAGAGTGCGCCCAACATCCTCTTTTCTCCTCTGTAAATACAGGACCAACCGAACAGGGCTGTGAAAATGGACACTCGCCAAATTATTACTTAACCAACCTAAATTAATCTACGAGCAAAAACCAAACAGTGCATCTAGTAGTGTATCGAAGCAGATCAGAAAGAGACTAGGGTACAGCAGACTTGGATATTACTAGTAGATACCTACAGTTCAATATGGTGGCCATTTCCGTACACATCGGGCAGCATAAAATTGTCACTGATAGAACTTGGGGCTGAAGTACACCCCGTACAGTAAAAGCCACCAAGTTTAAAGTTTTTTGAATAGTATTAGATTGCAAAATGATGTGAAAATCCACAGTCAACTACCACATGTGGCTGGTGGAATCTGTTCACCCTACAGTCTGTGTACCAAGATGCATAACACTGACTACAAATAACAAAATAATTGTACAGCTGAACAGAATGACTAAGATTGAGTTCATCTCCTCTACTCGGGTTGCAACACAATGGTTTACTTCAGTGAAGGGCAAAGATGGCACAGTCAGAATCTTCATAAATGCAGTCCACCTCAACAAAGCCCAATTTAGACCTACTCATCCCACTTCAAACACCAATGCAGAAACATACAGAGAACTGTCCAGCAGTACGTAAGGCAGATACGTTTTGTTTACCTTTCTACTTGTAATTTATATATATTTCCAATAAAATTACAAGATCAAAAAGGCTACAAATTACAATACAGGAAAGAGCGGCAATTGATGATCAAAAAATGCACTTAATATTGCACATTTCATTTATATTTCCTGTTTTCCATCTCTACATAAGGAACTATACTGTTTTAATATAACTGAAAATCATTTCTATGTTTTACTGCTACCTTTTTAAACAACTATAAATCCTATAAAACCTCAGCATTTCCCATTGCATTGTTCTCATAAGACAAGCTAAATGAGGCAAGCGACAGATAGGAAGCGAAGTTGTCTGTCTGAACAGTATATAAAGTGAATCTATTATCTGATAAGAATTGTTAGTGCGCTATACTGTATATAGGAGGGTTGTTAAAGCGGTCGCAAAGATAAAAAGAGAAAAAAATAACCAATTATATGGAGCCTTTCAATGTATTATGTATTGCAGTGGCAAATGCAGAATTTTTAGAGGGGGGTTTCAAAATGTAATCCTAAATCTCCCACTCTGCAGCGCATTGGAGTAAGTACGAGAGTCCGGGGGAGTGGTAACAGCTCTGAAAATTAGTATTTTTATACACTGAATACTGGAATGGAATACAGTATTAATATGTAACAGTACAGATTGTCTACAGTATAGGCTGTTTTAAACATTTAAATAAGATAATGGTCAGGAAACGATTAAACATATCATAATATATAAATGCACAAACATAATAGAACCAGTACTGCACTTTCTAAGTTCACAATCTCCCACTTCCTGTTAAGGCTCCTGTCCCTTCCTCCTGCCAGCTACTTTCTGGTCCATTGCATTGTTTGAGGACAGTAAATGTGGTAGAAGACGCTGGTACACACTATGCAAGTAGTAGTTTGTTTATTTATAAGGCGCCACAAAGTGTCCGCAGCACCGTACATAGCAAACAAAAAAACAAATTACAAGGTAACGTACAGGGTGTGTTAATAAAATAAAGCATAAATAGGGGTATAGCTGGTAGAACTAAAATCAGCATCAGTTCTGAAGTAGGTGTCGAAATTGTCGAGGAGACTGAAGATGAAGTAGAGGAAGGGAAGAACAGGGCAGGAGCGCTGGTGAGGTAAAGAGGTAGGGTGAGTACGTGAGGAAGGAGGGCCCTACTCATAAGAGTTAACAGACAAAAAGGAGGTGGGAGGACGAACGAAAAACAATAGGATAAGTAGGAACAGATGGGAACGGAAGGAGGGGTAGGGGAGGCAGGATAGGAGGAGCGAAAGAGGTTAGGAGGAGGAGGGATAGGCTAGTCGGAAGAAGTGGGTTTTGAGGGTTTATGTAAGTGCAGCAGCTCTGCTCTGTCCCTTAGACTGCATGATGTGGTGGCAGCTTTATTGATCATATTATATACCAGTGCTATTGTCATCATTTAAGGCACTTGCCAAGAGGAGGGGGGTTTCCGGGCAACCAGAAACACCCCCCACCCCCCGTGTTTGCCTATGTATTCTAGGAAAAATTATTTTTTTTAAACTGAATGCTCTGGGCAATGCAATATCGTATGCACCAGTTTTCATATAGGACATCATTGAATGAATATGCTGTGAATACATGTACAATAATCATGTGTGTATGTGAATTATTTACTTTTTCCATATTTACATTTCAGAAGACATACTGAAGCTTCTTATACTATTTTCAAGCAATACGCAACACTGGATACTGTAACCATATAAAAGCCAGACCTGGGGTGAGATTTAATAAGATGAGAGTTTCAGAAAGTGAGAGATTTGGTGAGAAATCTCCAGTTTTTTTAAAGCGGCAATCATTTACACTGCAAAATCAAACTGGTTCTTGCAGTGTAAATGATTGCTGCTTTAAAAAAACTGGAGATTTCTCACCAAATCTCTCACTTTCTGAATCTCTCATCCTATTAAATCTCACCCCTGGTCTCTGTGCTGCCTACTTAAAACATGACAGGTACTTACAGAAAGGTTTTTGTTCATTTTATACAACCCTGACCCTTACATTTATTTTACCCAAATTATCAATAAATACTGTTATGTATGAAGTCTGGAGAGTCTGGAAGTTCCAGGTATGAAAGAAATTTGGTTGCTGACAGATGCCAAATGCTTTTTAATCCCAATCATTTAGATTGTAAGCTCAATGGGGCAGGCTCCGCTTTACCTTCTGCAATGCACTTTTAGGGGTGTATTCAATGCCGGGGGGCAGTATTCAACTGACCCCTGACACTGCTCTGCTGATCAGGAAAGTTAACCCAAGTGATCGTCAACCTGTGTACCCAGCTTAAGTAGAGATCTTCACCCCCTCCCCCCTGTTTTGTTCATTTAGACTTCATAAGCTCCAATATAAAGTGTGTTTACTTTATTCAAGAGGAGGAAGCAAATGTTTCTTGACAGAGGCACAACAGGAAAAGTCTGCAACTCATTGATCTGCACAATGTGTTCTTATGAAGGCATCAGAGAGCCATGGGCTGCAGTACAATTCTGTACTACCAAGGGAGCAATACTGCAGCCAAAAATAACATGCAGTGTCATGAGAACATGCCCCAAAGACGCTGCTTGCCAGCAATGGCGCTTGTCACCAACATATTAATATCTGTCCGTCATTTGCTACAGATTGCGATTCTATTAATTCAGAACTGCATTTACATAAACCTAATGAAAGTGTTGGCTATGAATGATCCCATCAAAACAAAAAATAAGATTGCAAATCTTTTGGAAAGAAGAATTTATATGATATTTGAATATGAGGTTTGTATGAATATGACGTTTAATAACAACAACCAGGCAAGAATAGCACGGTAAGTCTAACATTAACATTTACTGCAATGTCAAGAAATGTGGTTACAACCTTGTATCTAGATTAGACAATGAATTCCAACCATACATAAAATTTGGGAAGCAATTGAATGGTCTACAGCAGAGGGTGGCCAAACCGGTCCTCGAAAATCTACCAACGGTACATCATGTTTTCCAGGCCACCTGTGGATC
This sequence comes from Crinia signifera, assembly GCF_055691185.1. Classification (NCBI taxonomy): domain Eukaryota; kingdom Metazoa; phylum Chordata; class Amphibia; order Anura; family Myobatrachidae; genus Crinia; species Crinia signifera. The sequence continues at coordinate 46,304,602 of NC_139219.1, read as the reverse complement.
TGTAGAATGTGTCAGTTAGGAACTTAGCAATGAGTGCAGCACGTTTGAAAATGTGACAGTTAGTAACATGTGCACCAGCTAGGTCAGTGGTTCTCAACCTCGGTCCTCAAGGACCCCCTAACAGTTCATGTTTTACAGATCACCTGGCAGGTGCACTCATTACTCACTGACACATTTTAAAAGATCCTCAGGTGAAGCTCCTTATTTCACCTATGATTCTGTGTGGAGACCTGGAGAACATCAACTGTTGGGGTACTTGAGGACCGAGGTTAAGAACCACTGAGCTAAGTGGTCTGGAAAATGTGAACTGTTAGTAGATCTCGAGGACCTCTTTGGCCACCCCTGGTCTCCACTGTCTAGGGAGACAGTGTCTAGATCGACACAGGGCCGGACTGGGACCAGAAATCGGCCCTGGCATTTCAAGCACACAGTCCCACCTGCAGGAGGCAGGACCCTTGCGCGGCGAAGCCGCATGGCGAAAAGGGGCATGGCCTCGTGGAAAGGAGGTGTGGCATCAAAAAAAGGAGGCGTTACCCATTACACATTATGGAACACACCGTAGTGCCCATTACAGAATATGACACAATCCATTATGCCCATTGCACATTATGCATACCTCCCAACAGTCCCTATTTTAGCGGGACAGTCCCGATTATTAGGGCGGCAGTGTCCCGCGGTGAGGTGAGGTTGGGAGTCCCCCCTGTCGGCTGCTAAGCAGCGGGGAATAAACGCTGTATCTATTCCCGCAGCCAGGGGGCATGGCTAGAGACTTACAGAGCCTCTGGGTCATGCCCCCATAGCGGCAAAATGGGGGCGTGGCCTCACGGGAGAGCTGCGAGTATAGACCACGCCCTGAAATTAGGCCACGCCCCCGAAAATTTTGGCGCGCCTTAGCAGTGTCCCGGGTCCGGCGACCAGAAAGTTGGGAGGTATACATTATGGCATTTGCACACACCATAATGCCCATTACACATTATACAACACACCGTACTGCCCATAAGTAATCATAAGTAAGCATAATAGTACTTGTTAGTGGACAAACTGCAGTGAATATAATTAGCATGTCGGCTTCCACGCAGCTGGTTCCAATATGCAGTTAGGCAATGTGACAGTCACAATCAAAGATGAAATATTGGGTAGATGTATTATCGCGCCGCTATAATACTTCCTGCTTAGCCTCATTAGCGAGAAGAGAGTGGGAGAGAGCTGTGTGGAACTCGAGTCTCCTGGTGTGGCAGGGATCTGCAGTACGTAGAAGATTGACACAGGCGGGTGGAAGTCAGGCACACAAACGGCTTCAGGTCTGGCGGAAGTGCAATGCTTCGTCTCCTGGGGGAAACTTTTTCAAGGAACATGCAATTTTTCTTCATACATACAGATACAGCACCTTTTGTGCACATAAACTGGCTTCACGTATGCTCAGATTTATCTTGCCAAGAGCTACTTGATTCTCATTTATTGCATGTTTCCATACAGTACATAAATATAGTTACAGTATAAATGGTAGACAAATGTCTAGGTAGACAGTCAGTAGGTTGACCACTAATGGTCGACAGTGACTATGTCGACACCTTGAAATGGTTGACATACCCAAGGTGAACATTGAGAAGCTTATGGTCAACATAGACATGGTCGACATGAATAAAGTAGACATGAATTTTTTTTTACGGGTTCTTGATGTCTATGTCGACAGGGACACCGTATAAGTGTACCGATTCGCTCGCCATGCACGGCACACTATTATATTGCTTCTCTAGGCCCACTTGAATAGAAAAGTATGAAAAATTACCCAAACACTTTGTCACCCAGACAATGGCCCTTATTCTAATCGGCTCGGTACGGCCCGCGTGCGGCCGTACCGCCGATGTTTTCTCTCTGCACATGCGCAGAGGTCACTCTGCGCATGTGCAGGGGAATTCTCCGTGTTAAAAATTTAGACGCCGCAAAGGGGGCGTATAGGGGCGTGAGGGGCTTCATCCCCTCATTTCCCTATGTGTACGCCCCGCGTTTCATGGGCGTTCCCATGCAAACGCGGGGCGTACGCATGGTAATGAGGGCATGACGCCACTCATGGGGGCGGAAAGCTGACGTCGCCGGATGTCAGCTTTCAGCCCCCATACAAGCTACCACACGGACGATTGTCCGTGTGGTCTCAGCTTGCGGGAGCTGCCGCGGCGTGCGGTCCTGCCTTCGATGGTCGTCGACCATCGAATGCAGGGGGCAGCTCCCAGCATGGTGGAGGCGTACGCCTCCACCATTTTCGTGCGGTTCGCCAGCCGTCCGTGTACGGACGGCCGTGGCGAACCGTATGGTGGGCGGGGATTCGTCTGGTGCGGTCGGAGCCGCATATGCGGCTCGACCGCACCAACCAGAATAAGGGCCATAGTCATCTCATAATGACTACAACAATTGAAATGTCATTGTGTAAGATGCACTTACCAATAACAAGCCCTCCTACATTTTGACTGTCTGTAAATACCCTGTTTTGTTGTATCACTGTCCCCTATGTAAAGCGCAACGGAATATGCTGCGCTATATAAGAAACTGTTAATAAATAAATAATAAATAAACAAGATAGGCTACTCTGCATGTATACATTATTAAACTAGATCAGCGGTTTTCAAACTGTGGGTCCTGCCCCCAAAGTGGGTCCTGACCTTCTCAGCATGGGGTTGCGACTCGATGTTGCTGACCATCAGGCTGATGATTTTTGTTATCTCAGTCAGTGATTCAAGGAGTCTGAAAAATCAGTTGAATTGTCTGTTATTTTAGACTCCTCACATTATTTTGTGCACAATGCTGCCATGTATGTGCTGTCAGCTGACTATACATGTGACCTTTTGCAGTAACTTTTTGGTGTCCCATAATTATTTTTATTGTCTGATGGGGTCTCAGTGCAAAATAGTTTGAGGACCTCTGATCTAGATGGAGTAAAAGTAAAGAGTTCTCTACCTTATACTGCTTTCACATTGCAGAAACGGGTATTGACCCTGTATTCTTATATGGGACTTTAAAACGGGTCTGAACCTTAAGACCTTTCACATTGCAGGTGAAAACCGTTGTAAAAAGCATTTAATACCAAACCTGTTTAACCCCCAAGGGACACGTTTCAAGCCATAGAAATAGAGCCATTCACACTGCCTAAAAAACGGCTTTGAAACGTGTAGGACTCTGCTTTTTAAACGTGTTGAAATACCAGTTAACTTTAACCGGTAAATCAACTCTGGCACTTTCACATTGCAGCCTTAAACGTTTTAAACAGGAAAAAAAAACGGCAATATACCGTTTTAAAAGTGCAGTGTGAAAGGGGTATAAATTAGTTTTGAAAATCCTACAAATATTATTATTATTATTATTATTATTTACAAACTGCAGCCTTGACTGAAGTATGGCTACAATTGATGCAATACACATTACACATATTTTTTTTAAATTGAGTCATCTTTATTGTTATTTCAGTTAAGGGCCGTACACGCATTTGAAACGCTCTGTGTTCTACAAACACACAGCGATATTTAACCATTTTCTGAGCGATTTATTGAAATTATGTAAAATCGCTCAGAAAATGGCTGAATATCGCTCCATGTAGTAGTGCCCATTACACATAAAATAAGAACAAGAACAACATAACACTACAGTATTCATAACACTACATACATAAAACAGGTCAGCAAATTCTCATGCCAATACAGAAGCTTATTCCTTTGTTATATTGTAATTACAAGATCCCACAAGATCACATTTCCCAAATTATTTTAACCATGGGTTACAGCTATAAAAAAACACAGAAGGCTGATTAAGCCTGAAGTGACATAAACCACTAAGGGTTCTCACAGGGTACACTCTGCTGTTTGGTCACATGACTATGTTGATGAGGATGGGCACAAGGCCTATCAGAACAGGGGGGAGGGTCTAAGCAGGGTAGGAAGGATCACGCTGTTAGAGTGATCTGCCCCTGTCCAAGAAGCTGTCCACCAGGCAAGACGTCCAGTGCTGCTTCCCCCCCATTGAGTCAGGTTTTTTACTCTATATCGATAGCTGATATATATATTTCTTTTCTCCCCCTCCTTTATCCATTAGGCCATACCTGTGGTCTGCGTGCAGTCAACAGGGTAGCTTGTAGCGTTAACAGCGTGCTCCACGATGCCAAGGCCTGCCAGGCTCTCCCGCTTGCCTGCCCGGCTCGCGGATGCTGCCTTCACTGCTGGGGGGCCCGCTGGGTCCGGCTTCGCCGCCCCTCCGGGTCCTGTGGTCCGGGGGGGGGCGCGGCGGGGACCGGCGGCTCCTAGCGCACGTGTGCACGGTGATCCGTCCGGGGCGCGAGGTGATGACGCGGCCGGGCGCCCGGCCGCGTCACACGCCGGGAGAGGCCGCGGCCGCGGCGCCGCAGCTTCTCAGGCTGCAGGGGGGTCGGGCAGGGGTAGCGCCCGTGGTGCTGATAGTCGCGGGCGCGGGCTAGGTACCCGCAGCCCGCGTGGCACGATAATTCAGCGGGTGGCGACCAGGTCTGGCGCCCGCCAGGCGGGGCCTGATTCAGGCCTGGTCGCGCCTGCACCATCCACTCCCCCAGCAGCTAACAGGCCCAGTATAAGGGCAAGGGGTAGGGGGCGCACCTCTAGGGTGCAGCAGACTCCCAGGGCCCCCGCTGCTATTCCCAGGGGGGAGAGTGGGCAGAGGGCAACCCTTCAGGTAGCTGCCCCTACTGCCACACCCACCAGGGCAGGTAGAATGGGGACCACTTCATCACTGCAAATTGCTAGGAGGCACTTGCTGCAAGTAGCCAGGAGGGTTCCCCAGCGGGTCGCCGGGGCCGGGTCTTCAGCGGCCCTCACTAGTGGGCCCACGCCTATAGTGCAGGCGGCCCCGGCCCCCCAAACACCTATGGCAGGAGAGGAGGCAAGGCAGTTCCTGGCTATGCTGTCTTCCTTTCTGGGGCAGGCCCCAAATGCAGCATCATCCACCCCTTCCCCCTCTGCGCTGCCCAATGTGACGGCCCAATCATCAGGAGGAGTCGGTGGTGCCCATGCTCCGGAGGCTTCCACATCCGCGGCTGCAGCTGTCCGGCCAGCCTCTACGGATGCCCCTATCCAGGGTGGATCGTTGGAATTGAGCCTCGTGCCTCGGGACGGCACTTCAGGTGGGTCAAAAAAGAAGGGCAAGAAGCGCAGGCGTAGGGATTCCCGCACCTCCTCCTCATCCTCCGGCCGTTCAGATTCTGCTATGTCCGGGGAAGAGGGAGGAAGAAGGTCGCGGAGACGTCGGCGTCGCCACGGGCGACGCCGCCGCCATTCTAGCTCTAGCGGCAGTTCAGGGTCCCCCCTATACCCTAGAGGTCAGGTGGTGCAGTGTGAGAATACCGCTGTGCTAAGGGGCCTGAGGCGCAGCGTACAAGAGCGGATCAGGGATGGGAAATATGTTAATTTCTTTAAAATGACAGCCCAAGACGAGAAAGATTACCGCGCAGCGACACGGAAAGGGGGGATTGGGGAAGAGGTCTTTTGCACCTACCACCGGTGGCAAGCGGGCCTCTTCATGTTTGCCGCCTGTTACCTGGAAACTAGGCCCCAGGAACACATGAATATGGTGCGTTATATGCACATGATTCATGCTATGTTCCTTACGGATGGGGACTCGACATGGCGATCCTATGACGAGAGTTTCAGAAGGAAACAGTCGGGTTTGGCAATCATGAACCTAGGTTGCAAGGACGTAGAGATTTGGATGGGCCCAAAACCCGCAGCTCCAGCCACCGCGGCCCCCACCCCTCCTCCAAAGAAGACCACGGCGCCCGTTCGCGCAGGAGGGGGGGCCGGGGGAACCTCCGCCGGTCGCTGTTACGCATACAACGGGCGTGTTGTCCCCTGGGGGCGCGATGCAAGTACAAGCATTGCTGTTCCAAGTGTTGGGGCCCCCACTCCGTCAAGGAATGCAAAAAAGGAAAGCAGGGAGGCCCTCCGGCTGCACAAGCAGCAGGGGGACACCCTCACTAAGGCCCCTTCCCCAGTTAGGCTCGACCGCATGGCCAGTTGGCTGGCGGCATACCCTCATGAGGAGGAGGCTTCCTTCTTGCGGACGGGATTTGATGTGGGTTTCCGCCTCCCCATTGACGGGGAGGTGTCGACCTCGTCACCCCGAAATTTAAAATCGGCCATACAGATGCCCGGGGTGGTCTTGGATAAGGTGGCTAAGGAGGTTTCACTGGGTAGGATGGTAGGTCCTTTTCAGTTCCCCCCAGTGGCCAATTTAGTTTTATCACCAGTGGGAGTGGTGCCCAAGAAGGCCCCCGGCAAGTATAGGCTCATTCAACACCTGTCCCACCCTGTGGGCAGTTCGGTGAATGACGCCATCCCCGAAGAATTGTGCCGGGTTCGGTACCAGTCTTTCGAACAGGCCTTAACAATGGTTCGGGGTTTCGGCCCTGGTGCACTGCTGGCAAAGATTGACATCGAATCGGCCTTTCGCCTCCTCCCCCTGCACCCGGAGTCGTTTCGGTTCATGGGCTTTCGCCTCCCCACAGGCTTTTATGTGGACAGGTGCTTGCCCATGGGCTGCTCGATCTCCTGTGCTTTCTTCGAACGTTTCAGTAGCTTTCTGCACTGGTGCGTCGTTACGGGATCAGGGGAGTCCGGGGTGGCCCACTACCTGGATGATTTCCTGTGTGTGGGCCCCGCGGAATCATCGCGCTGCGGAACGTTGCTATCATACATGCAGGGCCTGTTCCAGTATCTAGGGGTACCGGTGGCAGCTGACAAGACGGAGGGGCCGGTTTCCTGCCTTTCCTTCTTGGGCATCGAGATCGACACCATTGCCGGATGCTGCAGGCTGCCCCTGGACAAACTGGCCCGTCTGAGGGCGGCAATATCCCTCGCGCTCTCCACAGGTAAGCTGCAGCTGCGCCAAATGCAGTCTTTGTTGGGTCTGCTACATTTTGCGTGCAGGGTGATTCCCATGGGACGGGTTTTCTGTAGAAAACTTGAGAGATCCGTATCTGGGGTCAGACATCCCTTACACTTCATACGGCTCTCAGCCGAGCTGAAGAGGGACCTGCGAGTGTGGCTCTCCTTCTTAGAACAGTTTAATGGGGTCCTCATATGGCCTTCCCCCCCCTGCGACAATCACCAACTGCAGTTGTTTACTGATGCCGCGGGAGGGGTGGGTTTTGGAGCATTCCTGGACGGGTCATGGTGCGCCGCACCATGGCCTCCGGAGTGGGTCACCGAGGGCCTCACTAAAAACCTGTTGCTCCTCGAGCTGCTCCCCATAGTGGTGGCTTTGGAGATATGGGGCGATAGGCTGTGCAATGCTAGCATTGTTTTCTGGTGTGATAACTTGGGAGTGGTGCACGCTATCAACCGCCAGGGTTCCTCTTCCCTTCCAGTGGTTCGCCTCTTAGCGCGGCTGGTTTTAAGATGTTTGCGGCTAAATGTGCACTTCGTGGCAAGACATATTCCCGGGGTGGATAACTCCGTGGCGGACGCCTTGTCCAGGGCTGACTGGGCCAAGTTCCGGGCCCTGGCACCTCATGCTGCTCCCGTTGGTGAATGTTGTCCCTCTTATGTTTGGCAGATGATCAGGCCGGAATGGAGGGACTAGCCATGCGGGCTATTGCGCCCACGACGCTGCAATGCTATCGGGCAGGCTGGCAGGAGTGGGAACAGTTTCGGCTGTCTGCCCCTCAAGCAGGTAAGACACCTAATGCGGCCATGGTGGCCTTTGTATGGAGTTTATACTCCTTAGGTCGTTCTGTCGCCTCCGTGCGCAGGATACTGGCAGGGGTGTCTTTCTTTTCTGCCTTGCAGGGTAGGGCGGACCCGTCCCGGTCGTTTTTGGTGTCAAGAGCATTACGTGGCTGGCGGAGGGCCTCGCCAGCGCTCCCAGACCGGAGGCGCCCGATTGATATGGCATTGCTACCAGCTTTGCTGGACGCCCTAGGGGACATTTGTTGGCCTGCCTACGAGGTCCTTTTGTTCCGAACGGCGTTTGCAATGGCGTACCACGGGGCCTTCAGGGTTGGAGAGCTGGTGGCTCCGTCGAAACGGGCTCCTTCACCTTTGTCCGTGGATGATTTAGTGGTCCAGGAGGATTCGGTGCTTTGTCACCTGCGACGATCCAAGACAGACCAGGCTGGTAGGGGGAGATGGCTGTCCCTGCTCCCATGTACGGTGGAGGGGGCGTGCCCTGTGGCGTTGGCCACGGCCTTGACGCAGGCACGCCCGGATCTGCCTGGTGCTTGGTTGATGCATGAGGACGGGTCGCCTCTCACCAAATACCAATTTGGGCACGTCTTGGGACGGGCGCTGGAGGCCATAGGCCTTGATCCGAAGGAATTTGGGTCGCATTCCTTCCGGATCGGGGCTGCTACCTCGGCGGCTGCGGAGGGCCGCTCCGACGCAGAGATTCAATCTCTGGGTCGATGGCGCTCTGCAGCATTCCGAAGGTACATTCGGCCGTCTCTATCTATCACTGATCACCATGGTCGACTGGACGCATAAGCGCTCGCCAACTTCCAGTGGGGGCCTTGAGGTGTGTTTTCGCATTCGCCCGGGGGCACAATTTGGCTATAATTACAATCTGGCATGGCGTACTTGGTAGTTTACTCCGGGCGGTGTGTTTTGTGCCTCAAGAGCTGGTCGGCCACGGTTTTTCCTCCTCCCTATCTTCATAACCTGTTCAGCGTGTGAGTGCAATGATGAGTTTTTCCTCCAACTAACTAACCTCTTGTATGCATATTTCAGATCGACGGGACGTTAAGTCCGTGTGGATGTTGGGCCATTCGTTTGTGTATTGGGCCTCGCAGGCAAAAATCGCCTCTGATGTATGCATGTTTCCGCAAGCTGGGGAGGTTAGGTGGTTAGGAGTGAGGGGCATGAGGTGGTGTTCACTGCAGGCCCAAATGATCAGTGCCGTTAAGCAGTTTGGGGTCCCGGAGGTCATTATATTCCACCTTGGCGGGAATGACCTTGGACGGGGATCCGTCCTGGAGCTGCGCTCCATGATTGTCCGGGACCTTCACATCATCGCCCAGGTGTTGCCTTCATGTATGTTGGTGTGGTCCTCCATGATATCCAGGATTGTATGGAGGACAGCGAGATCATGCACCAGCATAGAGCGTTCACGCAAGAAGGTGAACTCTATGGTGGCAAGATACCTGTTAGCTAATGGCGGGGGTGTCATTTGGCACAACGCCATCAGCTTCCAGCGCCCTGAGCTATACAGGAGCGACGGAGTGCATTTGAGCCCAGAGGGTATGGCTCTGTTTTTAGGCAACATTTTTGCCTGGTTAGCGACACGGTGCTGAGCGTTTACTTGTGGTGGCGGTGGCTGCGGCCTAGGGCCTGGCTGTGGCGGTAAAGAACGGTCATGCTTTAAGAACTCTGTGTGTGTGTAGGTAGTGGGGTACACTCTCCCTCGACAACGATTGTCATGGGCCACGCTTCTGCCCGGGGGATGGCCGTCACCACCAGGCCTGGTGGTTGACCAGGGAGAGTTGTCATCCAGCGTTGTATGTATGACTTAGTGATCTTTAACCCCCTCCTTCCTATAATGACCGTTCTTTGGCGCCGCCACCATTCATAGTCTTAGTTTAATTTGTCAAATAAATTTGACATTCTGTTTTTGAAACGCCAGCACTTGTGTCGTGTCTTTATTTTAGGATAAGTTTGTTAGATAAGGTTAGATAAGTTATATATTTAAGTGTATCAACAGCAGGTGGGACCAAAGGGATACCCGATGGTGAGTTTAAGAAACACAGAAGGCTGATTAAGCCTGAAGTGACATAAACCACTAAGGGTTCTCACAGGGTACACTCTGCTGTTTGGTCACATGACTATGTTGATGAGGATGGGCACAAGGCCTATCAGAACAGGGGGGAGGGTCTAAGCAGGGTAGGAAGGATCACGCTGTTAGAGTGATCTGCCCCTGTCCAAGAAGCCCCACCCACCCTTCCCTGTTTTTCTTTTCCTCTTCGGCGGCGGTAAAGAACGGTCATGCTTTAAGAACTCTGTGTGTGTGTAGGTAGTGGGGTACACTCTCCCTCGACAACGATTGTCATGGGCCACGCTTCTGCCCGGGGGATGGCCGTCACCACCAGGCCTGGTGGTTGACCAGGGAGAGTTGTCATCCAGCGTTGTATGTATGAATTAGTGATCTTTAACCCCCTCCTTCCTATAATGACCGTTCTTTGGCGCCGCCACCATTCATAGTCTTAGTTTAATTTGTCAAATAAATTTGACATTCTGTTTTTGAAACGCCAGCACTTGTGTCGTGTCTTTATTTTAGGATAAGTTTGTTAGATAAGGTTAGATAAGTTATATATTTAAGTGTATCAACAGCAGGTGGGACCAAAGGGATACCCGATGGTGAGTTTATTATAAGTACCTGCATATTAAATTAATAAACCCTTAATGGATAAATAGTCAGCTATCCAATGAAAACAATCCTCCTTCAAAAATGGTCATACTTATCTCTTATCTTAATAATAATACTACTAATAATAATACTAATACTAATAATAATAATAATAATAATGTGTGTAGCAATATATACCCCATGTATCTAGTGCAAAATGTGAATAAAATACATTATACATTTACTGGTAGGCAATAGGTATTCTTTAGAACACACGGGCCGATTGGCGGCCGCCGATATCGATTTCGATATCGGCAGTCACTGGGACCCTGGGGGATGCCAGCATCGGCTCACAGGAAGGGAGGAGAGGCAGGGCGGAACATGGGCCAGCCCTCCTTACGATCTATTAGAAATAGACTGTACTTGCGATAACGATGCATCGGTGCCGCACATCGGTATCGCAAGCCCCCTTACACTGTGCGAGTTTGGCTATCTGTCCTTTCGATTTTGACTATATAGTCATAATCGGAATGAAAAAAGAGCCGACAAATCGCACCATTATATGTGAAATGAGTCTGGCAATATTGCAGGAAGAAGCTGTGGGCCGCGGTGGCTGAAAGCTCAGGGGGCCACTGGATGCCAGTCACTGAACTGGGCACATACAAAGCACAGAACTGTGTACAGCTCCATACCTCGTGTGCCTCAATTATGAGAACTTCATCTGCTAACCCATTTGATCCAAATCATGAGACTTAACTAAATCATTTAAATGCTTTGGGGTAAATCTGTAAAGAATGTTTTTATCCAACTGAAGGGCTGCATGAAACGATCCATAACAGACGTCTAACAGTGTTTAGACAAACACAGTTCTATCCTGTTTTTTCCTTTGACCCAGAGCATGCAATTACTGACTCCCATCTCCAAGTTATAAGTACTTCCTTTCCTTATACAGCGATATCAGTGCTAAGTCCAGCATGTAAGGCAAACGGGAGGCTGCAAAATGCATTATCCTGGTTTCCTACGTTTACATAAATGACCGTATATTATACTGACCACACAAGTTACCGCAAGCCAGTGTAAACAGTCATATTACTTACTCCTACGTTACTTTACAGTTTTAGAAGGGCTTATCTTTAAATGATTCATTTAATAATCTGCCTACATTACACTGCAACTTTCACAATAAATACTGTTGCTTTCCAGGTTCCTTATGACATTTTCATTTATACGTCATATAATCAGAGAGAGCGATTTTATTGCACTGGAGTGAGACACAAAGGCGCTGACTCGGAGGTGACTGATTTCTGAGCACATATGTACAATTATTTCTCGGTTCCATACTGAATTGTGCAGAACCTGACCTGGGCACTTATTCAGATTGATTCGGTCGGGTGCGAATTTGCACCGGGACTGATGTTTTGCGTATGCGTAGCTGCATTTCTGCGCATGTGCATACGCTGGGAGCGTGCGATCTCGGCGCTTAATCTGTTCACGATTGCACGCTGCCTGCCTTGCGAGCAAGAGGCAGAGAGGGGCGTGGGGTGCTGGTCAGGGGCATTAGCATATGCATACACCCAGCGTTTCATGGGCGTTTCCAAGAAAACGCTGGGCGTACATATGGTAATGTAGTGTTCATTCTAGCACCCGCCATATTTGAAAACCCATGCAGTTCCTCTTCCCTGCCTGGGGTGTCGCTGTTTGCTGTGGTGTTTCTAGCACAGGTCTGGTTTGCATATCAATGCTGATTTACAGACCACACCTATGCTAGAAGCACTACAACAGACAGCGACACCCCAGGCAGGGAAGAGGAACTGCATGGGCTTTCAAATATGGCGGGTGCTAGAATGAACACTAGTAATGCGGTCATAACGCAAGTGCGGTTATGTCAGTTGCCCGCCCATATCACTGCATTTCTTCGTTTATATGTACGTTCATATGCGTGTACCTTTCCCATCATTCGATGGTCACCGACCATCGAAAGATGGGGGAGGTTCCCACTGGCATGCGAATGGTTGTTTATGTAAAACATCCATTACTCGTGCCGGACAAACGAACCCAGCATGCTTTTGGGGGCTGGTGTACAACCATTCGCCGGGCGGGTTCTGGATGACTCTCAAGGGTGTCAATTCGCACCCGAGTGAGTCAACCAGAATAAGGGCCTTGATCTGCATTTCTATGAGATTGGGCATTTCGGGAATTGGCTGGTGACAATGCAACATGCTATTGTGGAAATACAAATCCCAGTTTAGCTGTTTGGGCATACTAAAATTCTGGAAGTGTAGTTCCACAGCAGCTGGAACCCTGAATGTTGTTCTAGATCCTGTTAGAACCCTGTTTGTTGTTCTAGATCAACAAACATATCTATTTGAGCAATTCATTTCCCATTAGGCACCTAAAACATCTTGTATGGAGTGATATCATCTAATGTGTACACTCAAAATCATTAACGTTGCACACTCCTCTCCATAGATAATGACCCCCAATAGCCATGCTGCAGCTGCATCATGGCCGTGTGTCGTCTCACCCCCCTCCCCCGCCGCTTCCTTCCTATCCCGCATCGACAAGTGTGTATGCACTTGCCTATGCCGGCACCCCACTGCAGCGTTTGTGTTGACTTGTTTAGAGAGTATGGGGCTTTAACTGTACAGGCCTACCCTCTTGGAATGACCGGGAGGCGTCTGAAAATCACATAGCTTTCCTGACCTTCTGGAAAGGTGGGCAAGTCCCCCACATCCTGCCCAATCCGCCGTACTCCTCTCAACTATGATACAATATCTGGGTATCATGGGGATTCAGGGAGGGGGTGGAGCTAAAATGATGAAAATGGCATCATCTTAGCCCTACCCCCTTACTCGTTATTTGTGAATTGCAGTATTTATTGGATTGGGAGCTGGGCTTGATGACATCATAGCCCATTCCCGCCCCTTGAAGTGTCTCCTCTCTGGGCCTCTCCCAGAAAGATATATTTATTTATTATCAGAATCTTATATCTGGCAGTACGGATGGTGTAATGGTTAGCATTACTGCATTATAGCACTGAGGTCAGTGGTTCGATACCAACCATAGCCCTAACTGCGTGGAGTTTGTATATTCCCCCCGTACTTGCGTGGGTTTCCTCCGGGTACTCCAATCCAAAAATATACTTGTATGTTTGTTGGCTCCCAACAAATTAACCCTAGAATGTCTATGTGTGCGTGTACATGTGGTAGGGAATATAGATTGTAAGTTCCACTGGGGCAGGGACTGATGTGAATGTTCAAATGTTATCTGTAAAGAGCTGTGAAATATGTGTGCGCTATATAAGAAACTGTTAATAAATAAATTATTTAGCGCAGCAAATTTCGTTGTGCTTTACAATTGGACACACAGATAAAATAAAATGGCAATAACAAACAGTGGCCCTTATTCTGATCGGTGCGGCCGGATCCGATTATGCGGCCAGGACCGTGCGTGCGAAACCCCGCCTTCCATACGGATCGCCAACTCCGTCCGTACGCGGTAAGAAGCTGGCCGAACGGACCGCACGTGTATTTTTCACGGAATACTCCTCCTCCATCTAAGGGAACCTCCCCCATCATTCGATGGTCGCAGACCATCGAATGCAGGACCGAGTGCTCCACCAGCTCCCGCAACCTCAGACCACACGGACATTTCTCCGTGCAAAAGCAGGGATCTGGGCGGGCAGCTGACATCCGGCAATGTCATATGTCCGCCCCCTACACGTGCGTCACGGCCGCATTACCATACGTACGCCGAGCGTTTGCATGGGAACGCCCATGAAACGCGGGGCGTATGCATATGGTAATGAGCCCAAATAGCCCTTCACGCCTCTCTCCACCCCCTGTTCGGAGTGTTCACATTTCATGCGGAATGTGGTCGTGCGTCCGGCTCGCACATGCGCAGAGACGCCTCTGCACATGCGCAGACACAAAACATCGGCGGACCGAACGCACGCGGATATATCCGCACCGACCAGAATAAGGGCCAGTATTAGGTGCCACAAAAAGTAGGTACGTATGATGTACACTGCTCCTGTAAGCTGTCCTACTTAATAAATATTTATACATAATATATATTTTTTTCAATTCATAATAGCTTCTTTAATTATTCTATTAAATTGGCTATAAGCCCTCATTTGATTATAGCCAATCAATAAAAATAATAATAATAATTATTATTATTATAATTATAATTTTATTTATAAGGCGCCACAAGTGTTTCGCAGCGCCGTACAAAGGAACAATAAATAAATAAAATCAGGCAGGGGAGAGAGTCCGTTACTGTTGTGCCGAGGTATGCCCTCACCCCTAAATATGAGATCATATATTACTAGGAAGTGCAAAAGGATGAAGCAATATAGGGTTATAAAAGTTGCAGTAAGACATTCCTGTAAGCACATAGGTTTATAATAGGTACTTTTTAAAATTTATTTATTTTATTTAATAACAGTTTCTTATATAGTGGACACATATTACGCAGCGCTTTACAGAGAATATTTGAACATCCTGCCCCAGTGGAGCTTACAATCTATATTCCCTACCACATGTACACACACACACACACATTCTAGGGTTAATTTGTTGGGAGCCAATTAGCCTACCAGTATATTTTTGGATTGTGTGAGGAAACCGGAGTACCCCATGCAAACACAGGGAGAATATACAAACTCCACACAGGGCCATGGTGGGTACCGAACCCATGACCTCAGTGCTGTGAGGCAGTAATGCTAACCATTACATCGTCCGTGATGCAATATCGTAGGAAAAGAATGTGTTCAAGATTTATCAGATAGCAGAAATAACAGTTGATCAAAACTAAGCGTTGAAACACAGCTACAGTTAGTGTGAACAGACTGAGTCCCGCAGCTTCTCACAGGGATCTTGAAACTCTCCCAAGCCCTTATCAAGCGCACTGTGAAAAATGCAACTGCATTCCAGCGAGGGTTTACTGAAGATGTCATCCTGCAGCCACAGAAGTGAACACTCCTACTCCATAAAGCACAGCTACTGTGTTACCGGGATCTCACGTTGGTCAATGATTAATCAGATTATGGGCAACGTGTATTGTAATGGAGTTCCCGGATAAAACGTATCAGTGTACAGGAACAGCAATGTAAAATGTCAGGAAAAAATATACAAATTTTTTTATTGTGTACCATGGAACACATAAGTACAGTACTGCCATGTTTTTCTGTTTAGTTAACTCCATGCATGAGGTATCTGGTGATAAACGAAGTCTCTAATACTCATTGACATTGATAATTGAGGTAAAAAAATAAAACAGTTGAACTGACGGAAAACTCAAGTCCTGATGCCAGTGTGGTATGGGAATATGCAAAACACTTTAAAACAAATCAACAGGTTTAATTGGCCATTTATACATAATCAGTGAACGGGTTTCCATACAGTTATCAAGTCCGGACGAAGTGCCTCGGCGAAACTGGCTAGTAGCGATCGAGCCATTAAAAGGGCATCTGCTCATTTATGATGGGGGTTGGTAATTCCTACATGTGCTGTGGAACTGGAAACCAGGGATTTCAGTTTAAAAAATAAAATAACTTGTTTTTACAGTAATCCCGTAAACTAGAACACTGTCATCACCAATTGCCTCATGCTGACATCATAATGGTTTACAAGCCTGGCTTCGCTCACTTCCTCCTGCACAGTACTTGCTACAGTTGCAAAACTACATTTTCTTTTACCTCCAGCACAGTCATAAGCCCCGTAACACACTAGACCAGGGGTGGCCAAACCGGTCCTCGAGATCTACCAGCGGTCCACGTTTTCCAGGTTACCTAACTGGTGCACAGCTGTAGTCATTACTAACTGTCATATTTTAAAACATGCTGCATTCATTCCTAATATAGATCAACAGGTTGCCTGGAAAACATGCACCGTTGGTAGATCTTGAGAACAGGTTTGGCCACCCCTGCACTAGACGAAATAATTACGGCCAAATAATTAACGGATCCTGATATTGAGTGTATACACCAGTAATGGCTAACCTTGACACTCCAACTGTTGTTGAACTACACATCCCAGCATGCCCTGCTACAGTTTTTCTATTTGGTCATGCTGAAACTGATGCAGGGCATGCTGGGATGTGTAGTTCAACAGCAGGAGTGTCAAGGTTAGCCATCACTGGTGTACATTGAACAAAATCAGTACACAATATCATTTAGTGACCCACTGAATATGCTGGTTGTTGGCTATATAATCAAACTGACCTGCATGTTCAGAAGACATCAATGGTTGTTAAGGTGCACGGGAGCGCACAATCGTTACTGTGTACACACTAGACGATATTGTGAAAGATATCGCTTAAAAGCCCCTTTTTGAGTGATATCTTTCACAATATCCTCTTGTGCAGGGATTCCCAAACTCGGTCCTCAGGACCCCGCACAGTTCACGTTTTCCAGGTCACCCGGCAGGTACACTGGTGCACTCATTACTCACTGACACATTTTAAAGGATCACAGGTGGAGCTAATTATTTCACCTGTGATTCTGTGTGGAGACCTGCAAACCATGCACTGTGTGGGGTCCTGAGGACCGAGTTTGAGAACCTGTGCTCTTGTGTGTATGTGGCTTTACGGTGCATACACACACGGTCAGGTATTGACTATGGCTGATTTGGATATGGATTCCCCGGCAGTCATATGGCATACCGCAGGCATGTCCAAACTGTGGCCCTCCAGCTGTGGTGAAACTACACATCCCAGCATGCCTTGCCATCGTTTTAGCATTCCCTAATAGCAAAACTGTGGCAATGCATGATGGGATTTGTAGTTTCACAACAGCTGGAGGGCCATAGTTTGGACATGCCTGGCATACCTCTTCCCGTTATATGGACATAATTCCAGGGATTGTTTTTCACTGTGGGGCTGTTTATATATAAATATAGGGGCTCTCCCCATAACTCCCTTACAGTTATGACAGGGACATTTTAACACCAATTGTCCTATTTTCACCATGGGTTTCTTCCTTTGAAAGCAAGGAAATGTTAAAAATGCAACAATTTAAATAAACCACACATACCATAGGTCAGCTTTGACAGTAGGTTGACACAAGCTTAAAGTTGGTCAACACTCAAAAGACTTTCTAGCAATTTTCCCCATCATCGTGCATACACGCTGGGCAAAAACTCTGAAAAATCATTGCACTTATATCCTCCCAAACCACAAGAACGTCATCTATCTAGTCCGAGTCTAGAGAATCTGAAGTTCCAGCCTACATCATATGAGCAGAGTGCACGCCGGCAGTTATAGTGTAAGCCAGTGCTTCCCAAACTGGGTGCCTCGGGTTGGAAGTCCAAGACCAACTTAAATTATCTATGGTCGATGCAATAGGAACCAGAGCTTGTGGCTTCCAATCATAACCTATGCAGACATACAGAAGCAAATCATGTCCCACACCACATTACTGAACCTAAACATAATATATCAACACAATCTACTCAATTTAATATATCAATTTCTCAATAAGCAACATTTGCTGTAGGTCATGGGCAGCATTTTTTAACCACTGTGCCGTGGCACACTACTGTGCATTGAGCTGTTTTCAAGTGTGCCACAAGTTCTAGAGATGTCCATACTGATTTCCAGCCACCACCAGTTCAAATGTTATTCCCATGTCTGTTGTTTTCATGTGAGGGCAAAACTTTTATTTCTTTTACCTGTGGGGACCAGTTTGTTTGTTGTTGTTTTTTTTATATGGGGGCGAATGTGTGCTCAATGATATCCCATATTTTCTTTGCTGTATGCAACACTGTATAAGCTGCTAAATTGGGAAAAACTTAGAAGAGATCCCCCACATCTAATGACACCACTGTTTGCTTTCCCCATATACTTCTTTATGTACATTATAAAAACTGGCAATGGCGAAACTAGTATAGGAATTAGGTGACATTACCTTTAATGATCATTTAAAAAAAAACGAGTACGTGCACTCAATAATATCGAGCAGCAGTAGAGCAATACATCTCTATGGATGAATGAGACTTTACCTCTTCTATAAATATATCAAGTGCATGTAAAAACAAGGTATTTACAGGAGGTGGCCCTCATAACATGGTATGTTTTGCCTTCAATTAATGTTTTCCATTACAGAATGCTTTCAGAACCAGTCATGTGACACAAGCGGGTGCAGACTGACTTCATTACATAGAGACTGAGATTTTTTTGGGGTTGACCAAACAAAAAGCGATGTTAAAAGTGAATGCTGAAACCTTGTGATCTTGTACATGCAATAAGTTATGACAAGGTAATACACAAATTCCATGGTGCAGAAATACATAGCACATGATAAATCAGTACAGTTTTAGAGCAGGAGGGACTTTGCTGACTCTCCAATGAGATTCGTTCGTTTTTATAGACTTAATTTACCATTTAGGTGCCATTCATGTCTAGAAAGCAAAGGAGTTTGGGAGGGAGAAATATGTTGGTAACTACTGATTGGCTGGCAGTGAAAGGGAGTTTGATATTTTCAATATTGGAAACTAACTAATGATTGGCTGGCAGTGGGAGGAACTCTCCGATACTTTGTCAAGTTGGCAACTAGTGACTGGTTAGTAGCGGAAGGAAATCTTGGTTACTTCCCTATGTTGGTAACCGATTGGCTGTCAGTGTGAGCTTGGCTGGGCCAGGGGGATTAGAGGCAAGATTAATGTGATTGCTCCACCCCGCAAAAGTAAAAGAGGCTGTTTCTTGGCCCCATTGCAGCACAGTACACAGCAGCGTATGCTGGCTGAGGAGACACAGGTAAGGGGTGTAGCAGTACTAGGCCCCTACGTCAGCCCAAGCATTGCTTTTATTGCAGTTTGTGATGTTGTTTTTCTCATAAAAGTATGACATTCCTATATAATTGGAGCTGGTTGAGAATATATTTGTATTTATTTTTTAGATAAATGGGCATGCAGGTATTTTTTAATGAATTAGTTAAATCTTTTTTAGATAACAGCATACTTAGTTATTTGTTCTCTCTATTGTAACTGAATAAGGGAGTGTAAGTAGAAATGCTCTAAGTAAAATAATGTAATTGAAAGTCTAGTATAGAAAATGACTAAAGAATTGGGTATGGCATAACCCTCCGACAGTTGGGATTCTCCGACAACGGAATCCCGACTGTCAGGACCGACAGGGGGGCAAGCGCATTCAAATCCCTTGTGGGCTCGCTGCGGGATTGGTGGCGACCTCTCTATGGGGGTCGTGGACCCCCACAAGGGAAAATAGCCCGTGTAAGTTCTGACTGTCGGTGAGTCATACGGCACCCAAAGAATTAGAATCACATGTGAATTTGCCTCAGAACCTCCTAGCAGGAAGATAGAATAATCGGTCTACATCCGCTTTATGTGCAAAACCTTTGTACTTGCACCTTTATAGCACTTTGAATTACTACCAAAACAAGAATAGTTTTATAGGGTAAAGACTCTTCTCTGATAAGACAATAACATTCAAATACAGACCTCCCCCACACACAAACACTTCCCCACACACAAACACATACTACCCCCTATGGGCACACAAACCCATACACACATACTGTCCCCTACACACACATACTGCCCCCTACACACACATACTGCCCCCAACACACACATACTGCCCCCCTACACACACATAAACCCATACACAGTTTGTAGTACCAACATTCCATCTTCAATAGAACTCCTACCTTAGTAAATTTATCCCATACTGTTCACCACACACATACTGCCCCAGATGTGTTGTACAGTAGTCACAACAATATGAGATTAGGATGCACTAGGAAGCAGTGCTGATTCATTTGACAAGCAACACTTTTGTATGGGTGCTGCTGATTGTGTGAGCCAATCACAGTCATGAGAACAACCTTATAGCAGCAACTGTACTGGGAGATTTAACTAACAAAGACAAGTGTAGGTGTTACTTATAGCTATCATTTATTGTGCCCATTTTATCAAATGACTGTTTGAATCTGCTCACCTTCACTTGTCCTCTTTGGCAAAATCTAAAGCTTGGTACATACTTAGCAATGTGTACCCAGCCCGAAACTGCAGCTTAGTGGGACACTGCATGTGGCAACACCATTCACATTTACGATGGTGGGAGGGGCACGTGACAAATCGCCCGCGTTATCCCATCGGCCCTGCTGAAGAGGCCAAAGGAGGATGTTCATAGCGCCCACGGGAGCACGCAAATCATGATTACCGATCCCACGATCCACCCAATATGCTGCTCCGTTCTGTGGGATCGGGCGACATATAGTCTAGTGTAAACCCAGCTCAATAGTTTGATCAATTCCTCATGAGTGTAATGTAATTTTTTGTACAGTCAATTACAGTACCAAATGATTTACATATGTGCTACAATCCTGAGCAGACTAGTATTGTGCTTTAGTTTTTCATAAAACAAATAACATTATTCTCAATGTACTTTTTTGGCATTTATATAGCTATGACTATGAAAACCCACCTACGTCAGTTGCTAATATCTTCCCCCATCTGTATCTGTCTTCTGCAGATAGCTCCCTTACAAAAACATGATTATTACTGCTGATGTGGTGACAAACTTTGTACAACTACTTTTCATTTTAACCTCAAGGCAGTGTCAACAGCAAAGAGCTTACTGACCTTCTGATCCGATCTGTTGGCTGATAATATTTAAACCCTATATAACATATACACGCTTGGAGTATTGCACAATGAGTATCATGATGGATGACGTCAACATGGTCATGGGGGTTGTTCTGGTAGATGCGCTTGGATGTGAATTTGCACCCTTGCGAATCCACCATACCCCGCCTTTTGAATGGTTGGCTACCACCACCCATTCCCAAGCAGGGCATGCGAATGGATGTTGCACAGTAACATCCATTTGCAGGCCAGGGGGAACCTCCCACACCTTTCGATGTTTGCCGACCATAGAAAGATCTGGAAGGTGCATGCATATGTAAGGTTGCTCTGAGCATGCTGGGAAGGAAATAAACAGACAGCTGACATCCGATAAGTCACGGCCTCATTAGCATGAGAACTCCTAGTGTTCTCATGGAAATGCTCATGAAACGCTGGGCGTTCCCATATGCTAATGGAGCAACCCGCCGCCCCTCTGCGCCCCCCACCGATGTCCTTGGTGCGTGCTGTTCGCCATGGGTGCTGTGCAGTAAGACAACATCGGTTCCCGTGCGAATGTAGCGCTGCTACGAACAGGCCTGAATAAGGTCTATGGTTCATAGACCAGGTGGCCAATAACCTGGGTTTCAGGTGCCATGTGAAAGGGGTATATAACACTTCAATACACTGACGTATAAGCAGTTAGCATGTTCTTCAAATGATATTCAAATGATACTACGTGCACACTGCACAGTACGAGAGACAAACAATGGTCTGAAGTTAACCAGTACGCAGCCAAGATGTTCTTTTCTCCTCCTTCATTGACAACCGGGTAGAGACCGGGCTTAACTACACAATAATTCAAGGAGTAAGGAAATATTATCCAAGACCACAGGAAGTTAGAGGAGACAGTATTCTGGGCAGGCCTGGCAAGCAGTCTGTGTGAACTGCAGTGAGCAAGCACTGCTCGGTCACTGAGGCCAAATTCATTACAGAACTCGCAATGCTTCACAGGATAACACAGCACATGTATTTGTGTTAGTGTACTTTCCTCTAGAACGCTGTGTACCTGATGGACAACAGATAACTCCAAATTACGTCTATTTATTTCATTTTCCAGCAAACCTTTTTGATAGGGTTCATTAAACATAAAATAAGACAGACTCATTATGTAACACTCATATGATCACATGTACATAGAAACTAGTTTGCGCAATAAAAACGTTGTGTTCCACAAGACCACACCTCTAGCTTCACACATGTAAATAATGGGGCCAATGTATTATAGGAAGAAGATCCCTTTGTGCGGCAAAAGCATCCAATATCAATGACTGAGGGAAGCCATAGCCACCACCGGCAATACCAGCGCTGGACATCGCTTCATGCAAGAATCGATAAATAGGGAGTAGTGGACACTTTTGCCACATAAGGGGATCCGTTTCCTTTTATACAGGTGTCTGTCCATAAAGTATTTTTTATAACATATTAAAATATGTTTATTTGATTTTTATTTATTTACTTATTTGAGTTTTTCTTTTTTAGCTTTTAATGAGCCTGCAACTATGATTCCCGATATTGTGCTTCCAGACGCACGGTCTCTGTGGGCCAGCGATTACGGGTTACTCAATAGGAACCCCCAGGGCCAGATTAAGGTCTGTGGGGGTCCTGGACAACAAAAATTGTGGGGCCCCCCTCCTCACCCCCCGCAGCACTCACCGGAGTAGTTATTCTCGCTGCCCATCGGAGTCGGAGCTGCTGCACAGGCACAGGTGCTTCATGGCGCCTGGGACACGGGGTGATCAGGTGGGGAGAGCAGGGTAGGTCCCCCGGAGACAGTGTGACTGTCTAGGCGCCGCAGGGACCCCCTGGCCACCCTGCGCTGCCCGGACCCCAGGGACGCGCTGCCTGGACCCCACTGCCTGCCACCCACCTGGAGTATGGGCGCCCCTGATGTGTAGGGGCCCCGGGGCGACCTCCCTTAGTCGTCCCTTGGTGGATCCACCACTGGGAACCCTAATTGGCCATCAACGCAGAAAGTCATCGCGGCTGCAAATTCTGGATTTTAAAGAAATTGGATGAATGAAAGGTTGCGTGTGGGTACTGCTCTGATAATGTAAATCAAAACCAGGCCCATAATGCATTCTGTTTTGAGAACGAAAATAAATTGGGAGCACTTTATAAAAGAAAGAAAATAAAAAGATAGGCAACCGGAAAGGTAACAGCTAGATAGGCCATATCAAAGCTTTGTTTATTCTCCTGACAATTTCCAGTACAAAATGGCTGCTCACATTCATCTCTTGAACCAATCTTAAGTGCAATAATGCGCGCCAAAACAGAGGAATAAATATAAATAAACAAGTAAAAATAGACCACTATCTAAAGAATCTGCATATTTTCAACCTTTCGTAAATGCTGAGTACATAGTATTCTACCAAACAATTTGTGGTATTTTGCTTACAAAACACATACACACACTAAGAATTAAGCAGAACAGTATGCCCTCAGACTGACAGTGAAACCAGCCACAATTTGACATCACCCACTTAATCATGGCTTGGTAAGTCAATGAAGCAATCATTTTTGTCTGAGAAGTACTAGTGACTTATCTATTGGTGCAGGATATGAAGTTACCATGGGACCCAATCACCACTGTGCCCATGTGGCTTCCCCGCCCTATACTGGCAGTGGGCAGTACAGGAGATAGCAAAGACTCTGACACTGTGACAGACTCTTTGCTATCAGCTGCACATAAGCCATCTTCCCACCAGAAGATGGTCCTGCCACAACATGTACATGATATCTTATGGTTCAACATCGGAGCAGTAAAATAAAAAATAAATAAAAAAAAACACATAAGTTGACATGTGCCATGTCTACGGGCTCTATGTATTATGGTGTCTGACTGCAATGTGAGAGGTGTTGTGTTCAAGTCCTGGGTATAACTGTTGAGAAATGTGTGACTAAAGAATAATGTAACTGAACGACAAAGTGCTCTCAAGTTAAGTGCATGAATGAAGTCTATTTTTATTATTATTTTTTTTTTTAGTGTCGTAAAAGTCAGTGTAGCTTTAATATTGTATATCTCGTTGGAACTCTGCGACTAACAGGTCAGAGGTGGAAAGGAAGGTCCGGGAGACTTACTGAAATTGTAGCAATCTCCATGATTCAGTGGAGAACACCTTACCCCCATCAATTAGCCCTTATATATTGGGTGAAAAGAATAAATAAAACAGAAATACATTCAGAAGGGACCAACAATGATATTTCCCTGCATTGGTTATAAGGTACAAGTATTTAAAAAAAAAGAAAACATTTTTAATGGTCACTTGCCTAGAACCATGCAAGCCACCGTATATCAAACTCCATAACTGACCTTGTCCTGAAAAGTCTCAGGGGCAAAATTATTAAGCCTAGTGAAGTGATAAAGTGGGAGGTGATAACACACCAGCCAATCAGCGCCAAACTGTCAAGTTACAGATGGGGTTTGAAAAATGCCAAGAAGGTGACTGGCTGCTGCATTGTCGCTGGTCACTTTATTACTTCTCCAGGCGTAATAACTCTGTCCCTCGGTGTGCTTTCATCAACAAGTAGGTCTTACTACAACAATAAAGTTGCCAAACCATGCAACTGCTTTGGGGCCCATTTATATTTGGATGTAAGTCAATTTTATGACACACCTCTCAGAAGGACCAGTACACATCCACTATCGCCGTGCAAATGGGGTGCTGCTTTAACAATCTCTCTGAAATTCTTGTTTTAGAAATAGGCAAGTATGAATATGAGTGAGGTTCATAGGGAAAAGGCTTTAATAATATAGGAGGAATGAGTGTATGTAAGGAGAGAGTTCAAGAGTTAGAGGGGTGGATGACCTAGTAGGTAGGAAAAGAAAGGATGATTTAAACTTGAATAAAATAGGTCCATAGGCTGGATGCAGTCTATTCATTAAATGTGAGTGCTATTGATTGAACAATGGAGCTGGTTTGGGCTTTAGGCTTTCCGTACAATATACCATGTACTTTTCCAAATAGGTCGGCAACATTCGATGATCTGGGAAGAAAGCAGCAGTAGCAGTGAATGCTGCAAGAACATTTGGGAGAAATAGCA
This sequence comes from Crinia signifera, assembly GCF_055691185.1. Lineage (NCBI taxonomy): Eukaryota > Metazoa > Chordata > Amphibia > Anura > Myobatrachidae > Crinia > Crinia signifera. The sequence goes on along the minus strand of NC_139219.1, from coordinate 46,279,565 downwards.
GGACATCCTGCCTTATGTGGCACAGCAGTCACAGCCTTGGGCGACTGTCCTGCCTTCTCACAGCTTTGCAGGGACAGTGTGGACACATGTCCTTCTTTCTACCTATTAATGAAGGCTGGAGTTGTGCCACAGCTAGCCTAGTCGTGCAGGTAAAGGCAGGCTAGCATGCACAGTTGTACAGTATTTATGTCAGCATGCAAGCGTTTTAGGATTTATGATTCATCCCAAACCAATCAGGTGAGAGGATGAGAAACAAGTAGGTCTTGCAAACATTGAGAACAAGTTTCTTCTCAGATAACCAAGACTGAGGGCTAAATTTAATACGATGGGAGTTCTATTTCCCATGGGCAAATGGGCAACCAATCAGCTTCTTTTATCTTCTAGACGAAGGTGCTAATAAAATAAGTAGTAGATTCTGATTGGTTGCGCCCATAGCAACATTCCATGTGAAATAGAACTCCCATCTTAGTAAATCCCCGTGATTATTGTCAAAGTCCGAGGCAAGAGGGTGGCTGAGGTATTACTAGCACCATGCTAAATAACTTGCTCTATCAATCGATTTGGTGCAACAATAAACGAAAATGGACTAAAGCAACTGGGACATGTATAAACCCCTGGTGCCCTGCAACATATCTATGCCCACAAGGAGTGGACACAGGGCACTAAAATAACAAGATGAAATGATCTATGCCAGCGATATGATCAGAATACAATTAAACTGGTATGTCCCAAGCTTCCAATGTGACCAGACCACTGGGATTACCATAATGTTATACTTTTGAAGAATTTAACACATAACGTTGAATGATTAAATGCATCAATAAAATCAGAAGATCAGAATTTCCCTAAGATACGAAGAACAACAGAAGAAAACAAATATGTCTATGGATTTACAGATACCAGAATATAGAACACAAGAAAGGACAATGATAATGTACGGGTGTGGCATAGCCAACGGACCATGTCTAGGTCGACATACACAAGGTCGATAATGACACAAGCAAACTCGATATCGAAAAAGTTGAACGGAAAAAAGGCCGACTTGAGTTTTTCACTGGGTTTTTTGGTCAATGCCGACACCTGGGCAGGTTAGTTTACCACATCCTCAAGCATTACCGTTCCCAATCATAGTCCACATGGACAGTAACATATGAAAATGTAAAAATAAATCGTGACAAAGGCATGTTGGCCTATTTCTTATGTCAACCTTTTCTAAATTGAACTTGCACATGTTGACTTTTAGTATTGACCTATTGACGGTCAACCTAGACATTGGGCCTAATTCATTTACATGAATTACCTCTGCCCCACCTGCAGTGCAGCATGGTTGTGTCCATTTTGAGAACAAATGTTGCCCTGCGATCAAGTCTGAACTAAGCCCATTGTGTGTCTGTCATCCGGATACCATAATGCATAAACAAAACTGCAGATTGGGCCTCTGGGACTGGCTATACTAGATGAGGAAATGTCTGGAACATCCTCAATTGGCTGGCACCACCTTTAAACATCTGTAAATATCTGCAATGTAATTAGCGTACAATCCGGTTTGGAGAAATTGTAGATGTTATCTCAACCAATCTTCACTGGGTAAAAGGGAAGCACCACTAACAAAAGGTTATTAAGTGCACGGGTTTAGTCATTGCATTTCCTACTTTAACTCCCAATGCCGTAGGTTCCTTGGCATTGCCCATCATAAATATTGTCCTGATACAGTAAACATGTCGCTTGTGTGAGGCAGATAAGATTGGTATCTTTCTCATGGCATCAGTATAATGCCTGAACTCAGAAAACCCCAGCATCATCCTGTATATAGACTCAAATTCTAGGAAACTGGCCCTCACGTTTCATCACTTCTCTTCTTGTTTTGGGCTAATTAATGGCACAAGAATGGAACCAGATTAGCAATCTGTAAACACTACATGAAAGGAGATGAAATAATTGAATAACCAAATTTGAGAAATTTGGGAAATAATGCAAAGTTATGTGATCTAATTTTTAAGTTTCCTGAGTTTATACAAGCGATTATATGTATGTATGTATGTATGTGTGTGTGTATATATATAATATATATATATATATATATATATATATATATATATATATATGCACATACCATGTTTATCTCCACCCTTTTTTTTTGGGGGGGGGGGGGGGGGGGGAGTCAACCCCACACAAGTTTTCCTCCAGGTGATTTGAATTAGGCTTCCGTCCCTCCCTTAGGCAGATTGCAAGAGGACGCTGGAATGGTGTGCCAGGTCCAAATCAAATTATTTATCATCAATGTCCACATATTTTATGATTTGCTAAATCAGTGCTGGTGACTGCAATTCATAAAATATGTGGACAAACAGGCCATGTCCACCACCACCACATAACTCAACCTAAGGGTGACAGGTAAACAAAATGTACTAATGTACTAATGTAATATGTACTAAAAAAAAAATCTGAACTTCTCAATATGAAAGTTTGGCCTAGGACCTTGATGGCTAACCTTGACACTCCAGCTGTTGTTGAACTACACATCCCAGCATGCTCTGCTTCAGTTTTGCTATTTGGCCATACTAAATCTGGTGCAGAGCATGCTGGAATGTGTAGTTCAACAACAGCTTGAGTGTCAAGGTTAGCCATCAAGGGCCCAGGACTAGGTGGTGTTGTAAAAGAATTGTGACACTCTTGGGCACCATGATTTATATTTGGCTGAATGTCACATGTAAAACCTCAAAAGATGTAAAAAAAGAAAGAGAAAAAAGACAATTGCATGAATAATAATAAAATACAAAACAAAGGAAAGGGTATTTAAGCCTAAATCAATTTGTTTACACTGAATCTTAAACAGTATACATATTGTAAGTTGCCTTTTAAATATAACAGTAGCGATTCATTTTATATGTATGCCCAAACTTTACTTAATCAGTTACCAAGAACATGTTTATCTACAGAGAGATTATTCTGTTCACGACCCGTGCAATATAAATAGTAAATCACACATACAGTATAGTACTGTATATACATATAACCGATAAGGAGAGGGGGAAAAAGATGTTTTATTTAATCAGTTCTTAGGAACAGATGTATCAAGCTTCAAAAAGTGATAAAATAAAGAGTGATAAACAACCAGCCAATCAGCTCCTAAAGGTCATGTTAAAGACTGGGGGGGAGATTCTCTAAACAAGAAATGCGGTAAAACCCCCGTTATCGGGTTTTTGCCGCATTTTGGGATGCTCTAAGCATCCCCCGCCGGGTTAACCCGGCGGGGGGCATCGCCAGAAAAATCTGGCGATGCCCCATAGAAGCCAATGGACCCGGCGACTCTCACCGCAAAGGACAGCTCTTAACGCAAGAGCTGTCCTTTGCTATAATTATCGCATATGTTAGAACATATGCTATAATTATAAATGCGATGGGTGGCGAAGGGGGCGGAGATTCTTAGAGAATCTCCCCCTGGGTTTGAAAAAAATGACAGTTATTAGCTGAATGGCTGGTTGTTTATTACTCTCCACTTTATTACTTTTTTGAAGCTTGATACATCTGAACCTTTATCAGGTGTCACAGATAAGACATAAATGTAATAGGGTGAGAGTTTCAGAATGTGAGACATTTTGGGAGAGTTTTCCCATGTTTTTTAAAGCAGCAATCAATTACACTGCAAAATCAGGTTGATTTTGCCATGTAATTGATTGCTGCTTTAAAAAACATGGGAAAACTCTCCCAAAATCTCTCACTTTCTGAAACTCTCACCCTATTACATTTGGCCCGAGTAATCTATGTATTCTCTTGGCCAGGATAAAGGATAGAAGTTTCTGATTTTTTTTCTCTAATAAAATCGGTTTTGTTGTGACTTAGTAAAGAGCAAACGAAAGCATTGAAACTATAACAATGACCAATGTTATTCTTAACACACATTTACAATAATAACAACAATATTAATCATTAGTAGGAATAATATTAACACCAATATATTTTATTATTAAAAATGATTGTTTAATAAAAATATTTTTGAAAACAAATTTTTACTTTATTATTGTTACTAGTGTAATAATTATACAATTACCTCTCTAATAACTATTATTAGTAATTAACAATAATATTACAGCTGTTTTAACCCCATCATCTTCTGTAAAACTTAATAACTAATTAACAATGTCATCCCTGACTGCTGCTGATTGTGTGGTATACAAGACATGCCCTTGAAATGGTAGTACTGTATATCATATTCCTATTTTGACTGACTAGTCACTACCAGCTTTCATGTTCTGCGGTCTCTATTCTCAGTGTCAATTTTACTACTGTATACTCTACAAGTGAAGCTTTAGGTCAGGGATGAGAACCTTAAACCCTCCAGCTGTTGATGACCTACGCATCCCAGCATGCCCTGCAACAGTTTTAGCATGGCAAAATTCTGAAACTATAGCTGGGCATGCTGGGATGTGTAGTTTAACAATAGCTGAAGGGCCAAAGGTTCCCCATCCCTGCTTTAGGTAAAAAAATATATATAAGTACAACACAACTGAATTTATAGTTACCAAAAAATAGCAACAATGTTGTAGTGTCTAACAGTCAGGGCTGCCAAGAGGGGGGGGGGGGGGAGCAGGTACTAATTACCGGGCTTGCTGGAGGGGCCCGGCGGGGGCCCTGGTCCAACCCCCCCCCCATTCCCCTCCATCCCTCCCAGGCAGCAGCACATAATGACAGCTCTACAGCATGTTCTGTGCTGACAGCAGGCTCAGCATGAGCGTCGCACTGACAGAGTGAGAGCTCATGCTGAGCCTGCTGTCAGCACAACACATGCTGTAGTTGTGTGCTGCTGCTGGGGGGGACAATAACACACCCCCCTCTTTGACTTCAGTGGTTTTTCACCCCCCTCTAAACATTTTGGGGGCATGGCCTAATTGTGGGAGGTGGCCACACCATGTTTAGGCCACACCCCAAATTTTTTTACTGTGGCCCGGCATACCTCTCAGCTGCCCTGCTAACAGTGCACCATGTGTTATGTGCATAGACATTCATACGCATGCTGGGAAATGGGATTCATATGTTGCCAACTGCGTGTTTGTTTATTCACTCAATGTCCCACAAAGTTAATGAAAAGCACAGTTCCCATAATATACTCATTAATATTTATTCCTTCCCACAACAGGTCTAACTTCATGTGAACAAGTACAGAAGGAGAACTTAGAAGTGCAAATGTAATACAACATATTTAGTTATGTTACCTTTGTAATGTATTCCTGAGAGAACACACCTGTATTGTATTACAATGAGATCTTTAATGTATGAATAAATGTGTAAATTACTTTAAACATTTCATGCACTATTGGAGGGTTTTCTATGTAACCCATAGTGTGTAAACGGTAAATTAATGGGAAATTGGCAAACAGATGGAGAAACTATTATATACAATGCCAGTGTAATGTTGATTTGTTTAAAGGCAATAACCATAACCTATGTACTAACCATGTAACAGGCTGTGCTGAAAAATGACAGGAAGAAGCTGGTTTGCTGGTACTTTAGGGTCAGGCACACAATGGAGCAACATGTACAAAGGAGGTTTAGATCAGAATGATGTAATGAAGCTCGGAATGATCCCTTCTTCTGTCCTTCATTATCTTGCACGGTGCAGCATGCAATATCATCTGGTTGGCTGTGCAGCACAGCTGACATGCCATGTGATCACAGGAGGGCCCAATCTGAGTGTATGCACTGTCCGATCTGCCCGATGTGTCATTCTGATTCAGCCAGAAACTATATATATGGCCAAGATAGCTCCAGTGTGTACCTGACCATAAACCCCATTTGTAAGGGCCCCAGTGTACCACCAATGATGAAAAATATATAAAGCAGCTGCTGCTTTTACAGGGAAGGTGGGCCCCTCTCAGCTCTGGGCCCCATAGCAGCTGTACTACCAGCACCTATCATAGCTACCCCCTTGCCTACGCCTATTTTGAACACGTTATGGGGCCAGTTAATATTAATATACTAAGCTACAATTTAGGAGATTTTATTCTTATCACCCTTTATTGATATGGTGCCACAAGGGATCCACGGTACATAAAAGAATTAGCAAAAAAGACACAGCAGAAGACCATATAGGAAAAGTACAGGATACATACACGGAGCTGCATCAGCAGACGACTCTGTAATGAGTATCAGCGTGGAGAAAAAAACATGGGATTTGGTGCCATCGAAGATGGTTTAAGCAAGAGAAGGAAAAGCACACGAGGAAAGAGGGCCCTGCTCGTCAGAGCTTACATTCTAATGCCCAGTACACACCAGGACGATGGTGCTCGTGAGCGGGTCGTCACGGGAACGTACTACCCGCTCACAAGCTGACGGCGCCGCCAACACGCCGCGAAAATGCCACTGATATGATCACGATCCGATCACGACCCCCACCCACTGCAATGGTCGGTTCTGAGATCCTACCTGCAGCAAGTAGGATCTCAGAAAACACAGACCGACCCGCGGGATCGGGATCGCATCAAAAGGAAAGCGAAATGGCCCAAAACACGGACGATTTACATACAATCGGTCGAGATTGTATCTAAATTGACTCGTTTTGGGCCATATCGTCCTGGTGTGTACCCCACATAAAGGGGATGGGCAGGCAAACAGGGGTGACACTGTTATCTCTTTGTATATGGAACTAGTTGTATATTGTATATGGAACTAGTTGGATGCTTGTGGTAGATCACGTTCTGCCAGTAGAGACTTGCCGGTAACCAATTTTGTACATTTTTGAGCCAGACAATATCAAAGTTAACAGTCACCCCAGAGCAGGCAGAACAAAGCAAAACAAGCTATCAAGTAATATTGTCACTGCTATGAGGGACATGGGTGCACAGAACAGGGTGCCAATCAATGTAAGTTAAGCGAAGGCCCTTCTGTAAAGTACTGATCACCCTGTTCAGTGGCATTCTGCCTCTGCTGATTGTGACAAAAGATACCATAAAGGGTTTAATCCAAGATATACAGTAGGAAAGAAACAAACTGAATAAAAATCAAAAACAAAAAAAAACAAATAAGAAGAATGGACCCACAGAAGTATATGAAAAAAACTACAAAGACGTGTTTCATTTTCAGGATTTCTCTTAGTCCCGTATTAAAAATAACTTTTCAAGTGATCTCTCTCATGAAGCCAAATGTTTATCCAGTAGAATGTTAAAGCTGTCTTATAATGACGATTATTGTCCTTAAAAAGTTGTACAAGTATGCGCAGCCCGACAGACGGTTTCCGTGAGGGTCACAAGGGTCTAGGAAGGAAACAGTTTCATGCTATAAGAATAGACATTTCATTACAAAAAAAAACCCATCCTAAAAAGTTTCCGAACAATTGCAAGAAATATTTTTCCTTTTTCGCGAGTAACCAATTGCACTAATATTGTGAGTACTAATATTGTATCTTTCTCTTTGCATGCAGCTATGGCAAATGTCATATATAATAATGTATAATCAATGACACCTCTTTAGTGTTCATTCTAGCACCCGCCATCTTTAAAAAACCATGCATTCCTCTTCCCTGCCTTGGGTGTCACTGACTGCTGTAGTGCTTCTAGCACAGTGTGATCTGTATATCAGCACTGATATGCAAACCAGACCTGTGCTAGAAACACCACAGCAGACAGCGACACCCCAGGAAGGGAACAGGAACTGCATGGGTTTTCAAAGATAGCGGGTGCTAGAATGAACACTACTCTTCATGCAAACATCAGGTTGGCTGTATGCGATCTTCCCTACTTCTGCGTACACGACACTGATGTAATGTGTATTCCCACGTGAAACACTTCATAAATCGGTCAGCAATACCTGTTTGTTGGGTAGTGTGCCCTACACACAGGGCAATTTCAGGGCATTTTCTAAGCAATCTCACTAGATCGTTTAGAAAATGCCTCTGCATCTCTCCATGTGTAGAGCGCGTCGCTATCATCCGGTGCTTAAGATCCAGCATGCAGGATAAATCTATTTAAATCGCCGGTCAGGGACAGTGTCCTCACCGGAGAACACTGGCCCAGGTAGATCGCTCAGCGCACATTGTTAACAAATCGCTGTGCAGCACTGTGTGCTGAGCGATCCTGATCGATCTATAGTGCTGTGCGCTCACAAAACAAAAATGTCAATATTTGGCCACAACCACAAAAGACACAAAAGACAGACTTTTTTTTTAATCTAAATGTCAGCAAATCCTATTAGCTAATTACCTCAAATCAATGATGACATCTAAAGTAAGACCAAAAAAAAAAAATCCAAAACATATCTAGAGTTTAGCCATGGAGTTTTTTACAAGCATAAATGATGAAGGTGTCTCTGCCATTATTGCATCTTCACAAACCTCACCAACACTACATCTGAGCCCAAATATGTTCTGTAGAAAAAGATGCTACAAAAATACCCTGAGACCCTCAGGTTTGGAGGCGATGGACAAAAATTTAGCAAAAAAAAAAAAAAAATGCATCCAAAAGTTTCCATGGGAATGTATATTAAAGACGGCTGCAAAGTCACACATGGCACAAAAAAGTTTACATACATATGTATCGGGACACTGCATCTTAACAATACCATGACATACAGTATGTAAATATAATAATGAGCAGCATACACTTTGCTTAGATAGGCACCCCTGGTAACCAGACCTGTTCTTCAAGTAAATAAAGTGCACATTCCATAAAGTTCTCACTTGTACACAGCTGTTTACCTATTAAAGGCTTGACCTTTAGCCTTGACTATTCCACCAGGGCAGCCCTCAATATAGTCTCTGCTTAGTGCATTGCAAGTCACACTGCCCAAATAGTGTAAGCAGTGAGATGTTGCACAGTCCAAAACCTGGCAAATTGGTTGCCAATAGCAACATCCCATGTGAAATATAACGCCCATCTCATAGTTGCCTACCCTCCTGCATTGTGCAAGAGACTCCCTGAAATAACAGCAATCTCCCTCTCTCCCTCATTAGTCTAGCAATCTCCCTCATTTTACCTAGCCCACATTACACTGTTATATTTTTAGGGAAAAAAGGAATGAGAGACAGATACAGTTACATTGAATCATCAGCACCATTTCCCAGCACTTTACTAAGTATAGTAGCTTTTACTAACTGCTTTGGGGCTCATCTACATTTGGATATTAGTAATTTTACAAGATTCCTCTCAGATGTAGCAGTACACACCCACGCTTCTATGTGCCACGTTCACGCTTTCTTTTCACAATCTCTCCATATATGGAACTAGACACGCCCTTTTGGTGGAACATGACACGCCCCCAACTATAATCTCATAGGCAGGTATGGCCCATCTTCGTAAATTTACCCCAATGTATTAACACTCAAAAGTCTCCCCAAGCATAGAAGGGGGAAAAAATCATAATTTAAAATACTTGATTGACAATGCCGACATTAGACAGTAATCCTTTTGTATGTCTCAACAGAATTAGAATGCAAAGCTGTGCATTATGAGATAGACAGCAACTAGGTTGCCAGTCATTAGTCGACGGTGATAAGGTTGACACAGGGAAAAGGTCAACATTGGCAAAACGGTCCATGTCGACCACTATTTGTCGACAGGGAAAAAGTCAACACATAAAAATGAAGATATGAGTTTTCATCCCCTCGCATGGTTTACTTTTCTCCCCATTTTTCGTCACTTTACCGTTCCCAGTTGTATTCCATGTGGATCGCAAAGGACGAACAGTTAAATGAGTGAAAAAATTTAGAAAAAACTTTTTTTGTGTCTACCATTGCCATATGGACCTGTTGCTTGTGTCGACCTTTTGTCAATGTCCACCTTTTGCATTTCGACCTTTTTGCCTGTCGACCAATAGTGGTCAATCGAATTACTGTCGACCTATCAACCGGAACCAGGAGCTATAATATTTAGTATTGTTATGTATGCGACTATTATTGGGTCCGTCTTACTACATACAAGACCACCGATTTTGATGGTGGGTTTTTTGTTAGCAGCAGTGGTACAGCACACTTATTTAGGGCTCTATCTAGTGGTATTCAGGGAAAAGACTGACTATCAGTAAAATCTATCAATAAAATACAGTCCGGGGAATAGCGGCTGTAAATGAGAACAGTTAACTTACCTCCTGGCCGGGACAGTTTAGGGAAATATTCACTTGTGTGACCCGGCTACCTAGTTCACACATGTAAAAAAAAATACTAATCCCTAAAAATCTTTCAACACAGATCAAAAAAAATGCTTTATTCAAATAAGAGCACATATTCCCCCAATGATAGTTAATTAGACCGCCCCACATTACTACTGGTGGTGGTACCTTGATGTGCAAGGTTGGACCATATCACCAGCGACAATACTAATCTTTGCTAGAAATACTGATAAATACTGTAGACCAGGGGTGGGGAACCTCAGGTCCAGGGGCCGTATGCAGCCCCCGTAGCCGGTCTGAGTGGCCCTCCTACCCGGCCGGCGGCTTTGTCGGGAGTCAAGTACAGGGGAATTCTTGCAAGAGGTCGGTAGTTCTCGCGAGATTCCTCTTCCATCAGCAGCAGGCGGAGACTGTCAGTAGTATTCAGTGGCAGCCTCCGGAGCGTGGGACAGCTGCAGCAGGACAATTTGTAAGATACATTGTTACTTATGGCCCCCGAAGGATTTTTTCCCCTTACAAACGGCCCTTGGCACAAAAAAGGTTCCCCACCCCTGCTGTAGACCATCAGATTTAAACTTATCTTAAGTTACTACTTTAAATGTCTCTAATTTTATGATCATTAGAACTGAAGACGTCACAGTCTTTGTTGAAATCCAAACAACAGGGTCGAATCAAAACTGTGCTGTCTCGAGATGTAAATAATTTTGCAGCATGACAGTGAGAATGGATACATCACCAAAACAGGGTGCCGATTTGAAGCTATACCATGAAGTAATATAAGAAATACATTCGACAGAAGCGGAGATTGGTTTTGCCCAGAATGTCAGCAGTGAACATTCATCAACTGTCACAGAACTATGCAAATGCAATCAGTTGCTAATAACAATGTACAGTACTGCACAGTCGATCTACAAACTTAATTAATGTTGCTGTACAAATGTCTATTGCTGAAGTTACATAACCAGCTTCTTCACACTGCTATGACTTCAAACAAACACGTTTTACTTGCCTGACAAATAAGGACATTTAATGTACGCGTGGACATTTCATGTACGCGTGAGCTGTACTCTGCATTTTTTCTGGAACGTATGACAAGAAATAAAGATAGACTTTAAAAAAAAAAAAAGACACGTGTATGCACATACGAGGTGTAACTATGAAATAACTAGACTGTACTTGTAAAAAAAAAATACTGCATGAGTTAAAATTATTGAGGTGGAATCACTCGGACTATCCTAAAAAGGGTTTTGCAAGTTTGACCCCACTCACTCAAACAGGGCGGTATCCTATTAGCTGTAGTAAATTGCCGCATCTAATTAACTCTCCCGAAGCTATCTGAGCCCCAGTACCGGCACTTATTGAAGATTTCGTTTTGCCTGCCTCGGGCAGGCAAAACGAAAGCTGCAACAAGTAGCTTATTTCTTTCCCGATCACTGCTGAAAACATACACAGGTCTACGACTTTTGCGGATCCTATGTGTTTTCGCAAAGGAAAAAAAACAACACTTTTTTAGATGTAAAAACGAGGTTTTATTGTATAATTTGCAAAAAAAAACAACTAGTTTTTCAGGTCTAAAACTTTTCCTGGCGAATAGGAGTTTGCTGTTACACAGCGTTCGAAGAAGTTGTGTTTTTCTTCGTACAACATAAATACTTCAATTTCAGCTGCATACGATGACGATTCTATCCCGATGTGCAGCCCAGCGGAATCGAAATCAAATTGAAAAATAGACTGTGCAGGCAAGAATATATATATATATATATATATATATAGTTCCAAACCTGCCGGCACTCGGACAAAGTAGCAGACAACGGGCCTCGGTGCCCCAGCAACAATCATACACAAACTCCAAGAAATGATTGGCACTCGAGAGGCAATAGTAACAAATCAAAGGATGTGTATTAAAGCTTTAATACACATCCTTTGATTTGTTACTATTGCCTCTCGAGTGCCAATAATTTCTTGGAGTTTGTATATATATATATATATATATATATTACAGATCTGTATTATTTAGTCCAAACCGAAAGCATTTGGCTTGTCATTCGATTCAATCACGTTTGATCAAATCGCAAGCAAAATTGCACAGTGTGTACACCCATTTAAATATACATATACAAGATAATTTTTATATTTTGTCACAAAATGACTGTTCGAGTGAAATTACACAAATCAGTTACTTATTATAAATATAAACATATTAATAAGTAAATACCGCAGTATAATGATAACACACACATTGACACAATATTTAAATTGTAATAAAATTTGATCGAAGCCTGCTGCTTAATTAATATACAAAATTGATTATGAACACGATAAATATAAATTATAAAACATAGCAAACATAGGCCCTTATTCAGATCGGTGCGGATATTCCCGCATTCTTACGGAGCGGTCCGCACGCCACGGTGTTTTGCCGCATGCGGCCATCGTCCGTAGAAACGCCCACGTGTCCTCCGCATTCGGACGGACTCACTCTTTAAGAACAGGGCGTGTTTACGGACGACATACAAACCATGCGTGTGCGGGAGAAACACTCCGATTATGCACGGTATTACAGAGTATTACAGAGTATGCTCGGAAATACCGCATCCGACCGGGAGCCAAGCGGTGCTACCGCCCGTAAGCGGAGTATTTACGCCAAACAACCCACTATTAAGTATCTTCTGCAAGACATCACATGACCCACTTATTCAATTACCTATCCTCATAAAAAACTGCTTATTTGGAATTGGAATCAATTAAATGCCAATATATCCTTACAAGCATGCCTAACACATGCATTGCACACATTAACCCTTACAGCAATTTAAGTGCAATGGTTTGTATTACACCCTGTGTAAAAGATTATAAACAATCTACACATATACTGTTTAATGTGCAAAGAAAACCAACAACTGTGAACTTGCATAAACAATTTATTAGAAAACACAATGAACATATAAATAAAAAAATATCAAATAATAAATTAAATCAGCAGATCTCTGAGGTCCTGCAGGTCGGCTAGCAGGAGCCTCAAGTGGTGCTCCGCCCGCAGGAGGGCCCCACGCACCCCCTCATCTGCCGGTGTGGTGTCATCTGTGGGCATGTCAAAGGGGCAAAAATTAGTCATGTTATTCATGCATACATTTCACATACTGCGACATAAATTGCACAAATGCTAGGTGACATGTGTGTGTATATATATATATATATATATATATATCTATCTATGTAGAGAGATAGAGACACACATAGATAAATAGATATGACACATACATATATACATACATGCAAACTTATTTACTACATACTGTCTTTTTTTGCCTCTACCCTTTACTCTGCAGAAGACATAACAGTCATAGTGTTTCTTCTCAGTCACAACCCACCCATGACTAACCAATGACAAGCATGTCATGGCCTCCGTCAATAAGAACTTGTCACAATCTGCTCAGTCTAAGTTCAGTGATGGTTCGTGGCATGGGAGTTATGCAAATGTCAGGAATGCACAGTACACATCCTCAAAATCATAATTCTGTCTAAACCAACCTACAATTCTGTGAGGGCAAAAAAACAATCTGAACTACAGGGGGTGTTTAGGTAGAGGAGGCTCCTGGGACACTGGCAACTTCTGACTCCATTCCAAGGTAGGCCGGGCCATACTCCATTTATAGCATACATCCTAGAGTTTATAAATAACATTCACCAACAATATAGATTCCACTATTTGATGGGTCATAATCTACGATTGCAGCAGGTGAATTTAATCCACAAATGATCCACTCATCCCTTTACTCCAGGATCCTGTTTAACTACAACGGTTATGTGGCAGTCAAAATGGAGCTCCAACCCATCCCACAAACCTGTGTAATTGAGAGGTGTCCTGGATGAAAGGGATGCCTTGGACACCCCATCTAACCCGTACCTGTATCTGTAGCTACCCACTTTGGGGTCTATATGAATAGTATTGGAACAAAATTTTTAATCACCAGTGCTACATAACAAATACCAGTACAACTACTTCATGAATGATGCATTATGTAAACATACCGATCTGCTGGGACTCCGGGGCTTGGCACGCCTCCTCCCCCTCGGAATCTGAATCCTCTGGGGCAACCGTGGCCTCCTCAGCCCCCTCCTCCGCCAGCTCCTCTGCCACCATGACCACGTCCACCTCCTCCGCCACAAGCACCTCCTCCTCCACCTCCTCCTCCTCCTCCACCTCCTCCTCCTCCACCTCCTCCTCCACCACCACCACCTCCTCCTCCACCTCCTCCTCCGCCACCAACACCTCCTCCTCTGCCACCAACTCCACTTCCACCTCCTCCACCACCACCTCCTCAGGCACCTCCTCCTCCTCCACCACCTCCTCCACCATCTCCTCCACCATCTCCTCCAACATTTCCTCCTCCTCCACTTCCTCCTCCTCCACCCTTGCCGCCACCTCCTCCTCAGGGTCTTGGGCCTCCTCCTGGTCCAGGGCTGCCTCGGCCTCTTCACGGGCCTGTTGGGCTCGGGCTCGTGCTGTGTGGTAGAAAAAAAAATCATGGTCAATGTCGGGTCATTGGGGCACATGTATTAATCCATAACAAGACATACATGGAAGGGTGATAATGATGGCAAACGATGCAGGCAAGTAGCTCCTTACTGTTAATGGACTCAAAAATGTGACATTTAAATTATTATGTGATTGTTAGTAATTTGTTCAAACATTACAACCCTGGCATTTATCAATGTGTAACACATATTAGATCTGGCACATTGTATGCATCAGAATCCTCAATGCTATGTCATTACATATAAAAGCCACATGACTGCATGTTAACCAGGAAGAAGCACACATAACAGTCTATGGACTTTTAAACCCATGGACACCCACTTATCATGAGACACCTGTTATTGTTTATATATGCTATGTTGTAAGTGCGAAATTTCATAGCTAAAATACTCACAATCAGCAATTTCGCCCCTGATTTGCTGCAACAGCTGGGGCTGGCGCCTGCGGAGGTCCGACCACCGCCTCTCGAGCTGCCCGAGGGACCTCCGCACCCGAGTGCGGGCGTAAATACGGCGCCCTGCCGCAGCATAGGCCCTCCGCTTATGGCGGTTACTGATAAAGGGCCCCGCACGGCCCAGCCTTGTCTCCATGACGGAGACCAGAACCCTCAGCTCCGCATGTGAAAAGGGGTCTGCCCTTCTTGTCTCCGCCATGTTAACAATGGCATCTATCAACCAATCAGGTGGTGTCATTGGTTTATCACAGTTATTTGTGTTAATAACTTTATTGTTCATCTTGACATGAACAGCGTCTCTGCGCCAACACAAATGGTGACAAATTCGCATGCCTTCAAAACAGTAGTGCTGATGTATGGCAATGAACAAATCTGATATATATAAAACACAGTGTGTATGCACTTAGCAAATCCAATGACGCCTCGCTCCGCCAAGCAACGCGTGCTATAGCTTAGCAACGCATAGCTGTACCATGGAAGAGCTTACCTTAGACCCTGACAAGTCCAGATCTGCTGACAAATGATTCTAGCAGCAACTCACTATTTATAGGCCTCTCACATGTGTGGTCTATAACAGTAGTGATGAGTATTGCATGATTTGTGGCCTGGATTTTCTAAGGGATTGGGCTACTTTTAGCTTGCAATCAAACTCCACAATACCACAGTAGTCATGAACCAAATGTCATGTCATGCTAGCAAATAGCATGTGTATTGTGCAATAGTCACAGGTGTATCAGAAGATTCTATGCAATGTTAGAATTGGTGACCAGTATTTCATGTCGAAGTTTCGCCAGGTTTTACACAATGGAATTTCCGCCACCGTATGCGGCGCGAAAAAACAGCGACGTACGCACACGCACGGAACGCAGCTGCCGCTGATGTCCGCCAAACAGGATACACAAACAGTATATAAAGGTGTATTAGAAGGTGACAATGTTGTTGCTAACATGTCTGGATCACAACCAGAGGTGGACCCAGACCTGCAGCAACTATTTGACCAGATGGACTCCAGCACCACCTATGTGCCACTGCACATGCGGCCAGTGGGTAATGAGGAGGCTGCTGGCCCTTCTACAGCAGGGCAACCTGCACCTGACCATTCTACAGCAGGGCAACCTACACCTGGCCCTTCTGCAGCAGGCCAACCTGCAGCTGGCTCATATGCACCATCAGCAGAATCGTTTGGAACACAAACGGGGACTTCACAAGGTAGTACCATGGCCAGCACTTCAAGTGCAGCGACACGTGCCAGGGGGCGTGGCCATGGACGTGGCAAGGGGACAGCGAGGGCAACAGAGGAAGCACCAAAAAAAAATAAGGCATATGAAGCACAGGAGCTTGCCATCCTGGTTCCCCGAGCACGTGATTGGATTGAGTGTCCATCGGAGAAGCTGACACACACACGCAGATGGAAGATTTGGGAACAGATAACGGCAGAGATTAATGAAGTTGCGCCACAAGTTCGTGAGACGGACCATGTGAAGAAGAGGCAAGTTGTTTTGTGATACATGTGGCCAGTAATAGGCAAGTAATGATTGAATTCATGCTTAGATGGATTTTGCAAATGGCCCGTGAGGTTGTTACGATACACAGACATTATTGACATGTTATTTCGTTGAGAGTTAGAGTAGGGTGATTGTGAATGTGTATTGTAACGGTTGATATCATAGTTGCATGTAATATTATCTATTGGACATTAATCACATGTCGTAATATGTAGCACAGAGCAATGGCTGCAACAGCTAACATCTGGAGTGACATGTATTAATATGTCAACTTACATTGCAGGTGGCAGGACTTCAAAACCAACCTGAAGAGGAAGATGACCAAGCGGTGGGAACACAGCCAGACATCTGGGGCCGGGCCCATGCCATCAGGGCTAGAGCTCACCCCCCTGGAGTTGATGGCCGAGAGCTGTATATCAGTTGAGGAGATCAGGGGGGTGAGCACGATGGATAGCGAGGCCCCAGCTGAAGTGTTTGCGTCTTTTATTGAAGGTAAATATTGGTCATGCCATAAACTTGTGCAAGTAATTATCTTAGAATGTGTCCTAATTTTGTTTATCTTTTTCCACAGACAACCCACCGCTTGGTGCCGACTCTGCTCAGGAGGTGGAGGAGTCCATGCCACCTGGCCCCAGGGGTAGGCCTGTGCAGCAGCAGCCATCGGCCCAAGCCGATTTGGCCGCCTTGGCCAACATGCTTGGGGACATCAACCAGCAGGGAGAGTTGGCATCAGAACGGATGCATAGGACCGAGGAGATCCTGGCGAGCTTGGTCAGCACCCAGCAGGCCATCGCTGCGAGCATGCAGGCCATGGCTGAGTCACATCAGGCCATGGCTGCAAGTGCTCAGGTGCTGGCCGAGCAAGCCACCCGCCAAAATGATCTCCTCCTCCACCATAATGAGCTTATGGTGGAGCTGGTTACCAGCAACAGGGTCCTAATGTCATCCGTTTCTGGTGCATTACCACCGGCAACACTCCCTGCTGGCAGGAGGGGTAGACCAGCCAACCCCTCAACATCATCTGCTCCACCTGCCCCAGCATCTGCCCGTGCCAGAAGAGCTGCTGCACAGGCCAAGGAGCCTCCCAAGGCCAAACGTGGTCGCAAATGAACTTGTGGCTGCATTAATCTCCACCGTTATGTGGTCCCAAATCTTCCATTGTGCTGTGTGTGTCAGCTTCTTCTGTCCAATCACGTGCTGAGGGTAACCAGATGAGCCCTTGCTTCATATGTCCTTTTTGGTGCCCCTGTTGCCCTCTTTTGCCTGCCATTACTGTCAGCTGTACTTGAAGTGATGGCCATGGTACTATCTTGTGAAGTCCCCGGTTGTGTTCCAAATGATTCTGCTGATGGTGCATATGAGCCAGCTGCAGGTTGGCCTGCTGCAGAAGGGCCAGGTGTAGGTTGCCCTGCTGTAGAATGGTCAGGTGCAGGTTGGCCTGCTGTCGAAGGGCCAGCAGCCTCCTCATTTCCCACTGGCTGCATGTGCAGTGGCACATAGGAGGTGCTGTAGTCCATCTGTGTGCAATTATATTTGTTTTGTATTCTTATTTATTTTTGTACATTCCTGCCATGTTGTTTTTGTTTGGGATTTGTTATTTTTTGGTCATTGCATCACAGTGGCATTGACTGTGACATGTATATAAATAAATTTGTTTACTTTACCAAAAATGTGTGGTTTCATGAGTACATGTCGAATACACATGTGTATTGCTAGTATTAATATTCAGTCATGTCCATTGTTAGCAGTTTTAAAGTGTGTGACAAGTACAGCATATGTGGGGGATTAGTACGGTTTCCTTGAAGCAGCAATGGTTTCAATTAAAGCACTGACAAGCGTCCTATTAGTGAGTAATGAGTAAAGGAGTCGATTCTATTGGGTTCAGGTGTTAATGCTTGTAGTCATTAGGCGTACGTTCGCCTACCGCATGAACGAGTGGTGTCCGCAAAGCAATAGTACACTTGTGGACACCGCACATTTCTTCCCTTTTTGATCGCGTACATTCGGAGTGGTATCCGAATGTACGCCCCCCAACATAAGTGTACTCCCCCGTGTCCGCCCATGTTTCCGCCCCGTTTTGCCCACTTTGAAACTACGCCCATGTGTCATTCCGCATGACGCCCATAATACGCCCATATTTCCCGACTGATTGCGGGGAACAGTTTTGTACGGGATTTGGCCGAACAGGTACGGAGTCAAGGCGTGGCACATGCGCGTTGCGTTCTCCACGCATGCGCAGACGCCGAAAAGACGCGATCCGAAAGTATGCGGTAAAGTCCGCGTCAATCAGAATAAGGGCCATAGTTTTATTCTCTTCCCTAATACCTGTCTGCAAGATGCTATATCTGTGGTTCCCAGACCGGGAGCTGCAGGTGGCTGGTCCAGGACCAAATCGTATTATTTACAGTTAGAGTGATAGCCAAAACAGTGATGGTGTCTGCCAATCATGACATGTGGACAAACAGAATCGCAGCCCTGTCCGCCACTACAGCTAACCTGAGGATGACAGGCGAGCACAAATAACTTCTTTAGAAATTCAGGAAAAAAAATATTAAAATGAAGAAACTTTTTTTATTTTTAGGGGCCTAAGGAAGCTGTGTCTAAATATGGATATGACGAATGCAGTGATTCACGACAGTTTGGGAAACACTGTACTATAGTTTATATGCAAAAACTGCCACTTTCCTGCATTTTAACCCTTTGAGTGCCAAGTGAATTTGTCAAAAATAGGTGTACAAATTGGCAAGCAAATATTTTTACTCATCATAATGACCAGTAATTTTTGCCTTATATAGGAAATATAATATTTTTTTTTTTTTTTACACAACATTTTTTTATTTTAATGTATATAACATATGTGAGCGACGCTGGTATTTTTAGCCGATATTTTGAAAATCTCTCACAGAGTTGGCACTCAAAGAGTTAATAAATAAATAAATCTAAAAAAAAAAAACAATTTCCCTTCAATGTTTTAGGCTTATAAATACTCGGAGGCAAGCCGTCGCTTTACATTATTATTATTAACAATTTCTTATATAGCGCTCACATATTCCGCAGCACTTTACAGAGAATATTTGAACATTCACATCAGTCCCTGCCCCAGTGGCGCTTACAATCTATATTCCCTACCACATGTACAGACACACACATTCATTCTAAGGTTAATTTGTCAGGAGCCAATTAACCTACCAGTATATTTTTGGATTGTCGGATAAAACCAGTGTACCCGGAGGAAACCCACGCAAGTACGGGGAAAATATACAAACTCCGCACAGTTAGGGTCATGGTGGGAATGGATCCCATGACCACAGTAATGCTAACCATAACACCATCCGTATATGGACATACAGACCCCAAGGAGAACAAAATCTAAAGACACTGCTTTATGATGGTTCTATATATACAGTACAGATAAAAGCTGCTAATTTATATATTTTTAGTAATTTTTAAATACCAATCAAAGCACAGTCCGTCTTTTTGTTCCTCCGGCTGTGTATAGAGTGCAGGAATCCCTATATACTCTTTAGTTCTAAGGCTGATTACCTACAAGCATTAGAAAAATCATGTTTGACGTAGAGGAAGCAAGCACCATAACTATAAATCATTGACTCAATGGGGGTTTATTTACTAAGATGGGAGTGCTATTGAAGATGGGCAACCAATCAGAATCTACTTATTTATTTAGCACCTTCTACAAGATAATAGATAGTATCTGATTGGTTGGCCTTAGCAAAATCCCATCTGAAATAGAGCGCCGTCTTAGTAAATAAACCCCTATGGATGAGGAGGTAGAAAGCTCTTAAAGTGCCTCGTGCCTAAAGGGCCCCTTAAGGCCCCCATACACTATGCGATTTTGGGCCGATTCCATGCGATTTCGGCACTTGGGCCGATAAATCGCATGAAATCGTCCCAAAATCGCATGTGTTTGACATGTGATCCGATCCGATGCGCGACCCGTGCGCATCGGACCGGATCAGGAGGTCGGGCGTTCAGCAGGTACGATCACGTCCGACCTCCTGCAGTTGGCTAGGGGGGGGGGATGAGTGCCCAGCGGGGGATGCCAGTGACAGTGGGGCAGGCGGCGGTGATAATCACTGTGCTCTCCCTGTGCGGCTTGCTTGCAGCAGCGTCTGGGTGCAGCGGGGGATGCCAGTGACAGTGGGGCGGGCAGCGGTGATAATCCTCATGCTGTCACTCAGCGGGCGGGCAGCGGCAGCTATTACATCTTTAAAATAACATGTCAAATGACTATCCGCCTTCTGATTGGCTGAGATAGCGCACTCTCAGCCAATCAGCGGCCGGTGTGACAGCATGAGGATTATCACCGCTTCCCGCCCCACTGTCACTGGCATCCCCCGCTGCAAGAAGAGACGCTGCTGCCAGCAAGCTGCACAGTGAGAGCACGGTGATTATCACCGCCGCCCACCCCACTGTCACCGGCATCCTCCGCGGCACCCAGAGATGCTGCTGCCAGCCCCCACTGCCGCCGCTGCTCACCGGCACCGCCGGTGCCCCCCCCCCCTCTTCTCCTCACCGCCCGGCAGCTCCCTGGTTTAAGCCGGGCGTCTCGCAGGAGAATTGGTCCGACTTGTCTCTAGGACAAGTCAGCCTAATGTATGGGGGCCATTACACTTGTGAGATTTGATCCAATTCAGGTGGATTGAGTCAACTTATCTGACAAGATCTGATGCGCCTGTCTGACAAAATCTGATGTGCCTGACGTGTAGGACACAATGCACAATCCAGTGCCATTGGATATAACCAAGAGATTGAAAGAGATTGATCCTCCTGCACATAGGATAAATCTTGAGTCAATCAGGTCCAATTTGTTGAACAAGCTCTCATCCATAACCATGTTTTTGTTCCAACCAGACAGATCTGCAGATAAATCTGCGTGTGTATGGCCACAACAACACCCCCCAACTGCTAAATCTAGAACGTCTCTAGCATGACTCTATGTAAGTTTTGAGACCATGCATTTGTGAACAAGCTGGTCTTATCGTAGGACAAGGTATACAAAATTCCAGAGTGCACAACAGTGAACTTTAGCCCAAACAAGCATGCCTGCTCTTGTTTTGAAGATGCTGCTTTCCACCTTTACGGGCTTCGGCCGTGGGTTGTTTTTTTAAACTCCGATGGCTGCTCCAGAGCAAGTTTTTTCTTGACTAAAGAATTGCAAACAACAAGTGTGAGCCATTAGGCCCCAGGCTCCTGCAACGATGCGGGAGCTGCAGTTACCAGGGCCTACCCTGGCAGCTGACCAGGTTTCATTCACTTACTGAAATCCACTAAAGACAGAATGGTATGTTTCTACAATATATACGTAATATGACGGCTCTTACTGTAGGCGAATTTGCCCCAGTGCCATTTATGGCCATCCCCAATATAGTCTTATATGTGCTAACCCGTACTTAGATTTTACTGTACATCACTTTAGATTTGAGCGTTCAAACAAGCAACACTTTGAAAACACAGTTGTAAGAAAGCTTTAAACTTATATTTGTGCCCAACATCTCACCTGTCCTAACATCTCTCATCAGCAAATGTAGCCCCCTTTATACAGGGCTGCAGTGGAGGTGGACAATCAACAGAATAAAAATCATTTTGGTCTCGATGCCAATAGGATACTGCTATCTGGGCTACTAATTTGTTTCTTTTTCCATCTGGGATGAAGTTAATTTACCGGGTTCCGGACGGGGTCCCGACAATCGGGATCCCGACAGTCATTTACCCGACGTCTGGATCCCGACTCTTAAAACGCCGACAGACGGGTTCCCGACGGCCACCAGCTATTCTCCCTTGTGGGGGTCCATGACCCCCATAGAGGGAGAATAGAGTAGGTGGCAAGCGTAGTGAGCCACCGTGCCCGCAAAGGGCTTTGTTGCGCTCGCCATGCTGTCTGATTCCGGCCAGCCGGGATCCAGAGGTCGGGCTAATGACTGTCTGAACCCTATACCACACCCATATTCCGCAGCGCTTTACAGAGAATATTCGAACATTCACATGAGTCCCTGCCCCAGTGGAGCTTACAATCTATATTCCCTACCATATGTACACTCACACACAGACATTTTAGGGTTAATTTGTTGGAAGCCAAATAACCTTCCAGTATATTTTTGAATTGTGGAAGGAAACCGGAGTACCCGAAGTAAACCCATGCAAGCTCGGGGAGAATATACAAACTCTGCACAGTTAGGGCCATGGTGGGAATCAAACCCATGACCTCAGTGCTGTGAGGCAGTAATGCTAACCATTACACCATCTGTGCTGCCTCACTATTGCCGACATGGTAAAAAATGCAGACATTTAAAATGTCAATATGTCAAAGTCGAGAAGTCTATCATGATTATAATAGTGTGGCGAGCACGAGGGGATGCGGTACACTTATACAGTAACCATGTCTGCCTATGTCGAAGTAGCATTTTTGGAGGGCACGTCACCATTGGAAATGACGACATTTTGACAGAGTCTGTATTTTACCATGTCGGCATAATGCATGTTGGTATTTTCAACATGTCAGTATTTTGAAGGTCGGGAAATCATACTGGACCCTTCCATCGACCCCTCCTGACGCATCCAATGGGCATGCATGCGCACTGCCAGTTACGGACCCATACAAGGACGCAGAGTCCGTCTCCTGTAAAGAGGATTTTAGTAAGTTCAAGTGAAATTATTATACAGTAGTAGTCTGGCTAAAAATATTTATTTGTATTTCAAAATGCAGCTGTTGCTATTTTAGATTTAACCTATCTACCTTTGTCATTATTGTATATTCAGTGTACAGGAAAGAGTTAAAAGGTTAATCAGAGTACTTCACCCTGAATGACATTACTCAGAAACAACTGGATTATTCCATGTAAATTACGCATGTTTTACGTAATAATAAGCAGTCACATCAGAGACCAGCCCAACGCAATCACAACAAAATCTGCTTGCTCATCATTGCAGATATAGGGCCTGATTCAGTGCCGCTCGGCGCTCGCTAAGCAGCAGTCATTTGTTGATTAGAGAGCGGATTAAAGCTGCCCGGAATACGCCAGCCAATCTGCTCC
This sequence comes from Crinia signifera, assembly GCF_055691185.1. Taxonomy (NCBI): domain Eukaryota; kingdom Metazoa; phylum Chordata; class Amphibia; order Anura; family Myobatrachidae; genus Crinia; species Crinia signifera. The sequence goes on along the minus strand of NC_139219.1, from coordinate 46,255,916 downwards.
TACCTGCCATGTCACAGACTGTGTTTGAAAAATGGCAGGTTGGAGCTGATTGGCTGGCTGTTTTCCACTCTCTATTTTAACACTTTTGAAGCTTAGTGCATCTGGCCCTTAGAATGCCAGCATTGCTAAGAATAACCAAGCACATGCTGCTGACACAGGAGATCCCGGGCCTTATTCTGAGGCGTCAGCAAATTAGAATAAGATGGGAGGGTGTGGATCTGTTGGATCGTTAGTACATATCTTCTGGGGATGTGCGAACTTAAGATCACTGTGGCGAGAGGTTTTCTCCCTGATAGACAAAGTCTTGGGTATCGCTATCCCTGAGGACCCCCTGGCGACTTTACTACATCAGCTCCCATTCCCAGTGCCTAGCTGTGATAGATATATACTGGGCCACATTCTAATAGCAACTAAAGCGGCTATTGGACGAATGTGGAAGTCCCCCTCTGTGCCTACGATACAAAATGTCACTAATGCAGTACATAAACACTACGTTTTTGAAACCGCAGGCTGTAAATACTCCTCTTCCCCCTCCTCCGTGCACATGAAATGGTTCAGATGGGGAGAGTTCCAGGAAAAGAGCGGCCAACCCCTAGGTCTCAGTGATCAAGTGAATTTGTCCAGCCTAAACTCACCATAAGTAGTATATATAATTCAAAAACGGACCAAGTCTCTTTGAAGACTTGGGTCCCGATATTTGGATTCACCCCCCTGCTATATGTCCCCCCACGTATGTACACTTCCCTATTGTGTCTGTCCTGTCCTATTCCTCCTATCTTTATTTCTCTTTAACTTTTTCGGTACTCTTTACCTAGAAGGGCGCCAGCGATTGGAATCGCGGGCGTCGGGGGTAAAAATCGCGGTCATCGCGGTCATCGCGGGCATCGCGGGTAAATCGCGGGTACATAAAAATCTGCTGCCCGCGATGACCGCGATTTTCCCATAGGGAACAATGTTAAAAAGGCTGATTGACCGCGATTTTCATGTAAAATGCCTCAATGCCCGCGATTTGGCCATAGGAATCAATGTTAAATGGGCTACAGAGCCCAAATAGGCACAATTAACCCTTAAATGTCCCCCCAAATTTTTAACGCCACCCCACGATCCACGCCAACCCGAAGCGTGGCGAGCGCAGCGAGCCCGCGAGGGGCGTCGGTACGCGTCCTCCGACCTTTTCATGCCCTACTATCCACGTCGGCGTGGAGTTGAGAATAGAATAGTGTGGCGAGCGCAGCGAGCCACCGAGCCCGAAGCGTGGCGAGCGCAGCGAGCCCCGCGAGGGGACGCGGATACCTTCACAGGTAAACGCGTCCCCTCGCGGGCTTCACAGGTGTCCGCGTCGCCACGGACACCTGTGAAGCCCGCGAGGGGACGCGTATAACTGTGAAGGTATCCGCGTCCCCTCGCGGGGCTCGCTGCGCTCGCCACGCTTCAGGTTGGCGTGGATCGTGGGGTGGCGTTAAAAATTTGGGGGGACATTTAAGGGTTAATTGTGCCTATTTGGGCTCTGTAGCCCATTTAACATTGTTTCCTATGCCCACATCGGGTGCATCGCGTCGCGGGCATCGCGGGTACATTTATGGCCGGCCGCGACGCGACCGACGCGATTTCCATGTTTAACATGGGTTTCAATGGGAAATCGCGGGCATCGCGTCGGTCGCGTCGCGGCCAGACATAAATGTACCCGCGATCACCACGACGGGCGCCCTTCTAGGTAAAGAGTACCACTTTTTCTTTATTTTTTTAGTTATTATTTTTTATTTATTATTTATTCCTTATTCTTCTTTTTTTCTTTAATTGTAATTATATTTGTGTTATCTTTCTTCTCTTACCAATAGATAGTATTTTGCTGTTGTGGTATTAGGACACGGTTATGTATTAGAGCAGGTTTTAACTCCCGGCTTTATTGTCCCTGAAGCGGAGGATATGCTTGACCGCATGCTGGAGTCTGGAAATGTACCAGTCACTGTCTTCTATCTGTTTTGTACAATCCTGCTCCCAACTGACAAGCTGTTTTATATATCATTGTATGTCCTACCTTTTTCTTTTATTTCTCTTTAATAAAAACCAATGATGAAAAAAAAAAGAATTAGATGGGAGGGGCGTGTCCAAACTCAAATCGAAATTGCCAATAATAATGCTGTCCAAGCCTAAGCTATGTTGTCAGCGTAGCCCAACGGCTGCCTAGCGTAGTAAGCGTAGTGTCTCCGCGGCAGCCCTGCGTAGTTAGCGTAGTCACCGTACTGTCCCCGGGAGCTGCAGCTCTGTCCCCGGCGTCCCTGGCACACCTAGTGAGCGTCTCTCACACGGCACCGGTAACCGCCAGATCCCCTGCGCTGGCAGACGCCGGTGGAGAGGGGATCATGCGGGCGCCGGCGGAGAGGCGCTCCATCTGTCCGAGACGCAGGACCGTCTCAGAAGCTTGTGCATCTCAGTAAGTATTGCGGCAGAGTAAGGCAACCCTGCGGACAGGGTAAGGGGTTCGGTAGCGCGTGCATCTCCTGCACAAAGGGGGGATGCGGTGTGCAAGTGCATCTCATGCACAATAAAGGACGCATTTGCCAGTGCTCCATGTTACATACTGGCAAATGCATCCATTTGAAACCGTGGCGAGCCCCATTGTCTAAATTGCCATTAACCTTTTGTTTGCCGCAGTAAATATGATGCATCGCAGTTGATAATGCATTGACTTGGTCTGATTTCATTCTTTAAAAGTTACACAGGCAATTAATACATGCAGCTCTTTGTAGACACTACTAAGGGGACTCCCAAAACACTGGGTTAATACAAATGCTGACTGTACACATTCACATAACATACAGCAAGTGTCAGCACTGGGGCACCTCTCTGACTGAAGTTCAGACAGAAAAATTCAACTAAAGCAACTTTGCTCCTTGTCAGATAAACTGTCTCTATAGAAGGGAATATTGCACATTTGCTGTGTCATGTAAACAGACAGCACAATGTAACTAATACCCCTTTTCCACCAAAATCACAGGTCTGACCGGGATTTGAAAAACTTCCAATCAAGGTTAGACCCGGGACAGACCCAGTTACCACTGCGGCTCCGACCTGGGTTATTCCCAGGTCGGTGTTGTTGGCACTGAATACAGGTGCAGTCTTTTTTGGGGGCTTTGAGACGACATCATCACCAAACACCATGAAATCAGTCTCTTGCCAACATGACCCGAGTAGGATGAAATTGCTGTAAGGTTCTGTTAAATAACGTTGATGCAGTTTTTATTCTAAAGATGCCTCTTCTTAAATCCTCAAGTTTCCCACCCCCAATATATCTCATCAGGTGTAAACAACAATTTACTTAAAAAAAAATATATTATATTAATTATATTGTTAATTGTTTATACACCGAGTGGCCACTTCCTCTATTTCCTGAGACGCCGTTCAAAATGCAGACGCCATTGATGGTCCTCGATCAGACTGGAAAAAATCAGGGAATTCTGCATGGTAACATCCCGGATTTGTCGATCAGTGTCAACTCCAGAGGTGGGGCTGCAGCCCAGTCCAAGTTCAAATAGGGGAGCCACCCCCACTGCCAACTCGCACACTTTCAAACATCAAAGCCAGTACTCAATTGCAGTTGGTGTTTCCTTTTTTAGATTTTGGACTGCATGGAGCCGCCACTGCTTACACTACCACCTAAGTGTCACAATATCATTATAAAATGGCGTACTAATTTTGTGCCACTCAAACAAACACGCACATGACATACAGTCTGCTCTGTAAACCTTGGTTAGCATATGGAAAGGTTCATTGGGCGTTTTATTTAATTTAATTAAAAATTGTTAACACTTTACTTTTGAAGTATTTATGTTGTACGAAAAAAACACAATATTGCACCAAATACCAGCGAGTGCCGGTGGCAGCGTTTGGGGTCAGCAAATCAGGAAATAGTCCTGATCCCTCAACCCAGACGTCGATCAGTGACAGATCTTAACAGTGGCTTTCTAAATTGGAAAAAAGTACCCCCTGAAGAGTCTCTAAAGGGGGCTGTCTGTCAACCAAAATTAACATGTTATGGTTAGAAATACGTACTACACCCCATCAAATGCAATGTTCACAGATCACTGTGTAAATGTCCCATCATGGATCGTCCAGCAATTGCACATAAATCTCGTCACTATAGATAGAAGAATTTTCTATGTCAAGTAAAAGAACAAGACACAGGCCTAATAAGCTGCAGAATAAACCCAGTACCAGTGATTTTCCAGTCAGCTTTTATTTCTAAATGATATCCTGTATACACGACCATAACTAATGCTCTATAGAAACAAATAAGCACAGCTACCCGACCAGCTGGGTTATGTCATATGTGAGTAGCGCGGGTCACCTGCACTGTGTCCAGACTGACTGCTCCATTAAAGGATCATTTTAAAAATCAAACAGATTTAATTAAATGTGTGTCCTGGGAAACACTTTGCCTCCATTTTACTGCAAATGTAAATTAAACACTAAGCAGTTCCCTGTCATGAGTCAATGCAGCGCAGCATCAATTAGCTTCATGGGCCCATTAACTTGAGCTTCAAAAGTGATAGCGGCACTTATTAATACCATGATCACAGGTCATTCGGTTCCAGAACGAAGAAAAAAAACCACGCCAGAAGAAAAGATAATGCCGCGCTAATAATGGCGGATTACAAACACTGAAAAGGCAACCATGCAAATCTGGATCAGAATGAATTTTTACCATACAAGATTATGCAAACCGGCATGCACATTGCCGCACAGATACAGGTACATAGGTTCATATACAGTACATCCAGTGCTCCCATAACTGCAGTTGCTTTATTTGTTCATAAAGTTTTTAAAAAGGTCTTCCTGCTGGTGCAAGCTTCTGTCACACCTAACTGTGCTCTCATATTTCCTGCGGTGCCTTTAACGCACAGTTTACAACAGTAGTCACCACAATCTGGATGGTAGCAGTTTTCAGAAGTAACAGAGGCTGACGAGTGCTATAGTCCCACCGGCGCTGTTCAAGTCATTTTTGCTGAGACACATGTTTTGATAAACCAGATATATCAAATCTGTTTACTGGCATAAAGTGCTACTGCAACTGATGGGAAGTAAGTAGATGTTTTCATTAAAATAGCTAGAGTATAGTGCAAGTGGTGAACTGTATGTTATTCTGTTATACTTATATTTTAAGCGGATCAGCAGTCTACAGGGTTACAGTATTAAGGGGCCCTGATTTTCTAGGGGGCAACCATTATCAGACAATGTTATTTTTTATTACATTTACAATGCTGCACTCAGGCCCTATTTTATTGCTGCATATTCTGGGGGCAAAACTGTTAATCTGATGCCTTCATGTGTTCTTTGCAGGTTTGGAAAGTGCTGTTGTCAGGTTGCTAGGCAACCAGGAGTGCAGACACACACCCTTCGGCCATTTAATTTCTGGAAGCATGGAGCAGCTCATTTGTGGCCGGTGAACAGAGTACTAGTGATAATTCATAGATTAGCCCTGCAGCTCTCTTAGAATACAGTTGTGGTTAACATAAGGGTGACAGTGTGGTAAACCGCTTTTGTTAGGACAGCTAAATCCTGCGTTACTGCATGTGAATGCCCATCAAATCAGTAGCAAAGGTAGGGTTACCACCTCATCCATTTATTTCCGGACACATATTAATTACACAGGTTCTGTGGCAGTTTAAAAACAGGTGAAATGGAGTCTTGAAGTCAGCCAGCCACAGAACCTGTGTAATTAATATGTGTCCGGAATTAAAGGGATGAGGTGGTAACCCTACGCAAAGGGTCCACCCAGGTCCAAAGAGACGGGTATCAACCTAACAGGATTTTACAACACAAAAGCCTAGATGAGCTGAGGTATAAATGGGTAACCCGGGTCATCTGATTTGGGAACCTTTAACAGCATGGGGGCTTTCCCTGAGTAAGGAGATCTCCTAGTGCCAACACTGCACCCTTGTGCAGTGTGAACAGAGCACATCTGAACTACTCCAAACACAGGATTACACTATATATATATATGTATTTCCGTATGTCTCACATGTTGAAAACACCATATCCAATCTGAGAAAACATCAGGAGAGAAGTATAATGCTTATTTTCCTAGTTGTGTGCCATTATTCAGCTGAGGATTTTATACTATTTTCTGACGCCAGTGTTTTCGTCATGCTGTGATTTTAATTTCTGTTTTTAATATGTTAATATGTAATATGTTAATAGGTTTTTTATTACCTACCTTGAAGTGTTTGTTTCATTAGATACATCTATTATATACACGCACACAAACATATGTACACATGCCATGATACTGACTGGAGGTTCTCCTCACCTGGATAAAATGCGTGTTCTAGTCAAGCTGTTATCCTGTAGGTGCCCTATACAAGGATCTACTCCTGGTGCCTCTTGTGGTCATAATATGATTTTGCATTTGAACCTTACCATCATGCTACATACATCTAAAAACATATATACTGTATTTGCTGGCGTATAAGACTACTTTTTTCCCCTGAAAAACATGCCTCCAAGTGGGAGGGTCGTCTTATACGCCGGGTGCACTTATATAACAAACTCTATATTTTGAGTGGAAATGTTGGGGGTCGTCTTATACGCCGGCAAATACGGTATATAAAATGCAACCATACATTACACAAGACACGGCAAAAACTCTAATCGAGGCACTCATTATCCCTCGCATTGATTGTTACTACAATCCATCCTGAATGCAACTGCAAGACTAATCTACTTTACTAAATGTTCATCAGGTGATCCACTCTGTTATTCCCTCCATATACCATCAGTCCCTCCATATACCAAACATACTGTATTCAACATAATATATTTTTACTTACACACAAGGCTATTAACCAATCAACATCATACATCTTTTCTGTCATCTCATAATATTACCCAACCTCATTGCGCCAGAAAAGGGGTGGAGCCGAAGACGAGGAGGCATGACCGAGGGAAATGCCCAGCAATCTCTGAGCAGCCGTAATTGGGAGAATCTGGATGGACCATTTTGCAACAGATATCATTTGCTGGGTCATTAGACGTTGAGTCTGGTACTGCAAAATCTCTTCCCCAATCTTCTTTTTCCCCATTAAACTACTCTATCTCCCACTAGCCTCTATCTCTCCCTGAATGTCATGTTCAGAACCCATTAATGACACAACTGTGTTCTATTACGTAGAGCCCGGGACATGATTCAGACAGCACTCATACTATGCACACACACAGCATGAGGCTGGGGTTCCCTGTGATGTTCCAGGCTGGTCAGCATTCCCTGACTGTCACACAGCAACTGGATACTGAAGGACCCATCTTACATCATTGATGGCCACCGGCTAGCTGTGCCAGCAGGTTGGGGAGTTGTGGCTGTTGATGTACGGGCGCCATAAGCAGTTACCATGTTTAATTCCTCTTGCAGAGAGGCATTGGCTGTGAGATACATACCAAGGGAAGCTTAACAAATGATATCATGTGGGTTGAGTCTACAAGACCTATTAATAGACTAGTCAATGGATAGACTGTCTGATCTCTAACATTAACGAAGCTCACCAAATGGCTGCCTTACAAAATGTAGTCAAAAATGTCCTTCTTCAGGTTAGAGGATAAGTTAGGGATGGCCATCGCCTGGTAACCCATTATAGATTTATCACCCATCTATGGCACCCAGTCGTTCATCTGCAGGCCACCTGCATGCATTTGTGGTTCTCGGCTGCCATATGACCTAGAGAGCCAATATTTTACATCGATATCCGACCATCCATGGTTAACAATCATCAATGATCGATGTCCACCCTACAGTAGGTCCGGCAAGTAACACTTTCTCTACATTTTGGATGTTCTCATAAGTGGGATTGATGTAATATTCTGTGCACTTCCCTTACTGACTGAGCTCACAGCATGGAGACACCAAGACAACTAGGCCACAATGACAAATATCACCCTCCAGTGACTGTGATGGTTACACAACTAACATTGGGCACTGCATAAAGTATGTACAGAGATTGCTGCAGATACTAATATAAACCAAACTATGGTCCTGATTCAGTAAGGATCACATATGCTAAGCTGCTTCCAGCAGCTTAGCATATGAGATCCCTAGCAATGAAAATGCAGGAGGAGGTGCATACCAGCCCCTGCCTGCATACCGCCCCCTGCCTGCATACCGCCCCCTGCCTGCATACCGCCCCCTGCCTGAATACGACCCCCTGTCTGCATACCGCCCCCTACCTGCATACCGCCCCCTGCCTGCATACCACCCCCTGCCTGAATACCACCCCCTGTCTGCATACCGCCCCCTGCCTGCATACCGCCCCCTGCCTGCATACCACCCCCTGCCTGAATACCGCCCCCTGTCTGCATACCGCCCCCTACCTGCATACCGCCCCCTACCTGCATACCGCCCCATGCCTGAATACCGCACCCTGCCTGCATACCGCCCCATGCCTGCATACTGCCCGCTGCCTGCATACCGCCCCCTGCCTGCATACCGCTCCCTTCCTAAATACCACCCCCTGCCTGCATACCACCCCCTGCCTTCATAACGTCCCCTGCCTGAATACCACCCCCTGTCTGCATACCGCCCCCTACCTGCATACCGCCCCCTACCTGCATACCGCCCCATGCCTGCATACCGCACCCTGCCTGCATACCGCCCCATGCCTGTATACTGCCCGCTGCCTGCATACCGCCCCCTGCCTGCATACCGCTCCCTTCCTAAATACCGCCCCCTGCCTGCATACCACCCCCTGCCTGCAAACCACTCCCTGTCTGCATACCACCCCCTGCCTGCATACCACTCCTTGCCTGCATACCACCCCCTGCCTGCATACCACCCCCTGCCTGCATACCACCCCCTGCCTGTATTTGCGATCAAAGTAAACTTCAATGCAATTGCAATTCAAGAGAAAGTCTAATCCTACTCAGGCTCCGTGTCACAAGGAGGATTGCGATGACAAGGATACTGTGATGTCCTTGGCCTGGCCATCCCTGTGAACAAAGATGACACGTCCCCATTTCTGGAAATGCCATCCGCCCTCTGCCTGTCCGTTCTGCACTTCAGCCAAAGCTTTGTGCGAACTGGAGGTTGTATCGTTTATGAGATCCAACCACCTGATCCAACCACCTGATCCAACCACCTGAATCAGCCCTTAAACCCACATAACCCCAGGGCTATGGATCGGGGAGGAAGCGCTGGGCAAAAATGTAATAGTTATCTTTATTAAGTAATAATAAAGTAGGTGTTTGAGCCACAGGAACAGTTATTTGTCTGTAACTTGGCAACAACTAAAGTTTTCTTCCCTGGTATATATAAAAGCTGATATGTGATAAGAGATCTTTACACTTTTGTCTATGAACTTAAATGCCTTCATTACGTTATTAACTCGGATGTTCTTAACCTTTCAGACGTAAGTTCAGTCTTCAGTTTTGAATGAATCATACACAGTATTTCCTTTTCACTTCCACCCACAGATTTTTTTTTGTGTTGTACACTAAACTCGAAATCCTCAAAATATACCAAGAAAACATGTAAACAGGTAAATCATCTTTTACACAAGCTATAATATCAGCCGCTTAAGGATATAATAAAATGCTTGAGAACACATATTCTCAATAACTTAGAAATGATGTTCCTATGAAGTTTGTCAATGTCCGACATAGGGCTTCATCTAATAGGAAGTTCTCAGTACTTAAGGGGATAATTCAGAGCTGATCGCTGTTGTGCGTAATTACAAGGTGATCGATTATCGAACAACTGAGCGTGCGTATGGATTGTAGCGTACATGCGCTAGGCCAAACAGCGACAAAACTCAGCAATTACTTTTTTCGGAACCCCCTTGCAACTTGACTGACAGTAAGCCTCCATTTGTGGGTGATAACCAGATGTTTTATGGGAGTGGTCAGAAAAATACAGCCGTTAAATTACGCACACTTGCACAGACTGAGAAAATTATTCGATGGTGAGTGAGTTTTGCAGCTGGCTTCTCGATATTATCGCAAGTCTTTCGCAGACTTGCACAGGGCAAGTTCTCACTCTGTCTGGGAGCAACTATCTCATCGCTGGCTTCTGCGAATTCACACACAACTCTCTTGTGAATCACTCTCAGGCATTATTCTTCCTTGGCTCTGCTCATATCACAATAATCATCAAATGTCGTAGAATTATCTGTCGGTATACCGCTTTCTATTTATAAGCAGTCACTAGGCTTCCTCATGAAGTTCATTGGATTTAGTATCACAATCATTCACCTGGAGTTCTAACGGGAATTGCTCATTAATGATCAGGTAGATTTAAGCGGATGACTCTCAAAGGCTTTATACTTTGCTTGAATAAAACCGAGGTTCCATTTTTTTCCCCTTAAGCCTGTATATGAAGTTTCATTAATATACAGTCATCACCTTCTCTGATGAGTCAGTTCCCCAGGCCTGTGGTCTTGTTTTTATACTTGACTTTGTCACTCTGTTTCACTTCCCGCATTTAAATAATCAAAAAATCTTGTCTTATCCTCTGATGAATGTTAATAGGACACCCCTTTTCTTTGTCATTAAACTATCCTAATGCATTCCCATATTGAATACTGTAACCCTGGGCCTCATTTAGACCTGTTAGCAAGGCTGCAATTTTTGCAGATGCACAAAACCATGCTGCACTGCAGGTGGGGCAGATGTAACATGTGCAGAGAGTTAAGGCCCCCATACACTACAGCGATTTGGGCCAATTTAACCCATTCCCAATGGATCCGGCTGAGAAATCGGCCCAAATCAGATGCTTCGATTACCCCTTGGGTCCGATGTGCGGTCCCCTGCACATCAGAGGTTGTGCCTACATGCTGGTCTGACTTCCGATCTTGGAGCCCCCTTCCAGCGGCAGGGAACACGGGGTCACAGTTTGTGGGGGATCAGCTGGTCATACACTGCTGAGATACATCGCGGTAGTGTATGGCCACCTTTAGAGTGCAAGTTTCAATGGTTCACCGGGGGATAGCATCTAAAGGCACTACAACCTGGACTACTGCAATTAAAGATGCACAAAGTGGGCACCCCAGTCCTTGCACATACAGATGCACACTTGTACGCCAGGGGAAGGTGTACTGCTAGCTTTTGCATAAAGTTGCCGACTGGACTACAGTAAAAGAGGCTAAAGCAGTGCGGCATTATGCGACTTAGTACAATGTGTATTTTTTCCTACATAGCATTTAGCTTTTTTGGGGGTCAGGGACCAGAAAAAAAAATCCTCCTGATAATGTTAAATATAGTGAAATAAATTCCCTTCCATAATGGACTTTTTTTCCCTTGTCTGTAGCTTGCGAATTTGAGTACAAATGTTTTTGTTTTTTATTGTTTTATTTGAAGAGGAAACTATCAAAGAAACAGTAAAGCCCCATACGGACTAAGCGATGTTACCAATAAAAAGGCCCTTCTGAGCAATATCGTTTGTAAAATTGCCTACGCTTAATATTGTTAATGATGCCTACTCCCGTGGGTCATCAACAACCCCTGTCGTCTGTACCTGCAGCTTAATCTTGATTACATCTTCAACGACTGCATGATCTGAGCGGAGACTTCACCATTACCGATATCATTTAGCGTGTATGCACTTTATTTTTCTCCAGGTTCAAAGGAAATGTGTGATCTAGAGCTGGGCTGGCCAAACCGATCCTCGAGATCTGACAACAGTCCACATTTTCTAGATCACATAGCTGAAGCAGAGGTGCAGTCATTACTAACTGTCACATATTCAAACATGTGCTGCATTAATTCCTAGCTGACACTTTCTACAGATCACAGGGGACCTGGAAAACATGAACTGTTGGTAGCCCTCAAGGACTGGTTTGGCCACCACTGATACAGAGTGTATAGGGCTTAAGGGTCCAAAAAAATCAATATATCTGTGTATCATGATGCCTATTTATGAGCTTTGGTGAGGCTATATGTCAGATTAGTTTGTTCTACATATAACATATTGTAAACTTTCTAGTTTTGGAATCAACTCAATACTTTGGATCCAGGGAATTCTGTGGTCAAACCCAAAGCCCACAATAGGCAATGCCATCTATAAAGTTTAGCTTTCTGGAGGTTGATACATATAGGTATTGTACCGAACCACATTTTACAGTTAGTACTTCAGATATGTGAGGACTGCTGTGTTTTGGTAAAACCACCTTCACATGTTTTGGTTTGTTGGTTGGGATTCAGATTTTGGTTTAAAAAACCATGTGATACCCTGCCATCTACCAGCATATGCAATGCCATTGACTGTCACAGGATCTGACAAATCCGTATACAATTCCATACACACAAGGCCATGCATCGGATCCGGAGGTAAAACACATAGAAATGGCACTTTAACATTATTTATCGTCCCGATGTGAAAAACAGCCATATTGTATAAGTGTATAGGCACCTTTACATATTTTTCATATTAGGATTCAAAGTGAAAAATTCATCAAAACTTCAAGAGGCAAGTGAAGTGTTGCCCACGGCAACCATCCAAATTCTAGCCCCCTCATCTCCCTGCAGCCATCTCTTAAGTGAGGAGAGTGGAGATCACACTTTCAAATATGGAGCTGGATTGTTAGCCAATCAGAACTCATGGTCCAGCAGCCAATCACAAGCCGGCACCATATTTAAAGTGTATTAGCCGAAACCAAGGTTCGGGCAAGTTGTTGATTTTGCCAAATGGTGAACACCTCGTTACAGTAGCATGCACAGAAATCTTGCCGGCAGTGCGATTTGCCAGGGATGACTTCGGCATACCACTGAAGGGGTTAATAGAATATCCTAGGTAAACAATATCTAGAATCTGACCTGCAATGGGAAACACATCCACCTGTTTAGTAGGTTTGATTCATTATTCATTCATTAACAGTTTCTTATATAGCGCTCACATATTTCGCAGCGCTTCACAGAGAATATTTGACCATTCACATCAGTCCCTGCCCCAGTGGAGCTTACAATCTATATTCCCTACCACATGTACACGCACACACAGACATTCTAGGGTTAATTTGTTGGGAGCCAATTAGACTACCAGTATATGTTTGGCATGTGGAAGGAAACCGGAGTACCTGGAGGAAACCCACGCAATTACAGGGAGAATCAATTTTGTCCTAAAGAACAGAATATAGACCTGAGCAAGCTTTACTTAAACATAGGTGTCACTCACTGTTGATCAGTTCACACTCAAGACAGCCCTATATCAGTGATGGCTAACCTTGACACTCCAGCTGTTGTTGAACTACACATCCCAGCATGCCCTGCATCAGTTCTAACATGGCCAAATAGCAAAACTGTAGCAGGGCAAGCTGGGATGTGTAGTTCAACAACAGCTGGAGTCTCAAGGTTAGCCATCACTGCCCTATATAGAGGCTGCTCTGGAGCAGGTACAGTGTCATTAACAAAACAGTAGCAGCTTTCACATTGCCTACGTTATGCTCCTCCATGGAAAATAATGAATTCTGTTTGCAGATAATTACCACAATTAGCATGTCCTGTGCCCTAATAAGAACATAAAGCATGCACTAAGCATCTTAGAGGTGACAGAGTGGTTTGTTGAGACTAATAACATTACTGTGACCTAGTAACTACCCAATAAATCGTACTGTAATCCAGAGTGCAAATAGTATTTATGCGATTGCTGTCAATAGACAAATAAGAAGTTGGCAACTATGTCTCAAATTGAAATTAAGTTAAGTGCACTTGTGACGAAGCCACCCAGTTTATGCTATGGCCAGATAGGGGAGAAAAAAATAAATAAATTATATATATATATATATATATATATATATATACATAGTGGTTTTATAGCAATGCTTAATATATATATATATATATATGTATATATATATATATGTATATATATAGAGCAAAAAAAGAGGGCACTCACCAATCGTTGAATAAATTTGAAGAAAAAACGATTTATTGATGCTTACATGACAGGGCTAACGTTTCGGTCTCAACAAAGACCTTTGTCAAAGCCAAGCAATATCAAGAGCAGGTCCTTCCACCATGAACACATGGGGTGTTCATGGTGGAAGGACCTGCTCTTGATATTGCTTGGCTTTGACAAAGGTCTTTGTTGAGACCGAAACGTTAGCCCTGTCATGTAAGCATCAATAAATCGTTTTTTCTTCAAATTTATTCAACGATTGGTGAGTGCCCTCTTTTTTTGCTCTTTATTATCTGGATATCTCATCCTTGGAGTGAGCACCACCGTGGTGACTCATTTGTGATAGGTGCGGAACTTCCAGGAATTTATATATATATATATGTCTAGTGTCCGGGAGTCTCTGAAACACTGAGAAATCTAACTACAGTACTGCTCAAAACATACAGATAAATACTAGAGGGAAGAAAACCACTGCAAATAAAAAAAAGCTAAAAGACTTGTAGCCGTCATTACTGGTATTGTGTTTTTATGATCCATTTCCTTATTTCCTTGTTATGTTAACTCAGATTTAGGTTATGCGCACTCAGATTTTAATTAGAAAATAAACATTGCATCACATAGATAAACATTCAGAAATTTCAAGTACAGATTTTGACCATATTATATATGGTCTAGTGTTCTAGTATAGTCAAAATCTCAAGTAAATATAGTCAAAATCTCAAGCAAATATAGTCAAGATTATATGGTTCTGGGATCTGTGGAGTTCAAGGGAAATTTGGATAGTCAAAAATCGTACATAGCCAAAATATCACTGTGTGTATGCACCTATAAAGACGTTTTTAAAAAACATAAAGATAAGGAATTTTCTTATAAACATAATGTAAATCTGGGTACACACCTAAAGATTTATCTGTCCAATCTGTCTGGTGGGAACAATAATCTGGCAATGTATAAAAGGACAATCAAACATTTGCTCCCAAATGCTGGAAAGCAAACAACAGTCGTTCAGACAAATAAGACAAAGTAAATTGATTTAACAAATGTATGAAAAACAATGGTTTTTATCCATTTCTAGCATTCACAAGCAAATGGTTGATTGTCCTTTGCTTCCATACATTGCTAGATTATTGTTAGCACCAGATAGATTGGACAGATAAATCTTTCAGTGTGTATTCCACTTAACCTTTGCAGCTAAAACACTGCAATCTTTTCTCCTATTGTTAAAGTAATATTTATATAATTAATTAAATTATCGATGCAAAGTTATATACTGCGCAGTGGAAAATGTCCTAGCTATTATAATATAGAATTTAGATGAATTATAAATTGACTTTCCACTTTTGTAAACCCACATTTTATCCACTATGTACCTATGTAAAACCACTTAAGGGAACATTCATCACTCAAGCCTATTCAATTAGCCCTGAATGCAATCTGCCGGCAACTCAGGTGAACTAGCCTGTTTTTGTGAATCTGGCAGTGTTAGCGTATATGTACGACCGTAAACTTATCACGGTAATGTGTGGAAACGCACAGAAACAGAAAATGTAATGGTTGCAAAAAACAGACTGCAATTGTATTACCTGGAGTGAAAGGCTTGAGGCTTAACCAGTTTTTCATCCTTGTTAAGTTTCAGGGCTAATTGAATTCCCCTTGATATCATATAGTGTCATAAAACTGAATGACAATCATACATTTTTAAAGCAATTGATAGGATCTACTTCAACTGTCCAAGTTTGTCTGCATTCAGCAGAAGCTCAGTAATCAGATTTCAAAAAGTTGCCCTAATCTAGAGTGATTTCATGCCAGTATCAAACCTCCAACAGTTTTCTGTAAAAATGCCCAATATACTATATCAATAAATAACCATCATAGGAAATGACTTCTGTAAATAGATAAATAAAACAAAAACAGGTGACACTGAGGCTTCTTTCGAGAACTTTGGCCAGTCACAACTTCCAATTGAAGCACAATTTGTGTGGAGTTTGTATGTTGACCCTGTCTTTATTTGAACTTCCGCCCACAGTCCAAAAACACTTATTTTATCAAAGTGTCCACTTTCGCAATTATTCACTTCAAAGGTAACAAAGTAACCAGAGGAGGGTTCCCCTATTTTCTGTAATGATGAAGATGGGGGAAGTGGGGAGAAACAAATATAGTTTAGCACTACACCGGCAAATATCCTATGTTATTTAAGTTATTTAAGGCCTTAATTGTGGGTCAAACCAGCAAAACATTGCAAGTAGTTCGTAAAAATTGGAAATGTATGTAATGGGAAAGTAGGAAATACTTTGATGTTACATTTATTACGTGCATAACCACCCTGCACACTGACCTTGCGGACCACTAAGCACAGCAACACAGCCGGAACACCAGCTTAAATACAGCATATACCAAAGCAAGACTAAAGATATACACAGTCAATGAGCTACACCACCATGCACTATTGCATCAAATACAATGGTTTCTTTTTTTTTAAGTGACCCCCCCACTACCACTGCAGACTTATTTGGAACTGTTTAGAGATATGATCCCCTCCCTGTCTTTTGTTGTCTGACAGAAGTTTGTAATCTTTTCAGAATATGGTACGTAGTTTTGTGAAAAGATTGAGTATCATATGTTGTGCAGTGTTCATTCTAGCACCCGCTATCTTTGAAAACCCATGCAGTTCCTCTTCCCTGCATGGGGTACCGCTGTCTGCTGTGGTGTTTCTAGCACAGGTCTGGTTTTCATATCAGTGCTGATATACCGACCATACTTTGCTTGTAGCACAACAGCAGACAGCGACACCCCAGGCAGGGAAGAGGAACTGCATGGGTTTTCAAAGATAGCGGGTGCTAGAATGAACACTATTGTGTATTGTGATGCATATTACACAAGTACTGGGAAGGCCATTTTCAGAGACATTACCTGGTCTTATATTTTGAACTAGAACATACATGACTTAAATGTTAACTTATATTTAATTAAATAAATGAACTTCTCTCAATCCTAAACCATCATGAAGAGCAATTACAGGCCACGGACAGCATGTGCATATGTGGTACCTGTAATGCAACATGTAGAATTCTAATTTCTTGCCTTTTCCACATTAAAATGGAAATATATTCTAGTTATACATGCATATATTAATAAGCCTTTGCCTTTTGCAGCACTGGTCATATGGGTAAAGCAAAAAAAAAAAAAAAAGAAAATCAAAATTCTCTAATAAATGTGGAATCTTCCAGATATGTATTACGAGTTACATTGTAGCGTTATCATTCAGCCAGGAACAACTGGTATTAAGTTAACATTTTCTATTTAAATATTGATTGAAGAGGTAGGCCATATTAATAGTTTTTTTTTTCTTTTGCTATTTTATAATAGTTTAGAATCCACTTGTCTGATTTAGTCTTTGCAATAAATCCTATGTCCACAAGTGGAATGTTCCTGAGCTTTCACGCTGAACATTTTTGCCATTATTACGTCATATGTTTTTGCATTTAAATTAGTTTTGCAACATACAATTTGTAGTTATGCCCAATATGTGATCGTCTTAATAGATCGCTGTCAGCACTGGTCTAGATAACAACAGTTCGAAACTGGGCATACAACTGGACATACAACTGCACATAGCAATCGCAAAAAAACACAAGAGGCCATTGGAATGACAAAATTAGGTTAACATCTTCACTTGGTGTAAAATAGTTTTAATCACGATTATATTCCCAATGTAGACTTTGACTGTCACTGAGCTGTGCTTTTACTTGGCTCGGCTTGTCTGAATAGAAGGAAGTAGGCTATTGGGCTATTTAGCAAAGTCTTCCTGCTACAGACTTCAGTCTCTGAAAGAAACAGTCCCAGCGGAAAAACTCCCAATAGCAGGTTTCCTTTATTATGACTACAGGGGTGGTGGGTGGGGGGGTGACTGGGTTCACCCCGCATTTCTTTTGATTCTTTAAGATAGATACCAGAAAATGATTTTTATACAGGTCTAAGATGCAGGTGGAATGTGACCTATTGAATATACCTGCAGGACAGATAAGATATAGTAAAAACATGATGTCAACTGTTGTCCCGTTAAATGCTGTATGAACAAACAAAATCATGGGGCAGGTTCGGGGAAGCCCAATGGAAGAGATCCTTAGTGCTCAGATGGAGTCATCCGAGACTCACGATTAACTTGAGAGGTCCAGAAGATAGGTCGGAGAATTGTTTAATTGGTTTGTGGCGTAAATGTACCTACAGTACATGGGAGCAGGTACTGCTAAAAATCACTTTTGACTATTTGTGTAAAAAAACAAACCTAAAAAACATTAATAACAAATCACTTGACCGGTTTCTAAATAAATGGTGCCAGGATGTTAATGACTTTGGTTTATTGGTATAAAATAATAATAAATAGGAATCTGGTTTTGGTTAGATGAAACTGGTCTTATGTTTTGTTTTTGGAACGATAAACGTGAATAATTTTAGCATTAAAGTGCTAGCTCACATGGCCGCTACCTTCCATACAGCATGAGAGGAAACCAAGACTCCTTCTCTGTAGACACTTTATCAGTCACAGGATTGTGTACAAGCCTTATCAGTCACAGGTTAGAAGATGAGAGTCCCAATAGATTAGAGGTGACAGACATATTACACCAGCCCTATTGATGTCCCACTAAGTATAAAGAGTGTAAAGTGATTTCATGTCCCCCATTTAACCCTTGACTTGCATTTACTAAAAAGCCTACTGGCTTTTTATGTTGTGTTGTGTTTTCCCTACTAAACCTCTCATCTCCAGTGTTCCCCATGTTATTAATAAGTCGCCATCTTGCACAAATCATTTAAATCTTCTGTCTCACTGGAAGAAACATTTCAAGAACATAGTTTGTGTAGTCTGCAGTCAACGTACTAAAGGTATACGGACTTAACCTCCATATACCAGCGCCGGCCCTGGTACCGTGTTATGTTTGTCTACAGTGTACACGGTGTACAGTACGCCACAAACTTCTGCTCTTACTAATGAGCAACTTTCATATTTTATGTCTGAAACTTGGTTTTCTTTATACAACTATTATTTTACAATGCACATAACCTTTGCATATATATAGACCTATTTATCAATAGGTAACCTATCCATATATATTTCATAGATAGATGTATCTACTTTTAAAACCACATTCACTACTATACGGTATACGTATTCATATACTATAGCAGACAACGAAAAACAACATTTTACCTGAAAGGTGCAGTTTTTGTTTTTAGATAAAAAATAGTGCAGAACCCCCCAAAAATGAAATCTGCAAGTTTAGACAGATGGATATATAGCACAGCAGCGCTGCGTTGACATATTGGTATGCACACAGGAATACACTGTAGGGCAGCTATAAAACTACTGCACTTATACTACGGTGCCAATCAGATCACCATATACCATGTAGGTGACAGCTGTATATTCCTGTTCTGCAATTGCCCAGTTTATGAACAGGTCTTAAAATGGTTTATAAAGACATATAAAAGTTGTAATAGCTGCTATCCAGTTGCAGAAATAATAGTTATTAGTAGGGTAACACATGCAGGTGGTGGGACACTGGGTACTGATATCCAATGCACCTTGTGACAAGTGCATAAATAGCCCAGAATATACATTAGCAGGTAATATGCACAGGGTGCCAGGGTGGCCCAACTTCTGCAGGCACAGCACAGTGATAACGTATGAGCGAGGATGATAATATTAATAATTATTAGTAGTTTTGATCCTACCTCTTCTTCTCCTTTTCTGCAGCCATGGCTTGTGTCTCTGACAATATTATAGATTGCAGCAATTCTGTGCTTCTGGCAAGTGTCCCAGAGGGTGAGGGGAAATCTGTGCTGCTCTGGCCCGGGGCCACGGGGGCCACAAAGCAAAAAGTACAAAAACAACAGAACAAAACGTGGAGAAAGTAAGAGACAGTAGTCGGGTATAGAGAGTGGGCAGTGGGTCCTCGGCGTGTGGGCTCCGGGCTGGCCGTACAGTCTCAGGGCACTGCTGAGGATTGTACAGCCGCCCAGGCAGGGGCAGAGTCCCTGGCAGAGCGGGTGCAGCGCCGTTTATCCGCAGCCGGGCAGAGAGTTGTGTGCTGGGCTCGGAGCTCCCCCTGCTCTCCGGGCTGGTGGTGGGTGGAGAATCTTCAGCTCTATACAGCTTCTCCCGTTCCAGTAGAGGCAACAAAACACATGTCCGGGCTCGGATTGGCGCCGGCGATGCCCGCCCTGCCTGCTGCCAACACCCACGGCCCTCCCACAGCTGCTGCCCGCCTGTATGACAGTGGACGGCACACAGCTGACAGGAGACTCCGGTGGGAGAGTCCCTTCTCCCCTGTGTACTGTACTGCACTATATTATACACATGCTGTACACACTGACAGCGGTGCTGTCTCTCTCTCTATGGACTGGGGCAGATGTACTAGCCTTGGAGAGAGATAAAGTGGGGGAGATACTTCTAATACTGTAATTTCCCAAACACAGCCTCTAACATTCAAATAGGGGACATACACCAACTGCCATTCCAAACTGACTCACTTGTAGTTGGTGGTACTCCAACTCTGGATCGCCCACACGTGACTGATTGCTACTTTATCTCCACTTTATCATTTTTCAAGGCTTAAGCTGCCCACACATAGTGCATTTTGGGCTTGCGCTCCCGCACACATTGCATAGAACAAAAACCTTGTGCTGCACGTACTTTCTGGACTAGATTGCATCAAGTTCAAAACGTATGCTGCTTTAGCACATCGCATGCATTTTGAACTAGATGCGATGCGATCTAGTCCAAAATTTGTGTGGGCAGCTTTAGTTCCAGGGGTGTCTTTAAAGAAGAGGGGGCCTGTGTGCAGCCTCTCTTCAGGCCTGGCGCCCTCCTCTCAGCGCATAAGTGCTGTGAGTAGTAGGGTCTGAGCACTATAGCGCATAGTATGTGCGCATTTCCAGAAAAATTACGCAGCCCCTTGGACTAAGGGGCCCATGTGCTCTGCGCACACTGCACTCATTATAAATACGACATTGCTTAGTACATCTCGCTTATCTCTCTCATAGATAATAATATATACATATATTATTATTATTATTAATATTATACCTTTCTAATCTTGAACCAATAAAAATGTTTACTACAGGTTAGTGTTTTTGACAATGGTAAAAAGTAGCTGTGTGCTTTTTGTTTGGTGTATGTCATTCTCATTTTTTAAAGTTAAAAGCAGAATGTGCAGCACTGAACAAGAAAACAGTAATGGCAGCCGCCTCACCACATAGCTACAACCACACCACAACTAGATGTAACAGTAGAGGAACATTTCAAGATTCATCTCTGTCATTTCACAACACAGATCTTTGGCTCTTGCAAGGCTGCAGAACTGGAGTAACTTGAATTTAAGGAGGCCCTTCCTGGCCTTTCAGTGACCCTCAGCTTTCTTAAAACCATGTCTTACTGTGTGTAAATTTTACAAATTAAGGGATGAATTCAATTGTATTCAACTGTTGGCCCAATGCCTAGGAATCGGATGAAAAGAGCCCAAATTGTACAAGTGGATGGAGGCCTTTAGTTAGTCTTCAGGCATGTATTTCTATAATTTCTTAATTATGTCACTGATTTCTTACCATTTCTTTAAATTGTTATAAACATTAAAGTTGTACCACAAAAAAAAAAAAATGGCAGCACTGGACATTATTTAGTGCCATTGTAACAAACTCCCAAATACTGGGTTCTGGTAGTCTGTCTGGGACCTTTCAGTGTCGCTGGGCAGACTTTTCATGGTAACACCATCCATGTCTTTCCGAAACAGCTCGCCTTGCCTCTTCCCTGACTACCCATTCCTGCCAGTCAAGTCTGGTACCTGGTGTAGGTACTACTGTATTCCTAGATAATACCTACCCTACTTTGTATTACATGCTGCACAAGTAAGCACAATCCAGGACTGACAGTCCCGGATCTATTCCATCTCTCCACATTCCCAATACTAGCTGCATATGCTGTCAATAAGGAGGTGGATGCACCTTGAGATCTGTTATTTGAGTAACATGGGTCCATCTCGCTGCATCAGCCCCAAATTGCCAACAGCACTGAAATACAAAGGTCACAAAGCTGTTATTTTACACCGATTGGGGAGAGCGATAAAGTGGACAGGGATAAAGGAGCAGCCAATCAGCTCCTAAATGCCACATTACAGGCTGTGATTGAAAAAAGTGAAGGAGCTGGTTGGTTGTTACTTTCTCTCTGTCCATTTCATCTATTTTCATGGATTAAGCCAGAGGTGGCCAAACCTGTTCTCAAGGTCTACCAACAGTTAATGTTTTTCAGGCAACCTGTGGATCTATATCAAAGTGCGTACACAGGGGGGGAGATATATTGCTCAACCATATATTGCTGAGCAATATATTGCTCAGTTTCTCCTTTTCATAAGCGACCAGAGATGGCCGGTTTGGCCACCCCTGCCTTAAGGGGTGTACACATGGGCACGTGGGCAGGCAGCTTAGTGCACTGAACAATTTTTGGGGGGCGTACACACGGTGAGATATTGGCTAATGGCCAATTTTAACTAAGGGATTTTGACTTAATTTTGACTAATTAATTATGGCAAGATGCACTGGAGTTTTTGGTACTTATGTATTATCTGGGCTCCCATGTTAAATGCACCCCATTTTTTCATACCCCTACTATCCAATTACGCATGGAGTTGATTTTATATAGTGTGGCGAGCGCAGCGAGCCACCGTGCCCGAAGCGTGGCGAGCGCAGCGAGCCCCGCGAGGGTACGCGGTGTCATAAGAAAAACGGGAGCCCAGATATTACATAAGTACCGAGTTTTTGACTAAGCAATTTTGTCTAATTAATGATAATGTATGACCTAGTAAAAATTGCCTTGCCTGCACAGTCTATCTATGCTATCTAAAAGCAGGAGAAAAACTGGAATATTTTGGCTAACATTCTAGGAGATATTGGGTAGTATTCAATGAGCATTTTGGCGATGTGCAGCGAATCCTGTTTAGGATTCGCTGCACATTCGCCACTGCTCGCTGCGTTCCGGAGCCTCGCCAGCTCCAGTATTCAACGAGTCAGGGGCTTTTAACTCCTGCGGCGAATGCCACAGGGAGCCTGAGGACAGCGGCAGGCAGGGAGATGGAAGTCTCCCTGCCTGCCCCAGAACGTTTGTGGGGGGGAGGTGGGCTCCCCGGGAGCCAGGCAGCACAGGCTGCCCCCCGGGGGTGCCAGCAGGGGACCGGGTATATTCACTACACCCGATCATGCATATGTAATGATCGGGTGCAGTGAATATGTGAATATCTAATGAGCGGCTCGGCTCCGGCCCCCTGCTGGCTGGTCTGTGTAAAAAGAAAAATATATATATTTTTTTAAATTAAATATATATTCGTGTGCTTACAGCACATGAATAAAAATAGCATGCCCCTCCTCAGAATAAAATTCCTGATTTTTTGACACCAAATGTAAAAAACAAAACACTTTATTTTAAAAGTTCACATTCCACTTCACCATAAAAAGATAGCGATTGCTACTCGGTGAATCATGGCGAAAAAAACCTTGAAATGTATTCGCCATCTGGTCATTGAATAGGGTGATTCACCGTTTTAGTCAAAAATTCGCCTTACAGCACAAAATCGCCATAAAAACATGGCGAATCAGCCTCATTGAATACCGCCCATTGACTTTTTAGTCCAAATCTCCTGCCAAAATCTACACCTGTGATTTTGGCTAAAGGCCTGTACACATGGTGAGATATTGGCTAATGGCCAATTTTGACTAAGCAATTTTGACTAGAAGCACAAGAGATTTTAGCTAGATGCACTGGAGAGTTTGACTAAGCGATTTTGACTTATTAATGATAATACAGTATATGACTAGGAGAGCTCCGCCCTCCATCCTCGGAGCTCCCATCCCTGGCCTCCGGCAAGGGGAGCTCAGCGTGGCATGGACGGGGAGGATGCAGGTGGGAGATGGTGACCGGAGAGTCCCTGGTGCCGGGTGAGGCATCCTCCGGATGGAGACACCGCGGCCCCCCCCAGATGCGGAGATGCCCGGCGTGGGGGAGCATCGGCTGCTGGTCGGCCTGCAGGACTGGGCTGCTGCGGGTCAGCCCGGAGAGTGTGCCCTTTGCCCAGCAGCAGTGGAATAGCGGCGGCCAGAGAGATGGCAGCAGGGAGAGGAAGTCCCGGCGGCCATGGAGTCCGGCCTGGTCCGGAAGTGATGGCGCATCTGTGGGTCACACTGAATGTCCAGACGGTGGCGCTGATGGGATGGGGGCAGCCAGCGGCTCAGCCTGGGGATCCCAGGGATGTCATTGCCTGTCCTGGACGTAATGTGACAGCAGAGATGGAACAGCCTGTGGATCCTGGCAGGACCTGCATCACACCGGCATGACCCAGGGGCCGGTAGGATAACCTCACCCCCCACCCACCAGCATGCCGCACAGTGCTGCGGCACCCCCCTGGCATCATTGACTTTCCCCCAGCCTCATTGACTTTCCACCCCATGCTGGCCTTCCCTACAGGAAGATGGCACCGCAAATGGCTACCTAGGAACACTGTGCACTCAGGCTTTTGTAACCCCATGTCTCCCATGTGATAAATTTACTGTCTCTGCTATAATCTGTGCTGTTTTTGCTCATATTGTTACCTACCTGGCTCCTGCAACGACCAGTGGCGCCACTGATGTCTGCCTAGGCGCTGTGCAGCTTGGCGGCGTATATGTTCCCTGTGTGATAACTGTACTGTCGCTGCTTATATTGTTACCTACCTGGC
This sequence comes from Crinia signifera, assembly GCF_055691185.1. Classification (NCBI taxonomy): domain Eukaryota; kingdom Metazoa; phylum Chordata; class Amphibia; order Anura; family Myobatrachidae; genus Crinia; species Crinia signifera. The sequence continues at coordinate 46,231,283 of NC_139219.1, read as the reverse complement.
TGCTGCGGTGACCAGTGGCGCCGCTGATGGCTGCCTAGGTGCTGTGCAGCTTGGTGGCGTATGTGTTCCCTGTGTGATGACTGTACTGTCGGTGCTTATATTGTTACCTACCTTGCTGCTGCAATGACCAGTGGCGCCGCTGATGGCTGCCTAGGTGCTGTGCAGCTCGGCGGGTATGTGTTCCCCGCATGCAATGTCTTAACAAATTGATGCAATCCCCTCCCCCATCCCTGCTCGATGCTGCACTGTAATCCACAAAAAATTCCTAGTGTGCGCAATTAAAGTTGATTCCGATTCTGAACTAGTCAAAATTACCTTGCCTGCACAGTCAATCTATGCTAAGCAATTTATGCTAGACAATATTGCCTAAGGGGCCCATACACGTACCAATTACCCGGTACTTTTTGTGCTAAAATAGCATCGTTGTGCATGCGATGCGATGCTATTTTAGCACAAAAAGTACCAGATAATTGGTACCTGTATGGGCACCTTAAGCAGGAGAAAAAGCGGGAGATTTTGCTAACCTAGGAGATTTTGAGTATATAGTCAAAATCTCTTGCCAAAATCTCACTGTGTGTGTCTATTTGGCAATACTGAAGGCCAATCACTGACTATATAACCAGGCGATAGTGACGCCAATGGGCCGCACATTGCTATCGCCTGCAGTGTACACGGTGCGATTTTGGCTATCCTTCTAGGCAATTGTGACTATCTACTGAAAATCGCCCTAAACAAATTGCACCATGTGCACGTTTATAGAACATAGACACTAGAGATGTGCAGTTTGGATTAAATCGGTTCTTATCACCAAAATCGCAAGTTCGGATTTTTGCGATTGGTTGTCACACCAGCACCCAAAGTTAAATGATGCAAATTTTGCATTCCCTTGTGATGCAGGAACAGATATTTACAAACCACAAAATTGTAAAAAATCATTGCAGCAACACAAATGATCTTCTGCCGAGTGGGGAGCGGAAAGGCTTAGGAAGTCATTATTAAAACCCAGGATAGATGGGAGTGTTCAATACTGGTCAAGTTTTGGGACAAGGTAAAAAGGGTCCTGATTAGCACTGGAATACCTGGTAATGTGTTAAGCCCCAAATGTTGTATATTAAACATCTGTTCAGGTGGGATAGTAGACAAGTATGATAAAATCTACGTAACCAGTATATGTGCAATGGCCAAACTATTGATAGCCAGGTCTTGGCTGGCAAAGGTAGGGCCAGAATTTGCTGCATTCATTGCAATGGTGAACTCTACGGTTATGCACGAGAAATATATATATCTACGGGGGGCAAAAAATATATAAAAATATGGCACAGATGGCAAAATTCTGGGCATATGCCATTAGGTTTTCTTGCACAGTAACACAATCAAGTAGTAAATGTGGGGGGTGTATTTCAGCTGCATAACAGCAAAACACAGTATAGAAGAAAGTACTCGTCTTTATTGTATAATGTACTAATATATGAAGTAACACGTGTAATTTGTTTTTTTTTACATAGTATATGCGAATAGATAAAAGTAATATAAATGATTAGTTTCACAAAAGATAGCAAAAGGCACACGGTTGTAGTATAGATTTGGAGTAAAGTGTACAGTATGTGGCAATGTGTGGTAAGGTCATCAGTAGAAATGTACAAGTAAAAAGTTGGTTATTTTGTTATATAGATACCCTCATGACAACACAGAGTATATATGTGGATAGATTACACGGTATGACAAACTGATATGAGAACCAGTGGGAATTCTATAAGCAGGTATACGGGGCTCAATAAAGCAACTGAGACATGGTTGCATTAATAATCAGGTAAATAGAGGTTAATGAATCAGGCACCTCACTGTTCATAAATGTTGTATATGTTAGTATGTGAATTTTGTATGTAATTGTTATTTTATTTGTGTGTTAAGGCAGAATGGATTCTTAAGTGAAAAAATTAATTCTCCACGCTGTTTGCATACAGTTATGGAGTTCGCTACAAATATTCTGCTTTTTTATTTGAAAAAAATAAAAATATTAAATGTAAAACCCAGGATAGATAAATTGCCTTCATCACCTGAATCCAGGACTTTTCAATATGTCCCACAAGGTGCATACATACTGGGCCTCTTTGCTGAGAATCATGTGAAAATCACTGACCGGAAAATTGCTCAGTGCATATACACCGAGCAATTTTCACCCTGCCCAGTGATTTTCAGGGGTGGTGAACCACTTTCCACAGTAGGAGACTGGAGAAGCAGGCCAATGGACGGCGGCGGTTGGCAATAAAGCGTTGGCAGGGGGGCAGTTGGGGTCCATAGCGTCTGTTCAAGCAGCAAAGGGGATGGGGGCTGGCCAGCAGCTTACAGAGCCGCTGGTCAGGCCCGCAATGCGGCGAAAACGGGGCGGGCCTCACGAGAATGATGCGAATTTAAGCCATGCCCCCTATTTTTCGGGCTGCTGTGCATAGGCGTGCAGCATTTGAGGGGTGTGTCTATCATGCCTATGGGCTTCTCTCCGCAGTGCTGAGTGAGGGATCCATCACGGATCCCTCCCAGCATTCCCCGCGGCCAGTGCCATCACTCTGCAGTCTGCAGATGCGCTCCTGGGTCTCAGACGAAGAAGTCCAGGGACAGTGCTGCATCACAAAGGACAGCACTTATTACAGGGCCGTAACTAGGGGGGGGGCTAGGGGGTCACGCGCACCGGGCTCTGGAGGCAGGGGGTGCTAGTGTGAGCAGCGGCAGCAGCGGGGAGCTAGCGCCGCAGACATAGATCTATGTCTGCGGCGCCGCGGCCACTTCAAAGATGGCCGCCGCCATGAAGAAGATAGACACTAGAGGTGCGCTTGACCTCTAGTGTCTGTGATGAACACAGTGCGCCCAGCGATACGCGCTGGGGCTGGACCTGCCCTGCCTGTCTCCTCAATGGCACCATGAGGGAAACTACATCTCCCTCCCCCTGCAGCAGCGCCGTGGAGGAACTGCAGATCTCTTCCTCCACATCCTCTTGCGCGCTGCTCAGCCAGAGCCTCTCGGTTGCACAGTCTGGATTCCTCCTGCAGCAGGCACCCCCTTCGCCCTGTCCCTGGATCCACTGGCTACCTGGACACCCTGCAGCTCCCCCCACAAATTGGTGAGTGCCCAGGGATTGACCCCCCTGTACCCCCTTCCCCCATGTGTGACACCTTGTCCCCTGTTACCCCCTTCCTCTGTGTCTGTGACCCTATCTGCCCCAATTTCCCTGGTGTCTGATCCCCTCTTCCCCTTATGTGTGTATGTGAAACCTTTTACCCAAATAAAAATGTGTAATGGGCATTACGGTGTGTGGTATAAATTGTAATGGGCATTACGGCATGTGATATTATGTGTAGTGGGCATTACGGTCAGTGGCATTATGTGTAATGGGCATTACAGCATGTAATATGTGTAAGGGGCATTGCAGTGTGTAATATTATGCGTAATGGGGATTAGCGTGTGTGGCATATGTAATGAGCATTACGGTGTGTGTCATTATGTATAATGGGCATCACAGTGTTTGGTATGTGTACTGGGCATTATGGTGTGTGCTATAATGTGAACTGGGCATTATGGTGTGTGCTATAATGTGTACTGGGCATTGCGGTGTGTGTTATAATGTGTACTGGGCATTACGGTGTGTGTTATAATGTGTACTGGGCATAACGGTGTGTGCTATAATGTGTACTGGGCATTATGGTGTGTGCTATAATGTGTACTGGGCATTAAGGTTTGTGGTGTAATGTGCTCTGGGCATTACGGTTTGTGGTGTAATGTGCTCTGGGCATTACGGTGTGTGCTGGAATGTGTACTGGACATTACGGTGTGTTCTATAATGTGAATTGATACTACTATGTGACCACACCACTTCCCCCCCACCCCCCAAGGCACTGGGGGCACATCACTCCCCCCCCCCCCCCCCAAGGCACTGTCCCTGTTTAATGTCACCCTTCTGCTGTCAGTAAGCACATAAATGGCTTCTGATTAATGTTTTTCTTTCTGTGCAAAACCAAATGCCAAATGTGTGCCTGCTTCTGAAAAAAAAATAATATATATATATATTTTTAGGGCACTAAATGTATGTCTTGCCCCGGGCACCAGAAACCCTAGTTTCGGCCCTGCTTATTACAAGTCCTTTGCTTTACTAATTGCATATGTTAGAGCATATGCGATTAGTATTGATGCGGTAGCCGACGGAGGGGGGGGGGGGGGGGTAAGGGGTGGCAAATGTTAGAGACTCCCGCCCTCTGCCTCTACATCCCCACTGCCTCACTCTGTCCTGCTGTCTCTGTCTCTAGGTCCCCGCTGCGTCTGTCTCTAGGTCCCCACTGCCTCTCTCTGTCTCTAGGTCCCCACTGCCTCTCTCTGTCTCTAGGCCCCCACTGCCTCTCTCTGTCTCTAGGTCCCCACTGCCTCTCTCTGTCTCTAGGCCCCCACTGCCTCTCTCTGTCTCTAGGTCCCCACTGCCTCTCTCTGTCTCTAGGTCCCCACTGCCTCTCTCTGTCTCTAGGCCCCCACTGCCTCTCTCTGTCTCTAGGTCCCCACTGCCTCTCTCTGTCTCTGCTTCCTCTGACTCTATATCCCTGCTGCCACTCTCTGTCTTATCACACTACAATATCCACACCTCATGCATACCTCCTAACTTTTGAAGTTGGGAGGTTAGGACGTTCGCGCGGCCAAAAGGGGGCGCGACCTCGAGAAAAGGGGGCGTGGCCTCACGGGGTGACGCGAACTCCAGCCACACCCCCGTTTTCTCCGCTCGTCAGCGCTGAATAGATGCTGTGCGCATGCGCACAGCGTCTATTCTTGGCAAGCTGGGGGGGCTCCCAACTGTCCCCCCACCGCGGGACAATGGCCGCCCCGGGCGGGACGCGGGAACGTCCCTGAATATCGGGACGTTCCCGCGGTAAGCGTGACAGTTGGGAGGTATGCCTCATGTGTGACACAAGCTCTACAAGTGAGGTGCAGTCAGCTGACGTAGAACCCATCCTATTAGACTTCAGCGTTTTGTCTCTTAAAATTATAAGAAAAATACAAAGGAGATATTATAAATATCATTTTTGAATTTTTTTAAACAAATTTTAGAGTCAAAACTCTGGAGATTGACAGGTGAGACACTGCCTTACCTGCCTAACTTCCCTGCACATTTCTCATCAAGACTCACCAGATATCCAGCAGCGTATAATTCTGCACCTGTGTAAAATGTTCATATACAGTATATGTGTGTGTAAATTTGTCTCTGACCTCACCAAATATCACTGCTACATACCCACTCTAGTAGAAATCTGATTTGGGGGCCCTTCAAAAATGTTGCTGTGGGGCCCACAAAGTTGTAGTTACGCCTCTGACAATCAGGAGACAATATAGATGATAAAGGGACAGAGTTACAATAGAGCAGGCGGAGCTTCTCTGCAGACATCTCTCTACAATCAGCTGATTACATTCTTGCACAGAGATTCACATTTGATTGGATTAAAACCTTTGTCTCTGCCCATAATACCTCAGATGTGTATTGCAGGGTATATTTACTAAAATGAGGGTTTTCAGAAGTGGAGCCCATAGCAACAATGCAGATTCTATTAACCATTTGTCTATCACATTCTAGAAGAAAATAGCTATTAGTATTATTATTATTCTGAACCTATGACTTTATAGAGAGCCGTTCATGTTCATGTTGGGGGAAATTTACTAAGGTCAAGATGCCTATTTCAGGTGTATTTGTAGGTATTTGTATGCAATTACAACTGCCTACATGTATTTTCGCCATTTACTATGCCGAAACTACGACAGTTCGTATTCAGGGCACATTCCTATTCATATTTCCAAAAACGAATGTATACGATATCGGCAGAATAGAAGTAAGAATCACCATTCATTCAAATGGTGATTCCTAATTTACTAAGAGGCCGTATGTAAAATACAGCCGGTAATTGCCACGATACAGCCGCTAATTGCCGCAAAAATACGCCTGGAAAATAAGACTAATTTTCCAGGTGTATGTGGCAGAAGCCTGCACTGATCAGTCAGATCCGTGCAGGCTGCAGTGTAAAAAGAATTAAAGAAATAAATCATTTAAAAAAACAGCGTGTGGTGTTCCCCGATGGCCGTAACCAGCCCGGGGCTCAAAGAAAGCTGCCATATTTACAATTCCTATTTGGGGAAAAATATGATTGATGACGATCGTATTCAGTCGTATTACGAATACGAATATGACTGAGACATATTCGTGTTCTTAGTAAATTTCCCCCATTATCTTTAATCTTGCAAGCATTGTCTACTTCAAAAGGGGCCTCATACTGAGATTTCACACCCACACAATAGGTATGGAGTCTCACACCTCTCCACAAACATGCTTTGTTCTCAAATTATTTTGGGGGACTTTAAATCAGCAACAGAAAAGAAGCTAGTTTATTGAATTTCTCCTTACCTAAAATATACCGTTGGGATTAGAGAATAACCAAGATATATTGGACCCTGTTCATAAACCCAATATCATTTATGTATCACACACAGAATTTAAAAAAGTTTTAAAAAAAATGTAATCGCCCCTTTTTCAGCAGACACAGGCCATATTTACCCTCTCGTTGATGAGTCAATTTATCTATACACCTCCAGATTTATTATTAAACTCCACTCTACCATGTGCTGCAGTTCCTATTGTGCAGCTTTCCATTCTTCAATCCCCTGGCATTTTCTATGAGGAGTGCCAAATGTCCAAGCCTGCCAATGTAAGCCACATCAGTAGCGCACGCAGGGGGTTTTCTGAGCACCCAGAAACCCCCCAGGAGTCTAAGGGCCCTAGGCTGAAAGCTGAGGGTCTCCTCTTTCCATGGGTACAAGAATTTTAATCGGCCCTTGGGAACCGGAGATATCTGACTTCAAAACAGTGGTCCCCATCCAAGCCTGTTAATTGCTCTTCCCAGTCAGATATTTCAGGTTCTGTCTGACTTAGAGTTTTTCTGAGGGTATATTCCAAAAGCTGGGACTCTCCCCCTTTGATGAATACTAGTAGCTTGTCTCTACTGTTCCCAGAACTAGAGATATCAGCCTTCCAGCAGCTGGTTACTGCTCCAGCTCCACACACCTGGTATGTAGTTTTATATACTCATTGGCAGATTGCTCTGCCTCCTGAATTCTGATTTGGTAGGTGGGATTCTCTCGTTTTTAATTCCATTAAAATCTAAGAAATCTATTTCTGGGAACTGGAGATATCTGCAGTCAAGCAAGCTGTCCTCCCACCAGAAAATTATGAATAATAAGCCCACTCCACTATACACCCCTCCTCTGCGTATTAAACCTCCTCTATCACCCTGGAAGTTATGTGTCAGGGCCCCTTCATTCAGCCCAATGCCCCCTTCTCCCACCCGATCTCCCACCATCTGTGCAGTAAAGGGGTAATTAGTGGAAATTACTGATCCAGGCCCTACATGCTGAGTGGTTGATATAATACCCCCTACCACCCGGGGGACATCAAAGCTCCCCCCACCCCTACCGCTGGAGGATCGGTAGGGGCCCCAATACATTGCTATGCCCAGGGGTCTACACTGCTGTTATGTATGTATATGTGCATGTGTGTGTATTATTTTAATATTATTATTATTTATATACATTTGGTCTATCTATAATACTTTAACTGACCCGGCATATACTGGGTCACCTAAGTGTCCATCTCCATGCTTTGCTCCGCCCCTCTGGAAACCCCCTTCTGAAAATCCTGCGTTTGCCACTGACATGTCTTCAAGGGCAAGATTTGGCACAACAGATCGTAAAAAGATGTCCCCACAATTACCTGAATGTTGTATCTCATCACATCACCTGTTATCTGGATCTTGCCTCAAGCAAGTTTTTAATAACTGTCCCGGCATTTGCAAAAATAGTTTAATGCTCTTTGCAGACACATATTTTTCCTGAGCCACTAAAGCAGGGGTGGGGAACCTCAGGCCCGGGGGCCGTATGCAGCCCCTGTAGCTGGTCTGAGTGGCCTGCTCACCCACCTGGCGACTTTGCCGGGAGTCAAGTACAGGGGAATTCTCGCAAGAGGTCGGTAGTTCTCACGAGATTCCTCTTAATCAATAGCAGCAGGAGACTGTCAGTCCTATTCTGCAGCAGCCACCGGAGCAGGACAATTTCTAAGAGAAATTTTTACATATGGCCCCCGAAGGATTTTTTCCCCATACAAACGGTCCTTGGCACAAAAAAGGTTCCCCACCCCTGCACTAAAGGAAGCAATTGTTAGAACTCTTAAAAACCCTAATTTGGATCCCAACTACATAACTAACTACAACAAACTAGTATCAAACCTTCCTTTTCCAGAACAGGTTATTGAGAACGTGGTTGCAACTCAACTAGAAATTGCCACGTATGTGTTTCTTGCAGAAGAAATGTGGCCTGTACAGCTAGAATAAAAACTTGGAGGTCTTCCTTTAGTTAGTATATGCCTCAGTGATGCCGGGATTGAACCAGCTATTTATTATATGCCAAGATTCTGGCTATTTAGGATTTACCAAAATATACTGGTTTTTCCACAAGATACTTGGATTGAACCAGCTATTCAGAATTCGACACAAAACACAGGGATTAAACCAGCTACTTAAGATTCACCAATGGATCCTGATCCAGCTATTCAGGATTCACCACAAATGGGACTAAACCAGCAGGATTTGCCTCAAGATCCCAGATATTGACACAGCTATTCAGGATTGAACATCTGAAAAATGTCTGCGGACACAGTCCTGGTTCAAATAATTTCTGAATAGCATAGGTGTAGCATTGGTAGTGCTGGTGGAGCTTGTGCTCCAGGTGCCTTCTATGGCTAAGGTGCTGGCGCTGCTGCTGATCAGAGGGGAGGAAGGGAGATGCCAGTGCTGCAAACCACTCGGAGAATGTAAGGGCATGGGTGCTACGGGGAACAGACACCCACCCTGCAACAAGTCCCAGGGAAAAATAGAGCAGCAGAGCTTAATGGTAGAAGGTGCCAATCCCCATCAGGTACCTCTGCAGGGTCATATTAGTCCCTCCCCCTTCCTGACTCTCCCTGAGGCTGTCATACTCTATCTTCCACTCTCTCCCTGATGCTGTCACAATCTCTCTCTCTCTCTCTCTCTCTCTCTCTGATGCTCACTCTCCCTCTCCCCCTGATGCTCCCTCTCCCTAACCCTGTCTCTCTCTCTCTCCCTGTCTCTCTCCCCCTGAAACCTTCACTCTCCCTGACACTGTCACTCTCTCTCCCTGACACTATCACTCTCTCCCTGATGCATTTTTTCTCCATCTCTCTCCCTGAAGCTGTTGATATTTCCCTGATGCTCTCTCTTCCACTATCTCCCTGATAATGTAATTCTCTTTCTGTGATGCTCTCATCCCCTGATACTGTCACTCTCTCTCCCGGACCTTCTCTTTATCCCTGATGCTGTCACTCTCTCTTACTCTCTCGCTGATGCTGTCACTCTCTCTCCCTGACACTGTAATTTTCTCCCTCCCTACCTGATGGTATCTCTACCTCTCTCTCTCTCCCTGATGCTGCCACTCTCCCTGATGCTATCTCTCTGACTCTCTATCCCCCTCTCTCCTTGACTCACTCTCTCCCTGATGCTGACACTCTCCCTGATGCTCTCCTTCTCTCTCCCTGATGCTGTTGCTCTATCTCCTTGATGCTCTCTTTCCATCTCTCTCCCTGATGCTGTCTTTTTCATTGATGCTCTCCCTCTCTCTCCCTCCTTCCCACTCCCTGACACTGACACTCTCTCTCTCCCTGATGCTTTCTCTCCCAATCTCTCCCTCCCTCTCTCCCTGATGCTGTCACTCTCCCTGACACTCACTTTCCATGATACTCGAGTGCTATTCGATTGATAATACTGTCCCTCACTCTCCCTAATGCTCTCACTCTCCCTGACGCTCTCCCTCTTTCCCCTGATGTTGTCCTCTCTCCATGATGCTCTGTCATTCTTTCTCCCTGATACTGTCACTCTCTCTCCCTGACCTTCTCTTTAGCCCTGATTCTGCAACTCTCCCTGATGCTCTCTCTCCCCCTCCCTCCTTGACTCTCTGTCTCCCTCTCTCCCTAATGTTGTTACTCTCCCTGTTGCTCTCACTCCTCTCTTCCATATGCTGTCACGCTCTCTCCCTGATGCTCTCTTCCCATCTCTCTCCCTGTCTTTGTCATTTTCTCTGATGCTCTCTCACACCCTGCCGTCTGGAATTCCTCTAGCCGGGCAGAGTGATCACTTTGTTGGTGTGGTGCGTCTGCCCTGTAGGCTGTGTCCCTCTGCAATCCCCATACCCAGCAGTGGGCATTCCCCTTTCCCTGCACGCTGTGTAAGTTGTAAACAGCGCGCCTTATGAGAGTAGGTGATTCCGCACTCAGGGCCTCCGAGAGGGGAGGGAGGCGGGTACAATTTACCTGGGCCCGGTCATGTCAGGGGGGCCCGGGTTTGAGCTCACGCACACTTTTTTTTTGTATTCGTTCGGCGCCTTTGCTTGTGGCCGGGAGGAGGTGGATGAGCTGAGCTATGTAGTGGCTGCTCATTCCCTACATCCGTTCCCGGCCACAGCTTCCTGCAGACTCCGCAGCAGTAAACTGACTGCCTGTCCATGACAAGTGATTCACACGCAGCCAGTCGAGTCCACCACTGCGGAGTCTGCAGGAAGCTGTAGCTGGGGGAAAGGGACGAACATACTAGGGAGGGAGGGGCAGCTGAGGGAGGCTGTGAGGACGGAGGAGAATGGTGGCAGACTTAAAGGAAAACACCACTGCCCACAGTGACAGTAGTCATCCCCCACCTGCCTCAGTCACTGCCTTATCATCAGACCGCTCCGCTCCACACCCCACCCCCTCCATCAGTTCGGGTGTGCTGTGTCACATCACATGGCAGGCTGCCGCTGAAGAACTTAGGAACTGGACTAGGCAACGGAGGAGCTGCTCAGCTAAGAGTCAGGTTGACTGGCAGTGCAGGCCTCATGGTGGGCGGAGCTTATGGAGCAGCACAGTGTTCTTCTTAGGCTGTGATCGTGATGGGAGAGAAGCTGAACTGACTGAGGTGTTCGTCATCAGAGGAAAGGTGAGGAGAGGGGACTAACATGCAGGGCATACTCACAGATAGGAAGTGCCACTGACATAAGGGGGCCCACTGATGCTTCTGCAGTTGCTGCAGCCTGAATCTCACTCACAGTCTGCATGTACAAGTGTGAGTGGAAGAAGCAGCTTGGGGCTGGGTTTATCAGCACCACTGGGCATATCTGTGTCAGTCTTAAGAAGGTGGCTTGGTGGGGTTGTGTGCCCCCTCCTGGGGAATGGACTTGCAGGAAGCTGGTTGGGTTAAGGGCCCCATACATCAGCAATTAATTGTGACAATTTTCAGATATGGAGATGATTGCCACAATTAATTTTAGATGTGTGGGCTCCCCCTTTTGGCAATCACAATCACAATCGCCAATCGATTGCTTAATCAGGTTTTTAAACATGTTTAATAATCTGGTATTATCTGCAGATCTTGTTTAGATGTGTGGGCATTCCCAATTCGTTTTCTTCATCTATTTACATTATGAACAGCTGAAATGACAATCGATTGGGGCAATTTCCAGATATGAAGATGCAATTTTTAGATGGAAAAATCTGCCGATCACTAAAAAAAACTGTAATGTGTGGGCAAAGTCGGATAGATCTGAAAATCCATTTATCTGGCCAAAATATCCCTATATCTGAAAATCCATAAATTGTGATTGCTGATGTATGGGGCCCATTACTCCACCTTCTATCACTTATCCCCTCTACCCCATTTATACCTCGGTCATCTACCTCTCTCCCCATGTGTGCCTCTTCCACCTCCCCTCCCCATGCATACCTCCCCTCCCAATGTGTGCCTCTTCCACCTCCCTCTCCCCATGTATGCCTCCACCTCCCTCTCCCCATGTGTGCCTCTTCCACCTCCCCTCCCCATGCATGCCTCCACCTCCCCTCCCCATGTGTGCCTCTTCCACCTCCTCTCTCCATGCATGCCTCCACCTCCCCTCCCCATGTGTGCCTCTTCCACCTCCCCTCCCCATGCATGCCTCCACCTCCCCTCCCCATGTGTGCCTCTTCCATCTCCCCATGCATGCCTCCACCTCCCCTCCCCATGTGTGTCTCACATTCTCCCCATGTATGCCTTTGTCACCTCCCTCTCCCCATGTGTGCCTCTAACACCTCCCCTCCCCATGTTTATCAATGCTGCATTCTTCCCATGTATGCCTCTGTCACCTTCCTCCCCCCTTGTGTGCCTCTATCACCTCCCCATGCATGCCTCCACCTCCCCTCCCCATGTGTGTCTATGACACATTCTCCTCATATATGCCTCTGTCACATCTGCTTGGTGTGTCAGCCCTGGACCCCTCACAGTGCACTAGGCTGTCATCCCCACAACAGCTGGAGCTGCCGCTGGGCCCTTCTGCTGCTGCTGAATCCTGCTGGTTGCAAGGCTGTGTTTCCCACCACTGACCCTCTTACAAACCCTGCTGGAGCCCACCCCATCCCCACTGTTGCTGAAGCACCGCCAGACTCCATCACTGGACCCCTGGTAGGTAGGCTTGCACATTAATTAGCCCACTATAATGCATCTCTGTCCCTGCGTCCCCGCCATCTCTGTCCCTGCCTCCCCGCCATCTCTGTCCCTGCGTCCCCGCCATCTCTATCCCTGCGTCCCCAACATCTATCCCTGCCTCCCCGCCATCTCTGTCCCTGCATCCCCGCCATCTCTATCCCTGCGTCCCCAACATCTATCCCTGCCTCCCCGCCATCTCTGTCTCTGCGTTCATGGTTTCTCTGTCTCTGCATGTGGCATAATGTGAATTTTGGCTCAATTTATGTGGCGTAATGGGAATTTTGGCTCATGCTGTGTTTTTTTGGCTAATTCTGTGAGGCATAATGTGTAAGGGGTTTACTATTGTATTGAATAAGGGGTATATGGTGTGGTACACTACACTCAAGGATATGCCCCCTTTTGAGTGGCCACACCCCTTGAACGTAGCATATGCCTTAGGCGCACATATTACTTCTCACTTTTCCATCCTCCTATGTGCTAAATATGCGCCCAAAATTATGTGGTCTCATCCCCCTCCAGCGGGGCCCTGGGAAGCTGTTGTACCGGGGCCCAGGATTTCTCTTGGCAGCCCTGTCCGCACTGTGGCAGTGAAAGAGCAGTGACAGAGTGTGTGCAGCGTGTCCCTGGGTCCCGGCAGCTATGCCCGCCGGAGGCAGCTGTCAATCACCACCAGAGAGTTTCCTGTATGTAGCGCCGCAGTGCTACATACATGGAGTCCAGTGCTCTGCTTGGCACCCTCTCACCACGCCGAGGCTTCCCTCTCACCATACCAGGGCCATAGTTGCCAGATCATCCCTTTAATAAGCCCAACATATAAATTACACAGGTTCTTGACTAATTTTTTAACTTTTCAAATGTAAACACAGCTGTTATGGTTGGGAGGTGACAGAGTTCAAGAGTTCATACCAACGGTCATTACATTTGAAAAGTTTGAAAACTAGTCAAGAACCTGTGTAATTTATATGTTGGGCTTATTAAAGGGATGATCTGGCAACTATGACCAGGGCCCTCTCTCTGGCGCGGTGTCTCCGATGTCACCTGAATGGGGCTCCCCCTCTCTGGAATGGTGTCTCCCATCTCATTTGGCCGGTGCTCCCTCTCTCCAGTGCGGTGAGGAGGAGGGAGTGGGGTAATCCCCACTGGTAGCAAGCAGGTACCCCTGGCAAAGAGCTCAGTGGCGTAAGTATAAATTGAGCCACCACCCCCCCCCGCGCTGGAAATTTTGGCAGCACCCCTCCGTAAAGTAAAGCCCCCCCCTAAAATAAAGCCTGCCCCCCACACCCTGCCTTACCCTGGTGCTTACTGCCGGGGCCGGGACCTGCAGATCTACTTTTCTGCGGTCCCGGCTCTCCTCCTGGTTGGTTCCTGCTATTGAAAACGACCCTCACAAAATGGCTGCACCTAACAGCAGATCATTTTCGAGGATGCTAGAGGAGGCCACCGCCTCAATAGCCCTGCAGATCCCCGGCGCCCACACTTAATCACCGCCTCCCCATGATCCTGGCATCTGCTATTGTTACGCCACTGAAAGAGCCTGTACCTCTGGCCAAAAAAATGTACACCTGGCATCAAGCAGGCAACCCTTGGCAATGAGCATGTACCATGGCAATGAGCATGTACCCTGGCAACGAGCATGCAGCCCCTGGCATCAAGCGTGCAACCATAGCAACAAGCATGTAGGTAAGCGGCACTTATGTGGCATAATGTGTAATGGGCATTACGGAATGTGGTATATGTAATGGGCATTATGGCGTGTGGTATAATATGTAATAGGTATTATGGCATAATGTGTAATGGGCATTACAGTGTGTGGTATAACTTGTAATGGGCATTACGGCATGTAATGAGTGTGTGATGTGTAGTAGGCATTACATTGTTTGCATTTTTTAGTTTGGGGGTGTGGGCTGAGAGACTTTTTTTAACTGCAATAAATAGCAATAGGCAGTGCCAAAAACGCCCTATTACAGTGCAGTGCCCCACTATTTTTATTGCAAAGACCTCCCCCCCCCCCCCCCCCTCCCCCCGGCTACTTCTTTTTTTTTTTTTTTTTATGACTTCACATAACATTCAATATGTATTATATCTTTTACATATCTACATAAACAATTTCATCTATTACATTCATCACGTCATATCAAGGCCTATCCGGGCCTAAGCTTTTATCTTACGTATTTCATATTACGTCCTTCCCACTTCAATCTTACCAACTTTCCCTATCATTCTAAACCTTTCATCCCTCACCTTTCACCCTTCCTTTTATAACAGGGTTTCCTTTTAACCAATTATAATCTACTTTGACTTCTAAAAATTTTTTCAAGTTCGGGATTTTGGGGAAAGGAGCAGTAGCCCATAAACCAATAGTACAGTAAACCAAAACGTACCGATGGGGGATTATTCTTTCAGCGGTTTAACTTATTTCAATATTTCAGTATTTATATATTCATGAATTCATGACCTCCCAGAAGGTTTCTCCTGCCCCTTCCATATAGTATTTCCATACATTCCATTTTTTTTTAATTTGCTATTTTCTATTATATCATTTGTTTCCATTCTAAAGGCAGTGTTAACCTTATTCATAATCAGTGATATATGTGGCGTTTGCTCCTGTCTCCAATATTGAGCTATTCCTGTTTTGGTTGCCATAAATAATTGATTTAGAAAATATACATTTTTTTGTTTGGAGTCTTTCGGGTATATGTGCAAGAGAACCTTCTGCGGGGTCAATTCCACCTCTTCCCCTATCACCTGTACAATTACATCCTCTACACTTCTCCATAACTCTTTTATCTTATTACAGGTCCAAAAAACATGTATCAAATCTGCTCCTCCTTCCCCACATCTCCAGCAGACATTTATCTGGGCCGGCTACTTCTTGATGCCGCCCAGCTGGAAAAATATTCGGGGGAGAACACTGACCTTTGGGATCAGGCAATGGGGTCAACAGCCAAGGTTTATTGGGGTAACCTGCATCACCTATTGAGTATGAAAAAAAAATATCTTTTTTAAGTTTTTATTACCCAAGCCACACACACACACACACAAAAAAAATTCTAATATTATTTATCAGCCAGCCATCGTGCATCTTTCCTGACTCGAAGTCTTTAAACAATAATGACTGGCTTAGAATGAAGGAGTCATGGGTCGACCTAAGAAATCCCACACATATATCAGTGATTGTCATCGTGGAATCACACAACATTTGCACATTCAGGGAATGGAAGTACTTTGGATTCCGATAACATTCTTCTAATTCCCTGGGTGGTGCAATTTGCACATGCGTGTAGTCTATCGTGCCCAGAACATTGGAAAAATTCTATTTTTGATAAAAGACAAATTTAAGATCTCTAAATCCGCTGTCTGTATCTCACAATTTACCAAACTGTGTCGTTAATTTACGGAAAGCCTTAATGACCTGGGATATATAACGCAAATGAGTAGGCTGTGAAAAAACACAATTCTGAGACAAAGTAGGCTGAAATGTGCTTGACGCCCCCGCCCCAAAAAAATGTAAAGCAACTAGTAGTTTTTGAAATCCACGGGGAGACTCTCCAGTACACCCCTAGTGCAATTCTGGTGTGGAGGTGGAATTGAAACATGCACTGACTCACTCAGTGTAGACAATTCCTGACCACGATCCTGAAGTCATCTTCTGCATCGCCTCAAGTAGCCTCCATTTTGTAGACAGTGTAAAAATATATGTGCATAATGACAGAACAAGGATTGCCCTAAAATAAGCTATACGAACAGCTGACTGCAATAAGCTGCTATCTCCTTAAAGTCTCATATAGCAGTAACTGTTATGAGGGGTGAATGGTCTCCTGGGTAAAAATCACCATCACATGGGTAGAAAAGTGCATTATGGTTAGTGAAAGGAAAAAAAAAAATATATGTATATATATATATATGAGATAGAAGGGAGTTCAGAGTGCGCCTCAAATTACAATCACAAATAATACTTCAATGAGTTACAATAAAATGTTTTAAAAAAAACAACTTTTATTCAAAAGTGTCTTCTGCAAGATAGCACCAATAGCAAACGTTAGCGCGGTCTGGGTATCTTTTTCTTTAATATATATATATATATATATATATATTTTTTTTTTTTCTTCTATAGACCATATAAAAAAACTCAAAGATTAATATATTTCAAACAAGTAGTCATAAATACATATAGATAAATATAGAGAAATCATAAAGAAATATATAAAAAAGGAAACGTATGATGCTTTCAAGCCAAATAGCAGTTGGATGTACATTTGCGAAAATCACCTCATAAATCATCGAAAACAATTAGATTATATGACATTGAATACGTATGCGTGCAAAGGTAGTGTTTTACATGAAACATCTTCGCAAAGTAGGAACTTTTGCTGGGTGAAAGACGCGTAGCGAAGCGAGGTGGAACAAATTTGCAAAGTCTGAAAAGACAGAAATTGGTCAAGCCTGTTTCCGCTCATTTTTCCCATTTTGATACAGGTTTAATACACCAATAATTTGATTTGTTACCCCCCAGATTGCACATTCACCTCCCCAATAAAAAAAAGTCACAGTGATTATTTTAGTCAAGGAATTTCTTTACATGAACATTTAAAATAAAAAAAAAAATCATACTACCTGAAATGGTACGGTTCAAACCCGGGTTTTTAAAAATCCCGGGTCCATTGCAGGTGCGCAGGACCCGGGACTTTAGAGGACTAAAATCCCGGGTAGAGCCTTTCAGACATACCATAGTCCCGGGATTGTGCGCGTGCACGTGAAAAATCCCGGGATTTTGCCGTATGTCTGAAAAGGGTATCACTAATTCTCTGTTTAATTGTGTTTCATTTTATTCAAGTTTAAATACTCTCGTTAACCTGTTTAAAAGGCTTAATTATATAAACATTGTTTTCTTCTTTAGCCACTTGCATTGTACTTTTCACACCCTGTATCCTGTAGCACTAACGGTTCGGCCCTCAGGGCGCTTTAAAATTGCCTTTTGTCCAAAGATCTCCCGCTGTCAAAGCAGAATGGAGACTTGCTTAGCTCATGATGCCACACACAGGGCCAGAATCACTAAGCTTCAAAAGTGATAAAATGGAGAGTGATAAACATCCAGCCAATCAGCTCCTGTCTGACATTTTTCAAACATGAATATACGGCTGCTAAATACAAATACGAGTCAGCAGCCTGCATGGATCAGTCAGATTCGTGCAGGCTGCAGTGTAAAAAAATAGAACAGATTAATAAATCATTTAAAAAAAAAACGGGCCACCCCACAGCCGCAACCAGCCTGGGCTCAAAGAGCTGATCCTGATTAAAAATTCATTTGAACAATTGATATAAGGGTTTCCCTGAATTTTGAAACCAGCACCAGGCACAAGGGCCAGTCCTGGTTCCCAAAATACGGGGACCAAAATGAGTAGGGGTCCCCCGTATTTCAGCAACCGGCAAGTCCCCCCAGCCAAAGCATTCACCCCCTGACTGGTTGCCTGGGCTGGGCCCTGGGGGAGTTGGAAGCCTCCCAATGAAGGGGTCCTCCCCTCCAGAGTTACCCCTGCCTGTGCTGAAGCCTGGTGCTGTCCTCGGTGCCGCTGGGGTGTGGGCACCGGGCTGATGCTTTTGTGTAAAACAAAGACGAACCTTTTGGGTTCTGATGTGGAACTATGAGTCCCAGCTAGCCTGGACTGCATACTGGGACATGGAGAACCAAGTGCAGCCCATTAATGGGCTTGCATGCGGCCCATTAATGGGCTTGCTAGGACTCTTAGTTCCACAACAGAACCAATAGGCAAATAAAGACACAGACACACCAGAAAATTAAACTTTATTTCATACAGAGCCCACACATACCAACTTGCCTATCTTGATATGTAGATCGGTCCACTTCTCCAGCAGAAATCCAATTTGTGGGTACCTGTGGAAGGAAACCATACTTTCCACCTCCTAGCCGTGGATCGTTTCCTCTTCGATCCCTGTAGGCATCCACGTACTTGGCAAAAAAAAGAAAACGCCGGCATGTGATCCCTACAGACACTGGCAGAAGCTGCAGAAGGTTTGTTTACATTCTGCGGCTCCTCCCCCTGAATAGGCATCTAACAGCCAATCAGGAGCCGAGTTGGCCACTAGGTGGCCAATAGCGCTATCTGGGCTATTTTTTTAATTATTTATTTGTTCTATTTTTTTACACTGCAGCCTGCACGGCTGATCCGTGCAGGCATATTTTTATGGCAATTAGGGGCTGTATCGAGGCAATTAGCGGCTGTACTTTACATAAGGCCCCTTAGTCAAATGATTGGTGATTCCTACTCGTAATCTGTCGATGGCGTATACATTCGTATTCATAAATATGAACACGAATGTGCCATGAATAAGAATGTGAATTGTGGTATTTTGGCACAGTAAATGCCGAAAGTAGTCGGACCAAACACAGAACACACCTGAGCCCCAGCAAAGTTGGGGGCATGGCCTAATCGTGGACCCCTGTGGCCACGCCCACTTTATTTTTAAAAATACACAAAAACATATCATGCGTTTCTATAATCTGGGGCCGCTGGCACCGCTGAGGAGAAATTCAGCAGGTAGCCCTCCAAGTAGTCTCCTCCAAGATTCCCTGTATGTTGCATGGTGTGGGGGGGGGGGGGGGGGTCGAGCCAACGTGCTAGTGTCAATCAACATTTTCACCAGCACTTTGGCTCCTTTCAGTCCCGCCCAGCGTCTCACCTCACTGAGCTCTCCCAGTCCTCCTCAGCAGCAGGGCAGGTGACAGGGGGGGTCAAAGGGGACACCTGTCTCGGGCCTCAAGCTTTTTAGGGGCCTCAAAGTTCTGATGGGCTCAGGGGCTGTAAGCATACCTGCGGCAGTGCAGTGCTGAGCAATGGTTTATAAAGGCACCCCCCTGGTTCCTGTAAGGGTACTTACTCGGACCCTCCTCCGGTATTGGTGTATATTAATTATGTTTCTTTTGTAACAATAAAACACATTCAATATGCAGTATACTAAAAATGTTTTGCTCAAGGGGGCGGGGTTAAGGGAGGCCCGACAGATATAACAGTGTACCTGGCCCCAAGATTTCTGTTGCCAGCCCTGATCAGCAGCCTCTGCCCCGCCTGCCACTCAGTGTCTCGAAGCCCCATCGCAGCCCAGACCCTCAGATAGCCGCAACACCACCAAGCACCGGCGGGCGGGCAGTGTTCAATTGAGCTGCGGTGGCAGCAGTACTGACAATCGGCTGCCCGGCCGCCCACTACTGATCACCAGTTGTAAAGAAGGCTGCCGCCCCTAGGCATAGGCCGACTCCCTAGGCAATTGCCTAGTATGCCTATGCCTTGGGCCGTCTTTGGGAGATAGTAACAGTCTTTGGGAGATAGTGCAGACGATAGACGCAGATCTTATACAGAGCGGAGTGATCGAGTTGGGCGATATTTAGATATAAGTAAAGAGATATAGGGCGGGATTCTCTGAACTAAAAATGCAGTAAAAACCCTGTTATCTGGTTTTTACCGCATTTTGGGATGTTCTAAAGATCCCCGCCGAGTTACCACGATGGGGGGCATGGCCATCAAAAGCTGGCGATGCCCCCGCACCGACCCCCGCCGCCATGCACCGGGGTACAAGTATTTTATATTGAATATGGTAAAATACAGGCAACCAATGGAGGGACTGGAAGAGCGGTTTAGCAGACGATGAGCGTCTTGCTAGGAAGATCAGCCTAGCAGCAGCAGTCAGAATGGACTGTAATGGTGAGAGTCTGTTCTTGGGAAGACCAGTTAGGAGACTATTGCAATAATCAATGCTGGATATAATGCATGCATGGATAAGAGATTTAGTAGTGTCTTGTGTAAGATAGGGTCATATTTTTTATATATTTTTTTGATGCATGTAACATGATTTTACATATTACAGTAGCTTCTGCATCCAATATTAGTGGTAAGTCACCAAATGGATAGTTTTATCGGATATAATTAGAATAGACGCACGTACAAAAAGGGGTTTTATATATACATCAATAATTGGTTCTGGTCTGATTACACATGGCTCAGGACAGTGGTATACAGGGGTGGGGTCCTGGGGTGCACACCAATTGAGAGGTGCGACCCTGCGGAGACCTTTCAGTAGAACTGCATACAAAGTCAAAGGTGCAGGTGCACAAATCAAACTCCCAATTTAAAATTTTGCATTTTCAGCGAGGTTCTTCGCTTATTTATGGCCATAAGTAACGGCTTGCCCACCGCGTCCAGGTGACCTCATTAGTCGGGCAAGTCCCTAACATTTTGGGGGGTACAAATCTAGGGC
Source organism: Crinia signifera (assembly GCF_055691185.1). Taxonomy (NCBI): domain Eukaryota; kingdom Metazoa; phylum Chordata; class Amphibia; order Anura; family Myobatrachidae; genus Crinia; species Crinia signifera. The sequence continues at coordinate 46,210,443 of NC_139219.1, read as the reverse complement.
ACAGGGCACCCCAAAACGGTGCAGCCGAGAGACCCCAGGGCAACACAAGACTGAAAGAAATATATAGTGGTACAAAGTGAGGATAGGTTAGTGAGAGAGGCTGCTAAAGATAGCAGGGAAGTGAGAGATAAAGTAGTGAGAGATGAAGTAGTGAGAGGTAAAGGTGAGAAATGAATTACATTGAAATAAAACACACAATAGGGATGAAAGTGAATATGAAAATAAGTGTTAATTTGTGTTGCTCCTGAGGCCAAACAGCCACTCCAGTCCAGGGGGCCCACAACCCAGAAATGCACCCCCCCATCTGATAATCCATTAAACATTTGTGCAGGTCTCCCCTTGCTCTGCATGCAGTCTAAGAAATGTCAGGAACCTAATTAAAACCAATATATTGGACAGGTGGGCCTGGGTGCTACCACCAGGCGCAGAAGGGGTCTCTGGCCTTCTAATGTGTATGGAAATACACGGCATTAGATATACAGAATCAGAATCAGAATCAGAATCAACTTTATTGGCCATGTATGCTTGCGCACACTAGGAATTTTTTGTGGATTTACAGTGCAGCATCAAGCAGGGATGAAGGTGGGGGGGTGAAGGCATTACATACATTACATTAAGACATTACATGTGGGGAACACATACCCGCCGAGCTGCACAGCGCCTAGGCAGCCATCAGCGGCGCCACTGGTCGCTGCCAACAGCCAGGAAGGTAACATTAAGTACAGTTATCACATAGGGAGCACATACCCACCGAGCTGCACAGCGCCTAGGCAGCCATCAGCGGCGCCACTGGTCGCTGCAACAGCCAGGAAGGTAACATTAAGTACAGTTATCACATAGGGAGCACATACCCACCAAGCTGAACAGCGCCTAGGCAGCCATCAGCGGCGCCACTGGTCACAGAAACAGCCAGGTAGGTAACAATACAAGCAGAGAGACAGTACAGTTATCACACATGGAACATATTTGGCTGAGCTGCACAGCTCCTAGGCAGCCATCAGCGGCGCCATCTTGATCATGCTGCTCAAAGGCAGCAGTAATAATATTATTTTCATGGCAACGGAAGCATGAGTTCAACCGGATGCAGCACAGGGGTGGGGTCCTGGGGTGCACACCAATTGAGAGGTGCGACCCTGCGGAGACCTTTCAGTAGAACTGCATACAAAGTCAAAGGTGCAGGTGCACAAATCAAACTCCCAATTTAAAATTTTGCAATAAAATTTTGCATTTTTAGCGAGGTTCTTCGCTTATTTATGGCCATAAGTAACGGCTTGCCCACCACGTCCAGGTGACCTCATTAGTCGGGCAAGTACCTAACATTTTGGGGGGTACAAATCTAGGGCACAGGGCACCCCAAAACGGTGCAGCCGAGTGACCCCAGGGCAACACAAGACTGAAAGAAATATATAGTGAAACAAAGTGAGGATAGGACAGTGGTAACCTGGTGTAAAAAAAAATATTCAGATGAGAAATATTCCACAGGGGAAACAGCTATAGTTGGTGGAAGGACGTCATTTCCATTCCCTAACTGTCACTGCGGCAGTAAAATGCATATACCTAGTAGTGCAAAAATTAGTTTTCTTTATATAGTAATAGTGCGACCCAGAGGATGGATCAGGTCCACTGCAGGCGGCAAAAGGGACCACTACATGCGCCTTTAGACCCCTGCTTAGAGTTAAACGCATTTAAATAAAATAAGGCATATGTTAATTATAGTTACAAGTCCATGTGTCAGACATACTGTATCATAAGGCGTGACACGGCTTTGCTGTGTTTCTATGAAATGTGGTTATTGCAAAACTGAAAAAACAACAAAGGTATTTCCCTTGTGGCCATGTCTGTAGTATAGGTTCAAGAAAACATGTTTTTATTGTGTGTTGCAGTGTTACTAATTGCATGCAGCAAGTGACTTAAGGTGGCCATACACTACTGCGATGTATCACAACAGTGTAGGGCCATTGGACCCCCCCAAACCGCCGGGGACCTTCCCAGGTGGCAGGATGGCATGTGAAACATTGCATCCGGTCCTTTCACATGCAATTTATCGCATGTGACCCAATTCCCCACCACCAGGAGGGGAGCCAACTTCCGGCTCAGGTCGGACACGCATGGGACCATGCATCGGACACGAGGGTGATGTCAAACACAATCAATTTGGGCTAATATCTCGACCCGATCCGTAGGAATCAGGTGAAATTGGCCCAAATTGGATTAGTGTACCTTAAAGCAATCAGATAGTGATTAATTAGAAACAGCGCCACAGCTGTGTGCGTGCCAGGTTTGAGCACAATATGAATGTTCTACTTATCTGGTACAGTGGTTGTAAATCTTAAAATTCAAATAAATCAAGAACTCATAACCCTCAGTCTAGCCACAATGCAATTTAATTAAATCAGGAGACAGCAACAATCAGCAAGCAGCCAATGGGACGCTTCCGGGGACCACACGCCCCTGATTGCATATAAGCAGCAAAATTTTGTTTTTTTGTTTGCTATGTACGGCACTGCGGACACTTTGTGGCGCCTTATAAATAAACAAACTACTACTAGTATTCCCCACTGACTTTTCCACTTGATGTTCATGGCATTGTATGCAGAGTACAATGGGTCGATTTGAATGGTAATATTAACATAATTCCTTTATTGTTTTTGTTTGTATGTACACTTGAAGTACACATGACATGGGCAGGTTCTAGTCGGGTCCCTGGTGTCTAGGAGGGCGTCTGCTGTTACCACCTGTACAGGAATCATCTGGACAGTCTGGTAATTGGAAGATCTGTCCAGAGGACTGGCAATCCATCGCTGTGCTCTGGTTTTGCCCACCTCCTGTAGACACTAATTTTAGTGGTGTGAATATTTTTTTGGACTTATCCTTTGGGACTGATTTGTTTTTTTCATTCCTGGTGAGAACGTGAGGGTGGATCCGGTGTGTATTGTCGCCATTTTAAAATAAATGGATTTTTACCTGTTATATGGACAGAAGCTGTCAATTCTACTGGGAATCTACAACAAAGAAACCTTTTTGTGAACACCGGCCGGTGTCACAGGACGCCAGCAGCCTGCCCCATTCTTGGACCGGACGCTGCAAGTCTGTCAGCCCAATCTAATTAGATTTGTGAGCAGTGAAAAAATCATTTGATGTTCGGCGACTATCGAATGAGTTTGTCCCCTGTATGCTACCCAGCGAATGGATGTTTATGCAAAACATCCATTCACAAAGCAGCGGGGATGTTTGGAGCGCGGGTGGCCCGGCAGGTGGTGTTAGAAGATTCCCTAAACAGCGAATTATCGCTGCTTTGCGAGCCAAACAGAATCTCCTCCAGGGTACCTGGTTCTTAGGGCATTAAATATTAAAGAGATAGGAACATCTTAAAGGGGATCTGGATTTAAGGTGCCCATACAATTGTCAGATTTGGGACTACTTTAACCAGATATAGACGGATCCGAACAAGAAATCGGGCCAAATCAGATGTGTTTGACACCTCATGCGACCCAATGCGTGGTCCTGTGCACATCGGGTCGGACCCTACAGATTGAACCTGCATTTTAGCACCCACGATGTGTTGGTCCAATCCATAGGTGTGTGCCAGTGATAAAGCACCACTATCATACACCTATATGTAGCAGTGGGGTCCGGGCAGTGGCATCCAGGCAGCTGGGATTCGGGCAGTGGTGGCTGGGAAGTGGCGTCCAGGCACCGGGGATCCGGGCAGCAGAAGCTGGGAAACGGCGTCCAGGCACAGCGGATCCAGGCAGCGTGGGCTGGGAAGTGAGCGCCCAACTAACATATAAGTAACACTTATATGTTAGTTGGGAGCCCTCTATAGTAAGTACACTCATACCCCCACTATCCATGTCAGCATGGAGTTGATTTTATATAGTGTGGCGAGCACAGCGAGACACCGAGCCCGAAGCGTGGCGAGTGTAGTGAGCCCCGCGAGGGGACGCGTAAAACTAAGCAAATAGATTAGTGGGCGCCCAACTAACATATAAGTACCGAACAGACTGGCCAGACCAGTGGCGTAGCACCAAAGTTTGCGCCCCCCCCCACCGCAAAATGATGTGTCCCCCCTCATCCACCCCCCCCCTCTCTCCCCTCTGTCTGACCTGTCCGCGTTCGTGGCCGGGAGTCGGGACCGCAGATCTACAGTACTTTGCACTCCTAGCCTCCTCCGGGCTCCGAGGCCTTATGACAAAATGTCCCTCAAAAAATGGCCGTCCCCTTACAGCAGACCATTTTGAAGGATGCTAAAGGAGGCCGCTACTGCTCCCTCTAGCATCCTAAATACTGTCTGCTGTAAGGGGGCGGACATCTTTTGAGGGACATTTTGTCATAAGGAGCTAGGAGGAGGCTAGGACCGCCGGGACGAAGACAAAGTAGGTCCCGGCTCCCGGCCACGAACGCGGTGGCAGTATAAGGCAGGTCAGTATCTCCTGCAGACCCTAGCACCCACATTACTCAGCGCCTCCCCGCCACCAGGGGTCTGCTGCACGTTGGCTACGCCACTGGGCCAGACGCTGATTGGCTGAGATTCAGCCAATCAGCATCTGGCCAGTCATTTCAAAATGTTTTCGAATTCAGCAGAGCTTCCCGCTCCGCCACCTGGCAAATAGCGCTACAAACTCCCAGCCATTGCTGCCGGGATCCCCGCTGCCTGAATGCCACTGCCCGGACCCTGCTGCCCGCCCCATTGCTGCAGCAGCTCCCTGGGATTACATGCAATAGATCACAAGTGCCAAATTGCAAGCGAGCCTCTAGGGGAGCTGCCGGGGGGCTCTCAAGGGGAAACTGGTCCTACTTGTCCTTAGGACAAGTCGGACTAGTGTATGGGGGCCTTTGCTTACATAACAGCATTGGCTCATGACAGTTGATGAAGGGACTATCTCTGACCTGATGGGACATAAAGAGGCATGACGACATGAGGGCAGATTATGTATTGGGCGCAATACAGTGTGTCATATATATTTGGACAGTAATACCTTTTAGACGTTTTAGCCATTTACTAAAATATTTAAGTTACAGTTCTATAATAAATATTGTTTAAAAGTGCATGCTAACAGCTTTAATTAGAGTTTGGGTTTGGGAATTACAGCTGTTTATTATGCAACTTTTTCAAGGGACCAAAAGTAATTGGTCAATTGACTCAAAAGCTGATTCATGGCCAGGGCTGGGCTATTCTTTTGTTATTTCATCATCCATTAAGCAGGCAAATGGTCTGGAATTGATTCTAAGTGTGGCATTTGCATTTAGAAGCTGTTGTACAGAACCCACAACACGTTGTCAAAGGAGCTCTCAATGCAAGTGAAAGAGGCCATCCTTCAAAAACATAAATAACCCATCAAAAAGATAACGGAATCCTTAGGAGTGGCCAAATCAACAGTTCTGAGCAGTTGTGGCTCTTACCCTTGTGGAGGAGGGGTCCCCCCCCTCCGCTGCTGCCACCGCCTCTGTGCTCCCCGCTGCCAGCCGCCAGTCCCCTGCTCATACATATTGCGTATGTGCTGGTCCAAGCCTCCATGGGCTGCCTTTGCAGCGGCCCCCAGAGGCTTAATCAGGCTCCCGAGTCCAGCGCATGCGCAGTGTCATCCGCGCTACTGTGCACAAACAGATCCCGTTTTTGGGGCTGCATTTGTGCACAGAGATGCATCCCAGAGGGAGGGAACGCCTCCCAATGGGACTGCCTTGAGTGACTGGCAGGTCGAACTTCCAATAGGAATTCACTGCCAGTCACATTGAAGCCAGAGCAGTCTCGCAGACTGCATCTGGCTTCATAGGCAGAGAACAGTGGTGGATTCTACCTGGGGGGGCTGCATAGGTAAAAACCGCCACTGGTTCTGAGAGAAAATACATGCTGGTGAGCTGGGTAGCAGCTGAAAGGAAGGCACCAAGGGGTTAGCCACAAATATTAAGTATCACCCCAATGCATCAGGAGGGACCGCAGCAGGGATCACCAATCCTTGCTGTGATCCCTCCTGTACCGCCGCCGGCTGCCTCCCGCATAGGTTTTTATGGGGGATGCGAAGCTACCTGATGTATCAACATCGGGCAGCCGCGCATTGCATCCTTGGGCTACCACCATTCTGAGATGGTGGTAGCCCATTGTAGCCTAAGGGCTACACCCACACTGTTGCTGGGGCAGTGTGGTCAGCAGGTTCAGCGGGGGGTCAGGGCTAACCACACATGCGCAGACCCCCGGGCTTGTGGCTCAGCACATCGAAGAGACGGGCTCCTTTCCTAGCCCTGTCCCTGTGATCAAGGAATGATCCCACAACAGAGAATGCCACTGGATCAATGATTAGATGCTTTTTCAGTGGACCTTTACTTGTTTTATTCCTCCCAGGAACCGGAAAGAGCATCAGCCTTATTATGCACCCAGGACAGAACTACAACTTGAAGCAAAATCTAGAAAAGAAAATTGCCCATCTGGCTTGACGGGGGTTAAGACATTGTGCAGACTTCAAATATAAATGCTTTTTGTGATCAGTCAGAATGGCTATTTCATGAGATGCTCCTTCAAGCAAATATCTTCACAGTCTAATGCCAACTTGATAGCAAGCAATTATTAATCACCGAGGTAATTGCATTCTGCAGGCGTAAACCTCCTATAGAAGAAACTGCAGGGATGGGGATGGCCATCAGAAGCTCTTTGGGATAGCACTGCACTCACTCCGACAGATGAGGCATCAACCTCTGCAGTAAAAGGAAGCAAAGTGTCAGGTTGTTTTAGGACTGGAGCTGAAAGGAACTTCTTTTTAATAAAAAATAATAATAGGGTGTATAAAGGTAAGCGCATCTATGTATTGTATTTTGACTTGAGGAAATTGATCAATAAAGATCACTGAAACGTTGTCACTAAGCTGTCGACCTAAGAGTGCAGTTATTCAAGATGTTTGGAGTGCTACTCCCACCCCCTATCTTTGTATCTTTTATATATATTTATATATATATATATATATATATATTTCCAAACAGGCAGAGAGCACTCACCAGACTTCTTCTTAATGCTGATAACTTTGGTGTTTATTCAAAACATCTCAGTGCAATAGGTCGACGTTTCGGTCCTCTTAGTGACCTTCCTCAAGACCAACCTGAGGCATGGAACCTGTCGGACCAGCTCAACAGCCGTGGCACATGATTAAATACCCCCCTTAGTCAAAGTCATGAGTCAGCTTTTGCCATTAGCCAATATCTCACCGTGTGTACATGGCTTTACACAACATATGTCAGAGAAACTGTCTGATGACCATACAGTACAAACAACTATGTTTATTTGCATTTAAATGCAATATTTACTCAGGATGCATACATTGTGACTACATTTAAAAAAACTAAATATATAAAAAATATGAGGAACAAACTATGAGGTAAATTTAGTAAAGCTTCTAAAAATAAGAGGTGATATTGCCAATAGCAACCAATCAGATATTTTCTATAATTTCTCTATTGCATCCTAGCATCTGATTGGTTGCTATGGGCCACATTACCTCTTTTCTTTTTCGTAAATTCACCCCTCCATGACCCCAACATTACATGATTAGATATTAGTTGTATTGTTTTAACAAGCTTTGAATTTCCGACATTAGATAGGAGTTTAACTTGTTTGGTCAGAATTCAGTCCCCTACAGCATCAGGGAAAACAGGGTTTTGTCAAAGATTGATCTAGCAAGCAATTAACACTATGCTTATCAGATAAATGACCAATGTCCATCTTACATATCATTAGAACAAGGAGAATTCCATTTGAAAGTAATACTTTCCAAGGTTAATTAGTTAGCTAATTTGTATGTAGCATCATTTTCTACAAAACTTGTATATCTTGAAAGATCACCCCACTGAAATGGCAAAAATAACAGATAAGGAGCCCAATTTTCTAAGCTTCAAAAGTGATAAAATAGAGAGTGATAAACAGCCAGCCAATCAGACTGTGTTTTCAAACACAGTCTGTGACATGGCAGGTAGGAGCTGATTGGCTGGCTGTTTATCACTCTCCATTTTATCACTTTTGAAGCTTAGAGAATCTGGCCCCCAGATTTAATAGGATGAGTGGTTCAGAAAGTGAAAGATTTGGTAAGAAATCCACAGGGTTTTTTTTAAAGCGGCAATCATTTACACTGCAAAACCAGTTTGATTTTGCAGTGTAAATGATTGCCGCTTTAAAAAAACCTGCAGATTTCTTAACAAATCTCTCACATTCTGAACCTCTTATCCTATTAAATGTCCCCCCTCACATTCTGAACCTCTTATCCTATTAAATGTCCCCCCTAGTTTTTTTCTTTTTCTAGCTCATTTCAAGCAATGTTACTATTTGTAAATTCACAACAATATATACTGTACTGTACACATAGAATGCCGAAAATACATTGGACCAGATGTACTAAGCTTTAAAAGTGATAAAATGGAGAGTGATAAACTACCAACCAATCAGCTCCTAACTACCAAGCCACATGTTGTGTTTAAAAAATGATAGACCACCAACACAAAATGATTGATTGGTGGTTTATCACTCTCCATTTTATCCCTTTTCAAGTTTAGTACATTTGGCCAATTAAGTGGTCTATGTACATAAGGCCCCCATACACTAGGGCGACTTGTCCTTAGGACAAGTCGCCCCCGACTTCCCCCTGAGCTTCCCCGGCTGCTCCCCGGGGGAGCTTGATTAGACTGGCACTTGATGTGCCATTTTTTACATGTGATAAATCGTCTCGATTTATCACATGTAAAAAAACCCGGGGAGCAGGGGGGGGGGGGCTGGGGACTCTGTGTCCCCCGCTGCTGGGGACGCTGCGGGGGACAGCGTCTGTGTCCCCCCAACGTCTGTGCGGCGAGGCGGTAGAGGGAGCAGGGGGGCTGGGGACGCTGCGGGTGACACGTCTGTGTCCCCCCAGCGTCTGTGCAGCGAGGCGGTAGAGGGAGCAGGGGGGGCTGGGGACGCTGCGGGGGACACGTCTGTGTCCCCCCAGCGTCTGTGCGGCGAGGCGGGAGCAGGGGGGCTGGGGACGCTGCGGGTGACACGTCTGTGTCCCCCCAGCGTCTGTGCGGCGAGGCGGTAGAGGGAGCGGGGGTGGCTGGGGACGCTGCGGGGGACACAGGCGGCATAGAGCCGGGCAGGGGGAGCCGGTGGGACTCGGAGCTGTCAATGGTAGAAAAAAAAAGCCTATACAATGAATGGGCTGCCTGTGATTGGCTGAGCGCTCTCTCAGCCAATTGCTGACTGGCTGAGAGAGCGCTCAGCCAATCACAGGCCGCCCATGCATTGTATGGGCTTTTTTTTTTTTTATTCAATACTGACAGCTCCCGCCGTCTCCCCCTGCGCGGCTCTATGCCGCCTGTGTCCCCCGCAGCGTCCCCAGCCCCCCCTGCTCCCTCTACCGCCGCACTAGGTCCCAAGTCGGGTGGTCGGACGTGCAGCAGGTCCGACCACCCGACGCAGATCCGATGCGCACGGGACCGCGCATCGGATCTGAGGGGACATCCAAACTAGCCGATTTTGGTCCGATTTCTGCCAGATCCGACTGATCTGGCAGAAATCTGACCAAAATCGGCTAGTGTATGGGGGCCTTAAGCCTTGGGGAGAGATAACATGGCTGAAGATAAAATACCAGCCAATCAGCTTCTAATTGTCACGTTACAGGCTGTATTTAAAAAAATGTCTGCTAGCAGCTGGTTGGTTGGTAGTATATATCTTTCCCTTTATCTCTCTCCAAGATTTGATACATACAGAATACCCTTTATTCTGGACCTCAACTCGCCTCACCATACTGAAGTTTTAGTACAAATAATGTACTGTTAAAATCAGTGCACTAATTTGTTAAGGTGGATTACAGGTGCATGAAATACCTAAAACAAGAAAAACAATGGCACAAAAATCGCAGTAACACACATGATCACAAGGGGGAGTGGCAGACCCCTTACATTAAAATGATACATTCATTTGGTAAAGTAATTTGTAGGCTTACTAGGGAATGATTTAAATACACCATTATGTTTAATATACTGTATATTAAATTTACAGCATTGAAAAAAGTGGAATGGCCCACATAAAAAATATTTGCTACTGAGATAGTTTAATACTACACCTGAATGCGCCCTAATGTATTTTTTGACCAATCATGTGATAGTTTGAATTACTTGTGATCTTTGCAGTTTTGGATCCAATGTGCAAAATAAAACAACAAAAAAAAAAACAGGAATTTTGATTGGTCTAGTCAGAAAATTCAGTCACATTTTTGCCTTTCGAGAGCTGACTTTTTTTCATTTGCCCTCAGTAAAACGGATTGCACACTGGGAAATAGATCATTAACGATATCCACAATACCAATTTTGATAACAATACATCGCAAACATTGGTAAGTGTGTAGGCTGCATGTACGGAGCAGGGGTCTGGTGACGCCACAGACCGATATCGTGAATGATATCAGCGGCCGCGGGAATCGATAAGTGTGTACTCAGCATTAGGCCAGATCTGTGCAAAAATAAGATAAATGTAGCAATTGGTCAATCAACCATTTTATCAGATAATTAAATGACATTATATTTAGTCAGCACAGTAATACTAAACTGGACTGTAGGCCGTGGCACACCTCTGTACTTCATTGAATCATTATAATAATTATAATAATTTTAATCTTTCTCCAATCTGACTCAATGCGCTTAACAGAATTAACATAATAAAGTACAGAAAAGGTTTTCATAAAATATAGAGAGCATGGAGATAATGAAGGCAGTGGCATAACTCCAGCCCAAGCAAGGGCATGGGAGGGGCACCTGGCACCACAGGGGCATAGGTAACCCCTGGCCACATGAAAGAACCCCCTAGAAACAAGCAAGAAATCCCTGGCAATGAGCATGAAACGCCTGGCAACGAGCAAGAAACCTCTGGCGACAAGTATGTAACACCTGGCAACAAACAAGATACAGGAGAACTGGGAAATGAGGAAGGAACCAGTGCACAAGCCTAACATACACAATTCCAAAAAATAATCTGAACAGGAAATCTGAGGTGGGGGAGTTTCTGGATGGCCCGGTAAGCTTTGAGGATTGCAGTTTACTGAGCACCAGAGCTGTGGGGTGGGTGGCTAACAACCTGTGTCATCAGCCGCCTGCCCATGGCAGGCATCGGCCCACCCGTGTACCCATGGGAACACCCAGCCTTTTCATGGGGACGCCCATAAAATGCTGACCATTCCCATGGGCGACCCCAGTCTCCGATGCCATCTGCCCCCGGGCCACCCTGATCCTTGCGAATGGCTTGGTGGTTATGCAAGTCGCTGCAGCCGTTTGCAAAGGGGAACTGCACATGCGAAAATACCATGCGCATGCACAAAGCCCCAAACATCGGAATGGGGCTGAATTCGGCCCCGTCCGATTAAACTAGAATCCCCCCAATATCCACAATATGTAGATTGAGGAACCTAGCTCCATTATACTTGAGTGGAGGTGCTCCACAGAGAGAAAAAACTGTACTTTAGGATGAAGGAGAACGTACTCTCTTTTTGTGGGTCGCAGCTTTATATATAATTAGAACTTTAAAAAAATTTGATGACACACTACACACAGAACATACAGTATAACAATAATGGAAATTATTCAGCCTGGGATTGGGGTTCCATGGAGGGGGACCACACTCCCCCAAGGTCACAGCTTGTATTAAAAGACTCCCCCCGCCTGTGACATTAGCCAGCTGGCAGTTTGGGTAAAATATTGGGGATTCCTAGTAATTTTGTCTCTAGTATTTTGGGAACCAGCACTGGCCAATGAGCTGGTTATAGAAATACAGGGTGAACCCAACTTTTTTCCCCCTGTATTTCTGAAACCAGGGCCAAGCTCAATGAGCCCGGGGCTGGTCATTGTTGGGCAGGGGGGACCGCACGTTTTTTTGTTGTTGTTTTTTTACTTTAAATCTTTATTACATTTTTTTCTACAAACACAGTACGTTCAATACCTTACAAACATAGATACTTGCATACATCCTTTTATATTACAAGCACAGTACATACAATACATTACAAACATGACTATATACATACATACAGCTTGTGTAGGTGCTTTAACATGATTTAAAGAATATCTTCTTAAGGTGCTAGATATCGCGTTTACTTAATTTTTTTTCTTTTTTTTTTCTCTTTCCCTTTCCTTTCCTCCCTTCCTTCTTCCCTCTCCTTCCCTTCTCTATCCCCCTTTTCTTTTCTCTATTTTTCTCTTTGAGGCTAACTAATCTGCTCATTCTTTATTGATTATCGGGAGTTTTTACACTATCTGTTGGCTCCTCGATATTGTATCTCTTATCCCCTATTGGGTCCACTAGATTAGACCTTCTCCCTTCTATTCACGTTTACTCTCTTGGTTTTCCCTCAACCACTCCTCTCTCTATTTCTATGAGTCGAGTCTAGAAACAGAAAGAGACAGGTTTTCTCAGCTTCCTTTTTTTATTGCATAAAAAAAAATCTAAGTTTAAGTGACAATTTTATACGTATATGTTCAATTATAGTGTTTATTTACTCGCACGTTGTTTTTTAAAATTATAATTTTTTTCTATATTTTACACAGAGAAGCCTGCACGGAATACGCCGGAAAATGAGGAGTATATTTTTCATGCGTATTTTCAGCAGAATTACCACTCTATTTAGCATACAGCCTCATAGTAAATTTGGATTCACCATTCAACTGAATGGTGAAATCCATTCATATTCTTTCGATGGTGTATTCATTTGTAAATCTAAATACGATTTAATATACTGGTCGTAAAAGAATACAAACAGCTGTATACTGGCCTTAGTAATTTCGGAAAATACGAATTTACGGCCGTATATGCAATCGAATGGCTAAGAATACTCTTATTTGTTGCCATTCGGTCTTAGAAATATTCCCTTATTATGTCAAAATAGCTTTAAACACAAGCCTTTAGGAGCCCATACATGCTCCGATCCCGGTGTGCGTTCTGGGCTTAAATAGCACCCATCACATCGCATTGCATGCCTTGTGCATGCAATGCGATGCAATGTGATGAAAAGCAAGTACAAAAAATATGTGCAGCACATACGTTTTGTACTGTGCGATGAGGTGCCGCGGGAGCGCGCACCTCAAAGCACACATCGCACCGCTGCTATCAGAGCGTGTATGGGCTCCTTTAGGCCTAGATATTATTAATGCATTACACAGTATATTTGTGGGCAGTACACAGTTATCAACTATCATCTTATCATTTTAGGCACCTCAGACATAAGAAATCACTATGTCACTTTGGCCCTTATTCTGATCGGTGCGGATATATCCGCGTGCGTTCGGCCCGCCGATGTTTTGTGTCTGCGCATGTGCAGAGGCGTCTCTGCGCATGTGCGAGCGGGGCGTACGGCCAAATTCCGCATGATATGTGAACACTCCGAACAGGGGGTGGAGAAGGGCGTGAAGGGCTATTTGTGCTCATTACCATATGCATACGCCCCTCGTTTCATGGGAGTTCCCATGAAAACGCTGGGCGTACGTAAGGTAATGCGGCCGTGACGCACGTGTAGGGGGCGGACATATGACATCGCCGGATGTCAGCTGCCCGCCCAGATCCCTGCTTTTGCACGGAGAAATGCCCGTGTGGTCTGAGGTTGCGGGTGCTGGTGGAGCACTCGGTCCTGCATTCGATGGTATGCGACCATCGAATGATGGGGGAGGTTCCCTGAGATGGAGGAGGCGTATTCCGTGAAAAATACACGTGCGGTCCGTTCGGCCAGCTTCTTACCGCGTACGGACGGAGTTGGCGATCCGTATGGAAGGCGGGGTTTTGCACGCACGGTCCTGGACGCATAATCGGCTCCGGCCGCACCGATCAGAATAAGGGCCTTTATTAGTGCATCACAGAACAAACCATTCACATAACCATTGGCAATCATAGTAGATAATTGTACAATATGGACCTTATTCTGGTCGTGTGTGTTTGCAGTGGCCGACATTTTCACTTTGCGCATTTCTGCGCATGTGCATGCGCTGTGTGCGTGCGTCCACAGCGAACAAACTATTCACTGGGTGCCTGCAAACGGAGGGCAGGGGAAGCGTGGGGAGGTGGGTCAACCCATTACAATATGGAAACGCCCAGCATTTTACGGGCGTTCCCATGAAAACACTGGACATTCTCATGGTAATTGGCCGATGGCGCGGGTGCAGGCAGCTGACATCACCAGATGTCAGCAGACAACTTTGGTTTTAATTTTATTATTTTGCATGGCCAGATGCGTTTCACAAAAGTAAAAAAAATACATATTTGTATTGTACAGTGTTTTAGCAGGGCCGTAACTAGGGGGGGGCTGGGGGGTCATGCGCACCGGGCGCTGGAGGTGAGGGGCGCGGTGAGGTCCGGTGACAGGTGTAGACGCTGTAGCGGCATGTTACTTTGACTCCGTCCATCTCCTACTAGCGCGGCTGCAGGAAGCGCTGATGACTTCGAAAAGACTTGCCGGACGCTGATTGGCTGAATTCAGCCAATCAGCGTCCGGCAAGTCTTTTTGAAGTCATCAGCGCTTCCCGCCGCAGCGCTAGTAGGAGATGGACGAAGTCAAAGTAAGATGCGGCTACACCATTCTTGCCTCACATGCTGCGGCTTCAACGGAGGAGAGGAGGCTGAGTTAGGAAGCCCGGAGAGCCACACCCAGCTGTCCGCCGCCGCCCCACGTGACCCAGCCCGGACAGCAGCAGCATGGGATGAGGAGGAGAAGGGCAGCAGCCGTGGCGGTGAGAGGACTGTGCGGGGAGGGGGGGGTCTCCGGCGCCAGGGACAAGGCGTCATTTGGTCCAGTCCCCCCTGTCAGCTGCTAAGCAGCGGGTAATAAACTCTGTGCGCATGCGCACAGCGTCTATTCCCGCAGCCAGGGGGCTGGGGGCATGGCTAGAGGCTCACAGAGCCTCTGGGTCATGCCCCCATAGCGGAAAAATGGGGGCGTGGCCTCGCGGGAGAGCCGTGATTATAGGCCACGCCCCCAAATTAGGCCACGCCCCCGAAAATTTCGGCGAGCCTCCGGCGCACAGCAGCATCACTACTACGAAGCTTCAAAAGTTGGGAGGTATGCTTTCACAAAAGGGAGGGGGGCACCAAATGACTGCCTTGCCCCGGGCGCCGGAAACCCTAGTTTCGGCCCTGGTTTTAGTGACTGGTTTATGGAAAAACAAACTTCATTGCACCTTGACACCTTGGGCAAATTATTTGCATTTTAAAGGAATCGCTTCAGTTTCCCGCTCAGTGTTAGTCTGAGGTTCCCAGGAGCTGATTTACCATCTGGTAATGTGACCCTGAAAGACCTTTTGTAAACACTGTTGAAGGTGCCAAGTTTTGGGTACTGGTCCAGTGCTCTCCAAAAGTATAGCTGTAATTGAAACACAGACTGCTGCCCACTGATTGCTTTGAATTGATTCGGTTTCATATTCTAGTGGTGATGACACAAATAGATTAGCATTCAGAAATACATTGCATCACATTAGGTCCATGCTACATGCGGTGCATTATGGACCCAGTAACTGAGGGCTTTCAGAAGGAAATATTCAAATGACACAGTAATGTTATGTATGACTATGCTGTGTTACTAAGGGCCTTATTCTAGTTCATTCTTTCTGACAAAATCCTTCTTAGATGGACAAAACCATGTGCACTGCAGGGGGGCAGATGTAACATGTGCAGAGAGAATTAGATTTGGGTGAGTTATTTTGTTTCTGTGCAGGGAAAATACTGACTGCATGATTTTACACTGCAATATAGATCTCACTTCGAAGAAAAACCCCACCCAAATCTAATTCTCTCTGCACAAGTTACATCTGCCCCACCTGCAGTGCACATGGTTTTGTCCATCTAAGAAGGATTTTGTCAGAAAAATTGGACTAGAATAACCCCCTAAGTTATTTACAAAGGATTTTTATCTAAATATAATACAATTTGTATATCTTAGCAGTGGTGTAACTAGATATTTGTAGGTCCCATAGCAAAAGTATGTAAGGACCCCTATGTACCACCCAATGATGAAAAATGAACATAGCGCATGATACTTTGACAGGCAAGGTGGGCCCCTCTTAGCTCCAGGCCCCATAGCAGCAGCACTCCCTGCACCTATAGTAATTACACCCTTGTATCTTAGAAATAATTGAGAAGAAATTAGTCAAGCCAGATTGCTGAGGAACATAACCTTGCCCTGCACCGATTGGGAACTCATTCAGAGCCATTATTGGAGGAAATTGTGGCTTGTTACATAGTAGTCATAGCATGGTCTGCAGGGAACTTAGGTGGAAAGACCATGTTACCCAAAGGTTGCAATAGAAAAGTCGTTTGTGCCTGTTTTTCTCATATCTGTGTCTTTGTCAGCCCATAATTTGGTGTCATGTATTTCATTGCTTTTCAGCAAGACTTCCATACAGTCATTTTTAATCTTGGGTACCCCTTGGCCACCATATACGATGTGTATATGCAGTGTAGCGCCCCCCCCCCCACGCGTTTCTGAGCTAAAAGTCCTTCATCAGAAGCATCGCTTCTGATGAAGGACTTTTAAGTCAGAAACGCGTTAAGTGTGCCTCACAATTACCTGGTAACCTTTGGTATTTGCGCTATTCATATGCTGGAGCACCTCTTTGGTCTAGACCTGGAGCTGCCATCCCATCTTCTCATCTGGGACACATCTGATTGCTGCTTTTGCCTTGGAGAACCATTATCATGCATTTATTTATGTCTACCTTTGTAAGTGCACTACTGTATCTTATTAAATGTTTTATGTAACAAACATATTACACTATATGCATTTCTTTTTATGCGTCCATTCTAGAGCATAAAGGAATTGTTACTGACGTACGTTAGACGGACAACAGATTTCTGCTGACACTTAGAGGATCAATTACCCCATCTGTGGTGACTGTGGAAAATCCTTTTATTACCTTTCACCTTGGGTGTCATTATATTTGTAAACACCAGGGGCCAAATGTAATAGGGTGAGAGTTTCAGAAAGTAAGAGATTTTCGGAGAGTTTTCCCATTCTTTTTAAAGCAGTAATCAACTTCATGGCAAAATTAACCTGGTTTTGCAGTGTAATTGATTGCTGCTTTAAAAAGAATGGGAAAACTCTTCCAAAATCTCCCCCTTTCTGAAACTCTCACCCTATTACTTTTGGCCCCTGGAGCCCATGGAAACATATAACTTCTGTTACCTATTCTGTCTAGTATAAGTGGAAGTGGGATTTCACTTTTATATGTACTAAGCTGCTCCTGGTTTTATTGTGTGCATTTTCCCTGAGAATCTGTGTACTCAATATACTGTATATAGATGATAAGGTGGTGTGTTTGTGTGGAGGAGGTGGGGGGGGGAGCACTATTTATCTTGCCTCCTGGCAACTGGGCCAAACTTACGCCACTGGCTATAATTATGGTTGCATCTTGGAAGAATGCGACTGCCATTTTGGAGGTGTGGCCCAGGCCCGGTAAGTATTGATAGATGATTAAAACTATAAAGTGACCCAATGTTAAATATGTAATATAATGGGCGCCGGATGACCTCCCGACGGTCACTATATCGACATCGGAATCCCGACTGTTAAATGCCTGACAGTAGGGATCCCGACTTACAAGGTCTATTCTCCCTCGTGAGGGTCCATGACCCCCATAGAGGGAGAATAGAACCTTTGGTGAGCTCAGGGAGCACACAAGGGGTTTCTTTGTGCACAACCCCCTATCGGAGTACCGGCAGTTAGAATTCCGATGTCAGTATACTGACCGTCGGAATCCTGCGTGTTGGTCCGGCATACCACACCCCAATATAATATCCGTCCAGCTTGCTTTGCTTTACTGTCAACTTCCATCTTTATGAAGGGTTTGTTGGGGCAGGAGACATGAAAGCTTCTCTATCTGGCATCACTCTGATGTGGTTTCCATCATAATTAATTTTTTTCCCCAATGAATATAATCATTACGTTAAAAGCAAACCATACGAATTGAACAGTCATTGGCTTTGAGTTCTATGTAAATAGCTGAATGTGAAGATCTTATCACAGAGAAGTAAGTCAATGTGACCAATACGTAACTGTGCAGAACCCAGTGTCCAGATGTGGTAGAGACACTTTGGAGAGAAGCCAAGTGTCAGTATCCCACATTAACTAGTGATCCCCGGTTTCCTGAGAGATGCTGGAATCAGACCACATGCAAACATGGAAGTGAAGTATTTGAGCTATTACATATACAAAATTGACTTTAGTTTATATTCCATCATAAACGTCACCTCAGATTCTCTTCTTTTCTAAATTGTTCTTGGCTAGTAATTCATGAAATGGTACAATAATCTTTCAGAAACATTAATATAAAGATTTTCTGTGTCTCTGCAATGGGATGAGCCAATGCTGACTTTGTAAGCTGGTAGGAAAATGCTTAGTCATGGCGGAGTTAGTAGCAGTCATGTGACTGGCCTCTGTGAACATTGTGGGAAAGTGTCATTTCTGCAGCTCTGGAAGTCATTTTTCAGCTTTCACTGTATATTTCAAAAGAATAGAAGTTCAGTTGTTTAAGACCCGCCATTGAATTGCAAAATTGCATTGCAATTGCATAAAGTAATTGCGTGCAAATTACCAACTGCAGAAACATTATGGATGTATCAAGGTACAAATGCAATGGAATCAAATAATTAAATGAGCCCGATTTTTTGCAGATGGACAAAACCATGTTGCACTGAAGGTGGAGCAGATGCATACGGGATACGGTCGTATTGTTGACCCGGCTTAGGTCGACATTCAACATGTCAACACCACTGTGTCGACAGGCAACAAGGTCGACAGGGTTCTAGGTCAACATGGGTGAAGGTCGACACGACAGGTGTCTAGGTCGACATGGGACAAGGTCGACATGGGTTTAGGTCGACAAAGGCGTTAGGTCGACATGGGTTAGGTCGACAGTTTGCAAGGTCTACATGGTTTTTTTTCACTGAGCGTATATATATATATATATATATATATATATATATATGCTTAAATGCTTGTTGCTAGATATTTCTACATAACAATAGTAACTATATACTTTGGGAAATGTAGCGAGTATTGACAATAACATATCTGCCTGCAATATTGCATTATTTGTTTGCAATTATTATATGTGATATTTACCGGTAGTTTCTTCTCCCTCATCACAACATACGTGATGATAAAAGTGATGCCTATGTAATAAATTCCAAGTGCAAATCCCATCTGATTGTATATACTGTATCTCTGATTTCTTTTTTTTTCCCCAAAAAAGAGCTGCATAAGGTGGGTTAGGACAAATCAGGGAGATTTGTAGACTCTTCAGGGAGAGAGGGAGATTGCTCTTATTTCAGGGAGTCTCCTGCAGAATGCAGGAGGGTAGGCAACTATCGGCAGATGTAATATGTGCAGAGAGAGTCAGATTTGGGGGAGTTATTTTGTTTCTGTGCAGGGTAAATATTGGTTGTTTTATTCTTGTGGGGCCTACACACAGCCAATTTCAGGGCATGTTCTAAGTGATATCACTAGATCACTTAGTAAATGCCCTACATCGCTCCGTGTGTATGGGCCATAGTAATAGCGGCGCACGGCCCGTGTGTCGATATCAGCATGCTGGATATTAATCAGTCAGGGCCAGTGTTCTCACCGATCGCTCAGCACACAGCGCTAACACATCAATGTAAAACATCTCCCCATGTGTAATGGGCCCTACACACATGCCGATGTGTGCAGGGCTACCTAGCTATGCTAGGTCGGGCTGTGCTGCGCCGCTATCGCCTAGCACACAGAGCTGACAGCCCTCACACAGAGCGAGCTGTCAGCTCTGTGTGCTAAGCGAGCGGACAGCGCCAGTGTTCTCCGGTGGGAGAACACTGCCGATGCCGAGATTGATGGACACTGTCCATCAATCTCGGCCACCGATAAAGACGCGCGGGGACGCGCACGGATGCCGATACAGCCCCCACACATACACCAATGTGAGGGCATTTGCTAAGCGACTTTGCAAAATCGCTTAGAAAATGCCTTAATATCGGCATGTGTGTAGGCCGTATTAGCCTCTTTACACTCCAATTTAGATTTCAGTTTGATAACACCTCATCCAAATCTAAAGCTGGGTGCACACCTTACACCGGCCCTGGTGGGTACACAACTAAAGATTAATCTGTGCAATCTGTCTGGTGGGAACAAAAATCTGGAAAGGTTTTTATCGCCATGATTCACCGAGTAGCAATCGCTATCTTTTTATGGTGAAGTGGAATGTGAACTTTTAAATTAAAGTGTTTTGTTTTTTACATTTGGTGTAAAAAAATCAGGAATTTTATTCAGAGAAGGGGCATGCTATTTTTATTCATGTGCTGTAAGCACATGAATATATATTTAATTAAAAAAATATATATATTTTTTTTACACAGAGCAGCCAGCAGGGGGCCGGGAGCCGAGCCGCTCATTAGATATTCATATATTCACTGCACCCGATCATTACATATGCACGATCGGGTGTAGTGAATACCCGGTCCCCTGTTGGCTATCCCGGGGGGCAGCCTGTGCTGCCTGGCTCCCGGGGAGCCCACCTCCCCCCCACAAACGTTCTGGGGCAGGCAGGGAGACTTCCATCTCCCTGCCTGCCGCCGTCCTCAGGCTCCCTGCGGCATGACTGCAGGAGTTAAAATTCGCCGGTCAGGGGCAGTGAGCCCCTGACTCGTTGAATACTGGAGCCGGCGAGGCTCCGGAACGCGGCGGGCAGTGGCGAATGTGCAGCGAATACTAAACAGGATTCGCTGCACATTGTCAAAATTCTCATTGAATACTGCCCTATGTGACTGTCAATATATTCTAAAAATCTCTATATATCCAGAATTTTATCATCCAATGAAAGTCTCTTTTAACAATTGTTATTTTTCTTGCAATGTATTATCCTGAAGTAATATCCCTATTAGAAAATATACAATTATACATGCACCATGGTCAGCTGTTATGTTTCAGACTGTGTAGTGGAGCGGACGGCAGGAGGGCTGCCGTGCGGCGATTGTCAATAGTGGAGGGCAGAGTTTGAAATTTTTTTCAAAAGACTGGGCAGCCATCTGATTGGCTGACAGAGAGCTCTCTCAGCCAATCAGCAGCCGCCTGAATGTGAAGCCTCTGAATAGCTGAGAGCTCTCTCAGCCAGCCAGAGGGCCTTCCAGTGTTTTGAATTATTTTTTTTTTAATTCTGCAGTATTCTGCTGACTACCACCGCACGCCAGCCCTCCTGCCGCCCGCTCTACTACACTGCCGCCCATCCTCTTCCAGCACCTGATTTGCATCGGAGGTGGCATGGGACATCGGGTGTGAGAAAAATAAACTTGGGCACCATAAGACTTTTAAAAAGCTCCAATTCTAATGGGACCCACACATGGGAAAATCTCACTAGATTGCTTAGAACATGCCCCTACATCGCTCCGTGTGTAGGGGCCATAGCGATAGCACCGGAGAACACTGACCCTGTCAGATCGCTCAGCACTCAGTGCTGGCACATTGATGTGTGCGGAGCGATCTTAAGGCCCCCACATACAGCACGATATTCAGGCATTTTCTGAGCGATTCTAACAAATCGCTCAGAAAATGCCTGAAGATGCATGTAAATCGCTGTGTATATAGCCCACACAGCGATTTACATGCGCGCACCCGCCGTTCTGAATCTGTCCAAGATTCAGAACGGACGGGCTGTACAATACAGAGCAGTCGCTCAGAAAGCTCCTGCTCATCTCCCGCATGTGTGGCTGCGGGCAGATGAGCAGGGCCGAGCGACTGCGGACGCCGCAGACCCGCCGCACCCCGCGCCGCAGAACCCGCCGCCGCCACCCCTGACCCCCCTCCCCCACCAGCTGTAGCACCCATCGCCACCCCCACCTCACCTCTCCTCTCGGCGGCAGCGGGGCGGCAGCGCGGCGGACATGTTAAAAAAAATTAATAATAAATTTCAAAATGGCCGCGGCCAGCCAATCACGGCTCGCCGCGTCATTGCCCCGCCCCCTAGAGCTGGCTATATTAGCCAGCTCGAGACGGGGTAGGGGCAGTCAGTCCGACGGCGGAGAAGGAGAGAAGAGCTCCTGAAGTCCTGGGAGGCGCGGCCAATGCAAAAGAGCTTAAGAGGCCGCCGCCCCCAGGTGAAGAACACAGATGAAGAGGCAGAAGCCCTGGGAGGCGGCAGCCATGCAAAAGAGCTTAGGCGGCTGCCGTTCCCAGGTGAAGATGCCGCAGAAGCCCTGGGGGGCTGAGCTCCCCTGGGTGAAAAAAGATGAATCAGATTAATAAAATATTTTAAAACCAGTGTTTATGTGTTTTATTTTAATATTTCCTTTACAGGGGGGCTATAGGTACCGGCGGGCCTTTTATGCCCCACATGCTGGTACCTGTGGTTCTCCCAAGTACCAGCATGTGGGGCAGGCTTGCTGGGACCTGTAGTCCTACTGTAAAAGACAATATTACTGTTAAACAAGCTATCAACCCTGCACCCACCGCCCAGGGGTGCAGGGGATAGCCCCGGGCTGCAGCCCAGGCCTGGGGTGCCCTGGAGAGGGGGGACCCCCTTATTTGGGGGGTCCCCACCTCCCCAAAAACTCCCGGCCTGGGCTGACTAGTTAGGGTGGGTGATGCTTTGGCCACGGGACACCATCAAGCGTGTCCCCTGGCTATGGCATTACACCCCCTGCTAGTGGAGCCTGGTGCTGGTCTCCAAAATACGGGGGACCCCTATTCATTTTGTCCCCCTGTATTTTGGAAACCAGGGCCAGCTCAAGAGCCTGGTGCTGGTCCCCAAAATCCGGGGGACCCCACGCACTTTGTCCTCTGGATTTTGGGGACCAGGACCACTCAAAAAGCCCGGGGCTGGTCATGCCTGGGGGGGGGACCCCATGCCATTTTTTTATTTTACAAAATGATTGTCTGTATGACAGGACGAGACGCTGGACCCCGAACTTGGTAAGTATTTTTTTTTATGTCCGTTCCCACTGTACCACCAATGTTTAAAAGTTTGCATATGGGGGGGTCGGTCAGTGCAGGGGGAACCACTAGCCACCAATGATTAACTTTTTTTTGGGGGGGGGGGGCACTATTAGGGGGAGGTGAAAGAATACTTATTAAAGAGTAATAAGTAATGTTCAGTAATAATAACATTTTTGTGATGAAGTGCCGTTTTGTACTTCACTTTCTGTGACAGATTTGAAATCTCCCATGCTGAATCTCCCAATTTGAATCTCTGACACAAATCTCTCTGTATGTGGCTCATTGTCTGAAATGAGCCACAAGAGTGAAATCTCTTGTGCTGAATCTCCCGTTATGTATCTCTGGCACACATCTCTGCGTATGTAGGGCCCTTTACCGAAGCGTTCTGAGTGATCTAGCATCGCTAGGAATGCTTAGTCCCTTAAGTACTTCTGAGGAGGACTAATCTGTACTTATCTTGTATGCACTTGTAATCTGCATTGAACTTGTGAGCTCTTGTATGATTGATGATATAACGTTACTGTGATTTTATTTATAGTGCTCTGGTTTCTGATGCACAATAAAAAAAAAGTCATTTAAAAAAACACAAATTGTAAACCAACATGTATTCTTATTATATTGTATAGGGAGGATTTACTCCTTGTTACATTACAAGAATTCAGTCTCAAATTCCTGCGATGTAAAAACCTGCCGGCGATGTGTGTATGTAATTTGTAGAAGAAATAAAAACGTGTGAAGGCTTTCACCTGTGTTTCAATAGACCCATAGCCTCAGGTTCCAGTGGTATGAATGTGGCATCGATGATCCCCTACCTAGAGGTATTTGGCCCAAAGGGACCCTTTACTGGACCCTTCCTGCGCTACCTGGGCTGCAGGTACTATGGTTAGATCTAATAAAGAAAATTGTTCCCCCGGAATATTATCTGGTGGCTTATTTTTTTTAAAATAAATTATCTTAGAAACAATTGTTGATATTGATAATTGATATTATTTTATAAAGTATTTTAGAAAAAAAATATTACTGTAAATATAAAAACCTTTGTTATTATTGTTTGTTTCTAAAAATAGTTGGAAAAGTGCTTCCGGTTAATTACTTTGGGTTTAAATATGAACATTTAGAAGAACTGCGGGCCGATTCAGACGTATGGGTCCGAATTCGGCCCCTTCCCCGATGTTCAGGGTCTGCGCATGCACAACCCCAGGAGCAAAGGGCTATTTGTTCCAGGGAAGGAGGACCGGTGGCGGCAGCAGGGGAACTATGGATGTCCCCATAAAAATAAAACAGGTCTGAATCAGTCCCTGTATTAGATGACCTTTGTATGGATACGTCTCACTGGACGGGAGAGAGTAATGGGCCCCATACATCAGCAATCACAATTAATGGATTTCCAGATCCAGGAATTTTTTGGCCAGATAAATGGATTTTACAATCTATCTGACTTTGCCCACACATTACAGATTTATTTTAGTGATCGGCAGATTTTTCCATCTAAAGATTGCATCTTCATATCTGGAAATTGCCCAATCAATTGTCATTTCAGCTGTTCATAATGTAAATAGATGAAGAAGACGAATTGGGGATGCTCACACATATAAAAAAGATCTGCAGATAAAACAGGTTGAGTATCCGGTATCCGGACATCCCTTATCCGAATTATTCCAAAAACCGTGGTTTTTGGAATCATTCGATTTTTTTTTTTTTAACCCCCTAACCCTCTTTTCATACTTACTAAGTCCCCGGGCGTCCACAGCAGGCCTCCGGCATCTTCTCCTGGTCTCCGGCGGTCCCAGGAATGCATTGCGCGAGTGTGCGCGCGCGCCGGTGATGTCACCGGTGCACGCGCACACTGGCGCAATGCATTCCTGGGACCGCTGGAGACCTGGAGAAGATGCCGGAGGCCTGCTGTGGACGCCCGGGGACTGCGCGGACACCGAGGGACCACCGGACACCATCAGGGGACAGGTAAGTATGGCTACAAAAAAATATTCCAAAAACCGGAAAATTCCCCTATCCGAAATGCTCGCGGTCCCGAGCATTTCGGATAGGGGATACTCAACCTGTACCAGATTATTAAGCATGTTTAAAAATCTGATTCAGCAATCGATTGGCGATCCCTATTCATTTTTTGATTGGGATTGCCAAAAGGGGGAGCCCACACATCTCAAATTAATTGTGGCAATCATCTCCAGATCTCAGGATTGTCACAATTAATTGCTGATGTATGGGGCCCATGAGACGTATGCTCCTACTGCGCTTTAGAGGCCTGTTTATACTTTAGTTGTGGTATATGGGATTCGGTTGGGAGGTCGACAATAATAATGTCGACAGTAAATAAGTTGACCGCTATTGGTCGACACATAAAAGTCGACATACCTTACACCGACATGATCAAAAGTCAACATGTAAAAGGTCAACATGAGTTTTTCAAAAATATTTTCACAAAAAGGTGTTATTTCATACTTTACCATCCAAGTGGACATGTAGGGCCTTATTCTGGTTCACTCTCAGAGGCAATTTCCTTCTCAAATGGACAAAACCATGTGCACTGCAGGTGGGGCAGATGTAACGTGCAGAAAGAATTAGATTTGGGTAGGGTTTTACGGCAAAGTGAGATCTAAAAAGGAGAACAATAGAGGACGGATCAGGCGGATATGGCAGATTGATAAGTACTGATCAATGCAGCTTTGTAGGGATGCCCCTCTTGGGATCCCACATTTGCTATATTTAGCAACACATAAAGCTGTGACCTCTGAGGATCATGTTCTGCTGCCCTCTCTCTGATTCCAATTAGTAGTGCGTATAGTCCTACTCCTTCAGTAATGAGACCAGGGCAGCACTAAGGGCCTTATTCTAGTTCACTCTTTCTGACAAAATCCTTCTTAGATGGACAAAACCATGTGCACTGCAGGTGGGGCAGATGTTACTTGTGCAGAGATAATTAGATTTGGGTGGGGTTTTACTTCAAAGTGAGATCTATATTGCAGTGTAGAAATAAAGTAGCCAGTATTTACCCAGCACAGAAACAAAATATCTCACCCAAATCTAATTTTCTATGCACATATTACATCTGCCCCCTGCAGTGCACATGTTTTTTTCTATTTAACAAGGAATGCACCTCTGAGAGTGAACCAGAATAAGGCCCATAGTTAGAAACGAGCCATGTGCGGGGACACACTGCACTTGTACAATATCTATGTCGACCTATGACGACATAGATACAAAAAGGTTTAAACCTCATCCCGACCTTTTTCATGTTGACATTTTCATGTTGATCTATTGTGTGTGTCGACCTTGTGACCACATCAAACTGATATATATATATATATATATATATATATATATATATATATATATATATATATAAAGAGTGTGTGACATCTAAGGTCCTGCTGGGAGGGAGAGTCAGCCGCATTATTGATGGCTTGCAATTAACTGATTGAAACGTGCAGGGGAGGAAAGGTGCAGGAGCCCGACGGCAGATGCTCCATTGCCTCCCAGAGTTACGCCTCTGGTATATGCTCTTAAAACACCCAGGACCCACAAATATTAATGATCCTCTTTGTTAATATTTCTGATATGGAGAGACCACAGCATATATTACTGATATTTTCGACAGAAGAAACCACTTAGATTCAAAATCACAGGAGCTGTATCTCTCTCTATTGTATTTCTTGCTAAAGTTTTGATACATATGCCCTAACCCTTATTTTATGTTTTAAAAAAGAGGGGTGATTAGGGTTTAAACGAGTTAGTTACCTGTACCCCTAATGTCTTTCCTGAGACATTATTCTTCTGACAGTTCATACTTTTACCATCACCTGTCCCCAGGAATTTCCAGATGCTGGAGATCGCTGCTCTTTAGCAATATGAACCAACCTGTTCATCCGGTACTTTCAGCTTAGCAGCCAGATAAAAATCTTCCATTTGGTAGAGGTGAAACAAAAATGTTTTTCTTTTTAACCGTTTTCATCCTTAGAGGGGTAAAATGAGCCACTCCCTCCAGAAAGGTGGGCGATCCTCCCGGTTTCTGGGGTACCCCCGCTCCCCCCCCTGATCGAAGCTTCCCCCCCTGACCATGCAGTTTAAATTACCTTATCTGCCAATCTCCGATGAGGGGGCGGGGCTAAAATGTCGTAAACACACCATTATAGCCCAACCCACTCCACGGAGATCGGGTCATATTCCATCATGGGGCGGGGCTTAATGATGTCACGTCAAGCCCCACCCCCGAACTCCTGCTGAAAGTCTCCTCTCCGGGCTTCTCATGGAGAGGAGATTATAAAAGTCGGCAACCCTGCCTAAGCCATGTTGATCTTCAGTGGTCGACCCAATGCAAGTCAACCTTTAGCTGTAGCTGCAGGTACAGGAGCACTAGTCACATTATTAGGTTATAGTACACGATAGATTACTGCATATTTAAATCTAGGACAAATAAGTTCAGTTCATGTTTCTCCAAAGGACTTGGCTGCTCAACATCCTGATTCTGGCTGTACGTAAGGAGACATTCTTTTGTAGAAACGAAAGTGAAGTGTATGGAAAACATTGTTGTGTTGTCTTTATCAAACATACTTTTAAGTAGAGATGAGCGCCAGGGCCGAAGATTTGAATTAAGATTCGTCGCCAGGATTTGGATTTGGATTTGTCAAACAGCAGTGACAGGCTTTGGATTTGGATTTTTTTCAAAAATGGTCAAAAACGCACAAATCGAGTAATATTGACCTCAATAACATTAATTTCCAGCCCTTTCCAGACAATTTTTACCACTTTACATCTCACAATGTTGTTTTCATTTAATTGAGGGCAAGGTCTGCTGCAAGCTGGCTGGTTATTAACACACAAAACACACACTTCTG
The DNA here is from genome assembly GCF_055691185.1 of Crinia signifera. Lineage (NCBI taxonomy): Eukaryota > Metazoa > Chordata > Amphibia > Anura > Myobatrachidae > Crinia > Crinia signifera. The sequence continues at coordinate 46,182,650 of NC_139219.1, read as the reverse complement.
ACAGTATCAGTATGGTGTATTGGGGTGCAGTACACACAAACAATGAATAAAGAAGAGAAAAAATTATTTGGATTTTTTACTTTAATTAATTGAATTTGGTTTTTAATGCGCAGCTTGTATAACACTGCTTGAAGGCCGAACAATCCCACACCCATAGTATATATATTATGTATGGTGTATTGGATTGCAGTGCAGCACACCACAGTGACCACACACCACAATGAAAAAAAAAAAACAATGAAAAGCTGACTGCCAGCCTGCCTGTGTACCCCACTACACTGACTGACAGCCTGCCTAACACACGACCAGTACAATTACTACAATATAAGCATATTATATATATTATATATAACCCAGCACACAAACCCCTCTGCAGTCTGCACAGCACAAACCCCTCCGCTGAGTCTGCACTGCACTGCCACAAAGTCAAACCCCTCTGCACAGCACAACACCCCTCTACACACTGCACAACACCCCTATCCACACTGCACAACCCCCTCTGCAGTCTGCACCAACACCCCTCTACACACTGCACAAACCCCTCTAGCCTGCACTGCACAACACCCCTCTGACTCTGCACTGCACAACACCCCTCTGTCTGACTTTGCACTCTGCACTACACCCCTCTGCACAGTAATGATGATTAATGTGACAAGTGATTGATGACAGTTCAAGTTCAACATCCCAGTGCACAACGTCAGCCACAGACCCGCCACGAGCAGAGCTGTGCGCGTAGTTTATTAGAATAGCCAAAGGCAATTACAACAAAAAGGCCAGTACATTATAGTAATGTTATGAAAACAGCAAAACATATAGACAAGTAACTGGCCAACATACAATAACCTTACAAATATGGCTGTTAGTTTTCAAATTTTTTACAAAATATAATAAAGAGAAAAATTAAAAAAAGCATATTATATCTTTATCAGAGACATATGTAGTATTCATATAAAAAAGAGTTTAGAAAATAATGGAAAAAGGGAGGGTGAAAGAAATATGAGGAAAAACAAAAGGGAGGGGGGTAATGGAGAGCGGAAGGGGCAGACACTGTATACTGCTAAATGGGTCTGGTGTGAGACCAGCTCACTCCAGGCCAGGTATTTGCCTTTGGTACAATCTGTCCCAAATTGAATGACATTTTTTGACACTGTCATTTAGGAGGGCCGTAATGTACTCCATAGATGCAAGATACCACATCTTGTTAGACAATGCGTTTGAAGAGGGGGCCTCTGATTGCTTCCATTGAGTCGCTATTAGTATTTTTTGTGCATTGAATAATTGAAGGCACAATGAATCCTGGGGAAAAAAGGTGGAGCGCTAGGTGGATCAATTGGATATCACAATTTTTATATTTTAAAAATATTTTAAAAACAATGGATGAAAATAAACAATAGCATTTATGTCAATGACAATAACAATAAAAGGAATGGACAAGGAAGATAATACTTATGTCTCTGCGTAGCTGCCGTTAAGTCCTTGGTAACTTTGGGGCTTTTATTCGCTGAGTGTAGCCCTGGAGGATAAGGGTGAACAAGTTGCTGTCCTGGATGGTGTAAATGAACGCTGGAGGATGATCTGATTCCCAATTATGGGGTCCTCACTATGTTGCGCTGATTTCAGGGGGGGACTGTAGTAGATTGCTCGCTGGAGGATGATCTGATTCCTTCTGATTGAAGGGTCCTCACGATGTTGCGAGTGATGGAGTCCACGATGTACTGGTGGAAAATTCCCCAATTGGGGTGGAATTTAGGAGGGCAATCCGGAGTGGTGACAATGAAATGGAAAAAGCCAGGGTAGGGGGGGGCCAGCGGAGGCAGAGATTCTTCCTGATCCAATTAAAAATAGCAAGTGCTGCCTAACATGTTTTGTCGTGATGTCACGACTTTATCAAAGGTATGGCACTTGGTCAGTGGGCTGGGTTTAAATACCCTTAAACAGGAAGTATACATGCACATGTAATTAATTATCCAATTGATCCAAATAACGTATGTTGAAAAATCAGATTAAAATGCAATCAATGATAGTGCTAATAGTGATATAGGAGGCAGACCTAATACCAGTATAATGCAGATTAATTACCTTACATAGAGCGGAAAACACTGTATATTGCTGTGACGAAAACCGGCTGGAACGCAGGCCGCGTCCTCGCTTCCGGTTTGTGGAACGCATGTATTGCGCGTCCACTAGAGATGATGCTTGTCCGGATAGACCGGCGCATCTGAATGTATTAGCCCACACTGGGCTCTGTGGCACGCATATGTGTGTCACGGCGCTGTAAACCCAGAAATCGGAGGTTCTGAGGTGTTAAAGAATATACAGATCGCCGTGAGCCGCATATGCGTGTCACCGCATTGATATAGGGAATGCGGTAGCCTTAGTGACTCTAAATGATGTTTTCCCACGGTTGGGGGGACACTTATCACACATATATGGAGGGGGACAGTTTTTAAAAAGGAAGAAGACGGATGTATATATTAAATAATTACATGGAAACGACTGCATGAATATTGTAATACATGTGAGATCTAAAGAATCTAAAGAGGACACAAAATATGACAAAATATATATATATATATATATATATATATATAACAAAAAAAAAAATATATATATATATAAAAAAGAGACAAAAAAATATATAAAGAAATATATATATATATATATATAAAATTTATACAATCTGTTGGCAAGTAGCCATCAATTTATCATGCGCATATATTTATGAAATGGATGAATATGTCACTTAATAATGATAGGAGATTTTGATTAATTATTATAAATTATTATAAATTTAGGGACACATGAAATTATAAAATGATACAAATATTTATACATATAAGAATGCAGATAGATAATTAGAAAAAATGTATATGAACATTTGGATTGCATCAATGCATGTATCCCTAATAGTTGGGCAATTTTAGCCGCCTATCTATTCATAAGAGCGGTGTCCGTAAAAAAAGGGGGTGGTTTTGAAGGGTGTGGGGGTTTGTTTACGGATTTCAGTTACTTACAGTATTCCATTCTTAATCTTGAAAAATAAATAAATAAATAAGTTGAAGTTTAAATTTTAGTAATTTTTATTTTCATTTTTATATATTTTTATGATTATTTAATGAGAAGAATACAAAAGGAGAAGGCGAGAGAAAAGAGAAAAAAAATTAATCCTGAGCTTTAGATAGGGAATGAAAAGGTTTACTAAGAAGGGTATGTAGAGGGTCTTTGGGAATAGATTGACCAGTTATTTTCGATGCCAACTGCATTACCTCATCCCAAAATTTAGATATCACTGGGCTTTTATAGACTCGCCGTCTCGCGAGAATCCAACGCCATATTCCCGTGTTCCGCCATGCTCGGGTTTCTGAACAAAGCCGGCAACTCGTGAGAGCGGCTCGTGGGCCATCGGGCCGTCGATGTTCGGAGCAGTTCGGATTCCACGAAATCCGAACCGCTTATCTCTAATTTTAAGGGAGAGAAACAGCCATGCAAACATTGTTAGAATTGAGTTAAAACTTAATTTATGACTCAATGATCAAATTACTATCATAACATCACCAAAAGAAGCATAAACAGGTTAATAAACAATCTCGAAAAAAATGCTAAAACACCAAGGGAGGTGAAGCATACTACCCTCAAGCAGAAATGTAGTATGCAGCTATGACAACCAGATTGCACAGGAGCCTTCGAATTACGCTCACTTGTACAGTGGGAGAGCATGTTATAAAGAAATACTTGAAATTATAAACTGCAATAATCAAAGTAATCAAAACACAATACCATATGGAAAAGTTGGAAATACATTTTTAACCCCACAAATTAGCATTTGTGCTTCACAACGCTTTTCACTGCCTGGTTTCCTAATATCAGGCTATAGCAGCAATTCTTGATTATTCACAAGGCAGATCAGGGACCGAATAACAAAACATTGTTTTTTATGATGAAAAAAAATGCCCCAAAGGCCTTGATGCATGGATAGGGTGCAGAGTGATGCGCTAAAGCACAGATCGCTCAGCACTCATTGCTGACACACATGTAATGCACCCGTGATATGCGCTGAGCGATCTGTGGACCAGTGCTGACTGGTGAGATCACTGGCTATCTGACTATTTTAACTGCATGCAGTCAAGATCTAGTCAGACGATAGCGATGCGCGGGACCGCGCTTCGCAGTCACTATTTGGAGTACACACTGGGCGATGTGTGCTTAATTTCTAAGCGATCTAGTCAGATCCTTTAAAAATAGCCCTGAAATTGTCCCGTGTGTACGAGCCTTTACTCATTATCACAACAGCAAGAATTCGCTACCTGCCTCCTACGAACTTCTGGAGGAACCAGTCTGGGGGTAGATACCCAAACCAGGATATGTACAAACAGCAAAGAAATAATTTATCAGGTTACAGGTACATTCATAATTAACCAATTTATAATGGATTCACTAGTGCTTGCAACGGTCATCATTATCATCATGTATTTGCATCTGCCTCCAAGCACCTGTGCATGATACAGCCTGTACTCTACTTGGCCTCTCCCATTTCCTTTCTTCCACACCCCTTTCCCCTCCAGCACGCCTCTCCGACATGAGTGGGCGTATCAGATTACACAATCCTGCACAGACACAAAGGATTGCCATCTTTATTCTGGGCATGTGCAAATTACCTATTCTACACTTCAGAAACTAACGTACAGTAGGTCTTCCTCTGCAATAGCTCCGATGCGTATAGTCAGTGTTCTGGGAAGTGTTCCAACTTTATTTAAATAAATTAGCAGTGCAGTTAAATATAGATCAAACAAGTCATATTTAATAACATTTCTCATTATAGAACAATTGCAATCACACCATAAGAGCAAGTAAATACACAATTAATAAATCTATTATAACATATGCAAAACAGTTAAATTAAAAATATAGGTACTCTTTACCTAGCACGGCGCCCGCGATGTCCATCGCGGTCATCGGGTGTAAAAAATCGCGGGCATCGCATGCACTACAGTAACGGGTGCGACGCGACCGACGCGATGCCCGCGATTTCCCATAGGGATCAATGTTAAATTTTTCAATGGACGCGATTTTTCAGTTCAATGCCTCAATGCCCGCGATTTTGCCATAGGAAACAATGTTAAATGGGCCACAGAGCCCAAATAGGCACCCTGAGCAGTGAAATGTCCCCCACAATTGTTAACGACACCCCACGATCAACGCGAACCCGAAGCGTGGCGAGCGCAGCGAGCCCGCGAGGGGCGGCGGTACGCGTCCTCCGACCTTTTCATACCCCCACTATCCACGTCGGCGTGGAGTTGAGAATAGAATAGTGTGGCGAGCGCAGCGTGCCACCGAGCCCGAAGCGTGGCGAGCGGACGCGGATACCTTCACAGGTAAACGCGTCCCTTCGCGGGCTTCACAGGTATCCGCGTGCGCTCGCCACGCTTCGGGCTCGGTGGCTCGCCACACTATTCTATTCTCAACTCCACGCCGACGTGGATAGTGGGGGTATGAAAAGGTCGGAGGACGCGTACCGCTGCGCTCGCCACGCTTCGGGTTCGCGTTGATCGTGGGGTGTCGTTAACAATTGTGGGGGACATTTCACTGCTAAGGGTGCCTATTTGGGCTCTGTGGCCCATTTAACATTGTTTCCTATGGCAAAATCGCGGGCATTGAGGCATTGAACTGAAAAATCGCGTCCATTAAAAAATTTAACATTGATCCCTATGGGAAATCGCGGGCATCGCGTCGGTCGCGTCGCACCCGTTACTGTAGTGCATGCGATGGCCGCGATGCCCGCGATGGGCGCCGTGCTAGGTAAAGAGTACCAAAATATATAAAGCAATCAATAAATCATCAATTTAAATTTTTAATGGCCACTGTTTTCATCGCTGAAATGCTGGGCTGCACCCAGGGCAGGGACCAGTCAGTCTGCAGTGCCAATGTCACGGTTCTTGGATTCTTTGGATCTGGATCGGGACACTGGATATGATATTAGGCAGACAGAAAACAAGGAGGCTTGATGTTATTCTTACTCATTGGTTATACAAGATATCCAACACATTAGTGACACATAAGCAAGGACTAGTTATATGCAAGAATACTGAAATGGAACCAGGAGCCACCAAGTCAACAGACAACCTCTCTTAATGGTCAATTAAGAACAGTCAGTCCAGAGACCGCACCAGAATCAAGGCAATCCGTAGGACTCAAAGAGAGTCTTATTGTATAAGATGTTGCAATTATGTTCTGTTTGAGGAAGCTATATACCTGGTAATGCTCTGACGCAAGACCTGGCCTCAGATTCCCAATGAGGACCTTAGAGCAGAGAAAAAATACATGCAAAACAGCATTGATGACGACGCTCAACTGATTTCTTCACCTTCAGCCACATGAAAGGGGATATGTTCTCATACACATTCCCTCGCATGCTAGTTAGGAGATGCAGGCGGTGCAGGTGTTGGGGGGGGGGGGGGGTGTTTGGTGGGGCGGCGGGCATGTCTGAATCGGACCCATAGTGCAATAGATACATTATTACATAGTACAATAGATAAGTCACTACCAGTGGTGTAACTATGCTGAGGCAGACCCCACGGTGGCTTGGGGGAGCCAGAGCCAGCATCAACAAAAATAATGGAGCTGCTGCACCATGGAAAAGCAGTGCGGCACCTCTCAGGGACAGGCATTGACAGCCACCCGCGCCGAATAGAAGTACACCCTCCCTCCATAGTCTGCCCATCCACCCACCCTCTGTAGTCAGCCACCCACCCACCCTCCCTCTCTCCCTCCGTAGTCTTCCCCTGTCCCTCCCTCCACAGTCTGAAGCCCGCCCTCCCTCTGTAGTCTGACGCCTGCCCGACCTCCCTCCATAGTCTGCCGCTCACCTGTCCAGTGCGCCCACCCTCTCTGCTGCCCGCCCACCCTCCCTCCATAGTCTTCCTCCATCCCTCCATAGTCTTCCTCCGTCCCTGCGTTCGTGGTCTTCCTCCCTGCTTGCCTGCCATGTGATTTCACCCAACTGTAATGCTTTACAAAGGCATCAATGTGTAATTATAGGTGGCAAATAAAGTCCTACACAGGCTAGCATGGGGCTTGGGTGGTAATAAGGGTGTCTATGTAGGCTATACGCTGGCAATAGGAAGGCGGAGAGCTATGAGTACTATTTACTGTGTTACTGAAGCATGCACTCCACAAGGGAGTAGCACATTATTAGCCTTTTCACTGTGCACGTGTAATAGTAGTCTGTTGCCCGCCCTCACTCCCTTCGTAGTCTGCCGCCTGTCCTACGTTATCCATCACCACTGGCTCAAAGCTGAAACTCTGCAATCCAGTATACAGTCACATAGAAGAGAGGAGCAGGGATGTAGTGCTGGCTGCATCACCAAAACGTAAAAGCCAGCCTGATGCACTATAAATAATTATATCGACTCTATAACTGATGGTAGTGGGGGGCGCCAGAAACTATTTTGGCAAGGGGGGGGGGGAGTAAATTTGGTACTTGTGTATTATCATGGCACCCACGATGTTGATCTTAGTACATCGCATGCATTGCATGCATGCGATGCGATCCGATGTTTAATTGTACAAGCACCCTGATGGGTGCTTACAATGTTAAATGCACCCCCATTGTCAACGCCACCCCCACTATCAACGGCAAACCAAAGCATGGTGAGCACAGCGAGCCCGTGAGGGGCGGCAGTACACGTCCTCCAACCTTTTCATACCCCCACTATCCACGTCAGCGTGGAGTTGATTTTAGATAGTGTGGCGAGCACAGCGAGCCACCGAGCCCGAAGTGTGGCGAGCAGATGCGGATGACTTTACATGAATTCCGTGTCTGCTCGCCACGCTTCAGGCTCGTATTCCGCGTCCGCTTGCCACACTATCGTTTATCGTCTATACGTTTCAGGCTTAGTGGCTCATTGCGCTCGCCACACTATCTAATATCAACTCCACGCCGACGTGGATAGTGGGGGTATGAAAAGGTCGGAGGACGTGTACCGCCGCACTCGTCACGCTTCGAGTTGTCGTTCATATTGGGGGTCGCGTTGACTATGGGGGGGCATTTAACAATCTGGGGGCATTTAACATTGTATGCACCCATCAGGGTGCTTGTACAATTAAAAAGCACATGCGATCGCATGGCATGCAATTTGCGGGCATGCAATGCGATATTTAATTGTACATTTTGCCCTTTTCACGCGAATGCGATGGGCGCCCTGATAATACACAAGTACCGTAAATGTTATAGTTACGCCACTGGTCACTACATACTGTAGTGCAACAGATACATCATTACATAGTGCAACAGATACATCATTATATAATGCAACAGATACATCATTGCATAGTACAATAGACATGTCCTTAGATAGTACAATAGATACATCACTACATAGTACAATAGATACATCATTACATAGTGCAACAGATACATCATTACATATTGCAACAGATACATCACTACAACACGTGTAGTGCTTTGGTTTCAGCTGTCAATCATTAGGTCAAAATCGTATCTACTTGTCAACTAATAAAACAGATTGATTTTGGATAGAGATGTCTTAATGACACGATAATTAGTCTTGCTACAAACATTTCAAAACCTTCATTTATATTCTTGCAAGTGTACAAGGGAAAGGTGGGATTTAGTGTCATTGTCATGATTGTTTTGTCTTTTATCCTCAGGGGTTGCTTTAGGCTGTGACACGTTTTTCTATTTGATATTGTGAGTTCTCCAAACCAGTTATGAACCGTAAGGGCAAAAGCGAAAATATGTTTTATTGTTTAAGAAATATGATTATAATTTCTGGTATGTTTTAAACATTGCTTTGTATAACATTCCTTATATTAGTTTTCAGCTGACTGTGCAGAATTATTCTTTTGAAAATGGAATTTCTACTATTCCTATCATTTACTTATCATTACACCAGAGTAACATGTTGTATAGTACATGGTAACACCCTGTCCCTAAGGACTGATACATCCATGGGCACTATACTCTATGTTCCGCTGGGCTGCCCCAGGCCACATTGGGGTACAGTCAGGGCCAGATTAAGGGGTGGATCAGGGGGTCAGTACCCCTGGGCCCCCCTCTATCTACCCCTGTGGTTGGCATTTTTAAAAATATTTTTTTTTTAGCTAAAGGGTTTGTGCATGGTAGTAAGGCCCTTATACCGTTCACTCACAAAGGCAAATTCCGGTACTTGTTTCCTAGCACGGCCACAAATCTTGGCCATCGGGGGTAATTTTAGTGGCCTGCGACGCGACCGACGCGATGCCCCCGATTTTTCCATTGAAATGCATTGAAAAAAGTGAAAAATCGGGTCGGTCGTGTCGTGTGTTCCGATAAAAGGTTAAATGGTCCACCCGCGATTTCCCCATAGGGAACAATGTTAAATGCCTCAATTTACCCGCGATGACCCCGATTTCCCATAGGAAACAATGTTAAATGGGTCAATTTACCCAAATCATCATAGGGAAGAATGGTAAATGGGCCAGAAAGCCCAAAAAACCCCCCTGACCAGTGAAATGTCCCCCCAAAAGTAGTTCACGCCACCCCGCGATGAACGTGAACACGAAGCGTGGCGAGCGCAGCGAGCCCGCGAGGGGCGGCGGTACGCGTCCTCCGACCTTTTCATACCCCCACTATCCACTAGGGCGTGGAGTGAGAATAGAATAGTGTGGCGAGCGCAGTGAGCCACCGAGCCCGAAGCGTGGCGAGCGCAGCGTGCCCCGCGAGGGGACGCGGATACCTTCACAGGTAAACGCGTCCCTTCGCGGGCTTCACAGGTATCCGCTGCGCTCGCCACACTATTCTATTCTCACTCCACGCCCTAGTGGATAGTAGGGGTATGAAAAGGTCGGAGGACGCGTACCGCCGCCGCTCGCCACGCTTCGGGTTCGCGTTGATCACGTGGTGGCGTAAACTACTTTTGGGGGGACATTTCAATGTTCAGGGGTGTTTTTGGCCCATTTACCATTGTTCCTATGATAATTTGGGTAAATTGAGCCATTTCACATTGTTTCCTATGGGAAATCGTGGTCATCGCGGGTAAATTGAGGCATTTAACATTGTTCTCTATGGGGAAATCGCGGGCATCGTGTCTGGCCCATCGCACCCTATTTTTTTGCGCATGCGATGCCCGCGATGGCCCCGATTTTACCCCCGATGACCGCGATTATGATCGTTGTGGCCGTGCTAGGAGTACCCAAATTCCTTATCAAATGGACTTGCGAGTGAACCAGAATAAGGGCCTAAGTCCCATGAGACTTTCTAAGAGAGGTCAGAGGCTAAGAGGCTTATGCTGAGCTCTGCTTGGTGGAGCTTATCATATGCTTCTTAGGCCCATGGAGTACAGCAGCAGCGGATTTGTCATGGGAGGGTTTTCAATTAGAGGCAGCGCTGAGCCTGTCAGGGCTCCTACAGAGTAAGGTACAGAGGGACAAACACAGGCTTTTCATGTGGTATTTTATATATATTTATATTATTAATTATTATTCACCCCCCCCCCCGCAGTTACCCATTGTCCAAGTTTATACTGCCTTTACTCTGTGTTTTGACAGTGTAATATTCTCCTATGCAGTTTGCGACCAGTAATGACAAGTGGGAGCCCCCCCTGGTCTAAAGTGACCCAGGCCCCTAAAGGCTTGATCCGGCCCTGGGTACAGTATATGAGATGGTGATGCTGCCACTGTCCTGCTTTACATCTGGAATACACTGAGGGCTCATCAAGGGAAGGAGGGGTTGAGCATAGTGCTAAAGCTAGAGACCATCAGCGGCTAGCATTCTCCCGCCTCTTATTGTGACATCAGCATAAGGGTGGAGCATAGCGCAGTGCATGTAATCAGAGGTGTATTTTTCATTTGAAGGTAATGATTTTCCCCTGCGTGCACAGCTGTGGGCGGTGGGTGCGTGCATTCGGTGGGGCGGTGTTTACCTGCTCGTTGGGCTTCGAACACTCGCAGTCCAGGTTGGAGATAGGAAGGCCCCAAACTGGTATTTTGCCTCAGGCCCCATGAGGTCTAATTCCACCTCAGCACGTGATAGGAGAACAGCTCTTTGGGTCACTATTATGGCAACACTCGTGTTCTAAAGGGACTGCTAATAAGGATTCGGATAAAAGACATACTGTATTTAACATAATTAGGGGGCCCTTCGCGCCCCCCCCCCCCCCGCGATGCCGCCGCATATGTACTAACATATGCGGCTGGCATCGCGATGCGGTGACGGAGGCCCCCCACGATACCTGGAATGTGGTGTGCGGGGGTCACCTCCCAGCCGTCTCCTGCATCCCTCACGCCGGGGACAGCTAAGCAAGCTGTCCCCGGCGCCTCCTCCTCCCCCTGCAGCCGGAAGGACGTCCGGCTGCGTCACTAGGGGGAAGAGGGGTTTACCTTCCAGGGTCCAGGAGGACCCTTCAGGAAGGTAAGCGAGAGGGGGGGTGGGGGGGGGCGGCGAGGCGGCGGGTTTGCGTCGGCGGGCGGCGAAAAGAAGCCCATAGGCTTCTATAGGGTATCGGTATAGGATAGCCTACACTGCGGTATCATTTTTGATACATTGGAAAATGCAGTAAAACCGGGGTTTTACCGCATTTTCCATTTGATACATCTCGCCCTTAATCTCTTTATCACCCCAGCAATCATTATTACTACAATCACTGGTTATTATTAGAGCTGGACTTTTTATAGAATATTTCCCTCTAAGTTTTGACAATATAATTTAGGTTTATAGATGCCAGCAATGTAATGGTCATTTTTAATACAGTATATTGTGTATTTTGATCCTTTATATGATTTTTAGTGAATAAATATTTTAGAATTTATTTTTACATTATTTTATGCGCCACCTTGGTTATTTTTATTACCATTTCCAGTTTTTACTCCATCATAGTTTTAACGTGCCCTAACAGCAAACCAGCAGGAGGGCACTTAGGGTTGTGCAGTGCCACCAGTTGACTACCCCTGGGGTTCAACAAAGATTTAAGGGTCAAGGTCCAGAAAAGGATGAGAATCACCGGTCTGAACTTTGACCTTGTGGACCAGATATAGGGCCAGATTCACTAAGCTTCAAAAGTGATAAAATGGAGAGTGATAAACAGCCAGCCAATCAGCTCCTACATGCCATGCCACAGACTGTGTTTGAAAAATGTCAGGCAGGAGCTGATTGATTGGTTGTTTATCCCTCTCCATTTTACCACTTTTGAAGCTTAGTAAATCTGGCCCATAACCTTTAAGAAGAGAAAGAGAGGGTAGATGAATGTATTCCCCCTGCCTGACCTTATAGGGTTCATGTTAGAGTTTGTACAGCGCAGTTGCGGATTGTGATAGCTATAGAACCTATGGTGTGGGACGTGCGTCACCAACATTTCCCAGAACTACAGCATTCACTAGTATTTAGATGCCTCCTGGACACAATCCCAGCAGTACAGCATTGCTAACAGCAGCAGCAGGTGGTGGAGCACGAATGAAAACACACAGACCAGCAAGACAAAACACAAGAATAGTCAGGTACAGGGTGAGGTCAAAAGGAAATCAGAATGGAGAACGGAGAAATGACTGGCACAGGTTTGTGCAGGCTGTAGACTGGAGGAATGGTCAAAAATACAGGCAATAAAATTCCGACATACAGGTCCAAGCACAAGACTGGTGAGGTAGAATCTAGCATGAACAGGGTGAGAATGGCACTATTAGCTTCAGTGGTGGCGTATCTGCTAAAGGCCTTTGCTGGTAATACTGTACTTGTGCCAGTGGCATAAGTTTGTCCCGGTTGCCTGGAGGCAAGATAAATATTGGTGCTCCCCCCACACACCACCTTATATAAATGTATGTGTGTATATGTTTGGAATAAAGAGAGTGTGATGTGTCTATGTTCCTGCTAGAAGGGGGAGTCAGCCACAGAAGTGATATCAACAGCTTTCAATTAAATGATTCAAATTAACAGGCGAGGAGAGGTGCCCCCTTGGGAGCAGGAGCCCAGCAGCAGATGACTCCATTGTCTCCCAGAGTTATGCCTCTGACTTGTGCTCTATACAAAGGTTACTCGTGCGGCGCAATCTCGCAATTGTTTTGAAAATAAGATCTTTAGGGACCTATTTATCAAGCTCTTTTTCCATAAAATTATGTAGAAATTGAAGTTTCTGCATTATTGTATGGCTTGTTGCTACGTACTAATTGCAGTATGCAGGAGATTTTACCTTAGCACTACAGCTCACAGTCTCCATTATTATCAATGGGAACTACGATCTGACCTCTGTGGCGGTTATTCAGACTTGCTTGCAAAACCATGTGCACTACAGGTGGGGCAGATGTAAAGTGCAGCAAAAGTTGGGTGGGGTGTGTTCAAACTGAAATCTAAATTGCAGTGTAAAATTAAAGCAGCCAGTACAGATGGGGCAGGCTTCTTCTTTGCTGGTGAATCGCCAGAACGTCAGCGCTGGCGATCCGCCAGCAGCCTCGCTAACCATCTGACTGAGACGCACGCGCGTCTCAATCTCCGTCGGCGGGGCAATGGGAACCCTGTCCGTCTCCGCTTCAGGGAGATGGACAGGGTTGGGGGGGGGTGTGGGCAGGCGGCGGGGACCCCGGGTGACCGCCGGCTTGTCGGGGGAAGCGCCTTTGGAAGGGGATTCGCGCGTCCCCTTCTCGCTATAGATATGGCGCTGGCGGGGGATGGGGGCTGTAGTCGCCATCACCATCCCCTGTAAAGATGGGACCTGCCCCATCTGTATTTACCATGCACAGTAACAAAATAACTCACCCAAATCTAAAGCCAGTCATACATCTACAGATCGATTGTCAGATTGGGCTGGTTGGAACAAAATCCTGGAAATGGATGAGAGCAAATGACAGTTGACCATTTGCTTTTAAATGCTGGAAAACTGCCAAAAACTGTCATTCAGATATCACCAGGTGTTTGTTCCAACAGCCCAATCTGACAATCGATCTGTAGATGTATGGCCAGCTTTACTCTCTCTGCACATGTTACATCAGCCCCACATGCAGTGCAGCATGGTTTTGTCCTTTTGAGAAAAAAAATCTGCTTTGTGATCAGGACTGAATAACCAAATGTGAAACTGTTGGGGAAGTAACTTGTAGGGCAGTCGTTAACGATACTGCTGTCCCTGCGGGTTTCGCTATGATCAGTAAATAGTAGGGGAATCTGCAATATTTTCGCAAAGCCTTTTGCAGCCTTGCACGGGGAGCGGTGAATTCACTCTCCTGTGGCCGTGGCTATTTGATCACACAGCTCTGCAAATTAGCAAAAAAGCAATCAAGTCTGAATTACCCCACATGTTGTAGCTACTACCCAAGATTCACAGTTTATATTTAAAAATTGGTTCAATGTTCTCAGTGATGTCATCTATGGCTGAGCCCGTTCTGGTTGCTCAAATAATGCATTCGGTCTGTGAAGAGATAGAGCTTAGACCTGTATTTACCGATGTTCACGCTTCTCCTTCACACTAACTACAGGGTAAACCTTTTTTAGGACATTATGAAACAGATGCAAAAAAAATGGAGTATTATATAAAAACCAATCCGAGATTTGGCGGCATTCGCAATGAACCAAAATCGGCCCTTGCCCGGTGGTCGGCATTTGCACATGCGTACCTCAACTGCGAACGGCCTCTGCAATTTACAATGTTCGCAGAGGGGACAGAGGGGGTGGGACGGTGGCAGTGCTGGGACATGGGAACGCCCAGCGTTTCATGGGCGTTCCCATGCAAATGCGGGCGGGACGAAGTTTGCTGGGGGCGTAAGCCGCCCGCCCTGTGTTCTTCCTGGTGCCCGCAAATATAATTCACCCTCCACTGACTTATATTTTCGAGCCCAGGAGAAATCCTTCGATGATCACCAACCATCGAAGGATTTCTCCTGCTGCAGGCACATGTGGGGGGATGTGTTTGCATAACATCATATCATCTTTCCAGTTAGTCCTATTCCATTAGAAATTACCATTGAAAATGAAATTATCCGCTGTGAAAATGAATGTTCTGCAGTTATTAATTTATAGGAACCTTAATATGAATTATAAACCATGGTACTGTTATTTTTATGGCAGGCTTTTCTAACATTCTAAAACATCAAATTTTAGGTTGACCAGATGAGTACAAATAGGAACTGTTCTATGGGCCTGATTCAGACCTCATCTCTGAGCTGCGAATCTTTGCAGCCCAGCGATCAGGTAAACGCCGCCCTGCCAGCGTGGATCCGCGCCCATGTGCAAGGCTGTGAATGCGTTAGTAGCCATGCACATAGGGGGAAATCCATTCACAATCCCTCACCATCGGAAGGATTTCCCCCTGGTCATTTGCACGGCATGCACACTACAAACCATGTTATCGTGAGGTTGTTTGATAATCGGGAGGGCTGCAGAATTGGTATGTAGCAGGCCCTATATTCCCATACAATACAGCAATAGATCACTTGTAATAGTGATCTAATGATCGCGGACTATGATGCCTATGCTAGATTCATTGATGCAGAGGTTCTGTGTATTTGGAATCCAGCCCTATGAGGAGGGAATATTCCTCCACCGTTCACAGACTCCACACACTTAACAGACCCAGCCTCCATTACGGCTGCTTCCAGATATCTCCTGAGTTGGTTTACCATTCCCAATCCACTTTGGCCTACATTTGGCCCCACTCTATAACATTTTAGCAATGGGAGTCATTCAGGCCTGACCGCATGGATTTGCAACTTAATGCCAATCTGCGATATTTTTGAAAGCCTATCAAAAGCTTGGACAGGGAGAGACTTCACTCTGGTGGTACGGTGACTATCTGATCGCAAGGCTCTCCAAAGTAGTTGAGAAGCAATCAGGTCTGAATTACCCCGCATGTTTTAGCTAGTGTCCAAGACTCACAGTTCGTATTTAAAAATTGGTACAATGTTCTTAGTGATCTCATCTATGGCTGAGTCCGTTCCGGTTGCTCAAATAATGCATTTGGTCTGTTCAACTGTAGAGCTTAGGAACCGTATTTACCAATTTTCATACTTTTTCACACTAACTACAGGATTCATCTTTTTTTTAGGACATTATGAAAACATGGTGTATTATATAACAATAATCAGATATTTGGCATCATTATCGAGACCATCCTGGAAAAAAACAAAACACAGACCTTAGGCATTGGCTGGCATTTTTAAATTTATCTGAGTGAAAGAACAAAGACTAAGGGGGGTATGCAATGTGCTGCTATTTAACGACAGCATTGATGCTGGATCTTGGCAGAAGGGGCCCGACTTCAGAAGCTGTCGGGCCCGATTTGTCAATAACGGCCGTGGATTGTCGTTATCCAGGCCGCAGATCGACAATCCACAGCCGTTTTCGCAGCCATGCCCCTTTGCACCCATCGGCAGGCAGGACATTGAATCCCGTCTGTCGTTATGCGGTCGATCTGACCGCAAATGGGCCATGATCATGGGGCTGTCGGCGGGGATCGACAGCCGTGATCCCAGATTGCATACCCCCCTAAAAAGCAAATATCATGTTAACCCAAATTATATTGCTATTTGCCTAGTCACACTTGGGCATACTATCATCTTTCCAGTTAGTCCTATTTCATTAGAAATTACCATTAACAAAAAAAACCCATCTCTTATGTTTTATACACAGATAGTTTTGGACATATTGTGTACTGGGTCCACCTTCATTGCGTCTACTCTGTGCTGGTGCTGCTGGGTTTCCCTCTCTTGGTCTGTCCTATCTCCATCACTGGTAATGATAGAAATGGGATAGGTCATAGTATCGTTATAATATAGAAACTACAACTCTCAATCTAAGAGGACAGCAGCCATAGTTTTGCTGTTAAGGCTTGCTAAAACGGACGTAGGGAATGCTTAGATTTATTGTTCCTCAACATTTAGTGCACCGGGTTTCCAACTTTTTTTTTTCTTCCATACCTCTTGATTTGGCTTTTAATTTTTGAGTACCCCTCCTCTAAATTTTCAATATCTCCAGTACTTACTAGTGGATTGAAAGTGATCGGGGTATAAGGAGTATCAGAGTAGAGTGGTCAGGAATCACGTCAGTGTCTGGCTGTGGGCTGTCTCCGGCGTTCCAACTAATACCTGTAGGATTACTCCACCCATAGCAGCGTGGGGCAGATAAATGCTGATGTCCAAGGGCGGCGTAGGTTGCTCCCGGTGGATTGCTGGTTAGGCAAAAGCCAGAGGAGATGCTGATGACGCTGCAGATGGAACCGAAAGTGATGCAACATGGTTCTTCTCCACGGCAACCGGATACTACTTCCGCCATTGGGAAACTTCTTTCGCCATTACCAATATTATTTTCAAGTACCCCCAACCGGTCTTCAGGGTACCCAAATGGGTAATCATGGAACCTCTGATCTGGAAGGTCACACATTGCCTACCCCTTACTTAGAGGCATAGGGTGAATAGGAAAACATTATGGAATAAACGTTTGTCAGCTTTCAAATCCTTTGTTTCTTTAAATTTCCTCATGCTTTAATGTATTTTTCACACTTCAGTTATACAACACACATTTAAATCCTGTTCCTGCAGGCATGTACTTTTATTACAATTGTCAATTGTTTAGTACAAATGATTATCCCACCACCTGTCAGATACCTGGAAGATAATGTACTAGCAACAACGCAAAATATTTCCAATAACAAACTCATTTCCAACTGAAGGTGGAGAAACATGCTCTACAGAGGTGGCATGTGAGAGCTGGGGGCAAGTTAGAGCTTTGTTATTTGAATGTATCTTTGTTGTGGTTTTATGCAACAAGTAAAATTGGACTATTTCTAATTGAGTATTATGCAAGTTAAGATGTAATGTAGAAAAGCAAAGACAAACCATGAAACCAATTATATCACACATAATTATACCTTTTCTAAGGGGATTTTTCTTGTAGATCATGTCTCACCTCTTCTCGATAGCTCTGAGATATAAACTAATTATCAACCTTTGTCATTAGTACTACAGTGCTGAAAGTGCAGGGGAAATCATAATCGCCCATTAAAAACTAGCGTCAGGGATGATTATAGTCAGTATTAGAACACCACTTTCACAACGCTAAGCCAGGTCGGTGTATATTGGTCACCCATTATACAGAGGGAGACCAGGGTTTTAGCCTTCTTATAACCTTGGTCAAATTACCAGGATGGTCGACCTGGGTTATAAGCTGCGGTGATTTTGCACCACACCTTGACCGGGGTCCATACGTCACCAACCTGCTAATAATTTAGGACAGAGGTGCGGTGTGAAAGAGGTAGGAATGAAGGGGCGTGTCATGCTCCACCCAAAGGGCATGTCTAACTTCACATATGGGCCAGCCGGCATGTGCACAAAAATTGCATCATCGTAGACCCGACCCGCTACACAATTATAGTCACTGTGAGGTAAATCGCATCCTCAGCCCCCTTGTCTGCTGGAGAAATACGCAGGGCTGCAATAGGTGGCAGCTGGCTGGAAGACATGATCACTCTTCGATTTTTGGAGAGTATGCAAGTATGCGTATGGGTTCACCTATCCTTAAATGCATGTTGCAAGATATTTCTATAGAACATTTTAGGAAAATTTCAGGAGTTGATCATAACATTGCTGCCCTTTCTTATTTCTTGTTATCAATTACAGGTTGAGTATCCCTTATCCAAGATGCTCGGGACCAGAAGAATTTTGGATAACGGATTGTTCCGCATTTCAGAATATTGAACACTGACACAATTCCAAGTGTTTTCTGCTGCAGTAACCACACCGAGACAGGACACCAGAGAGGGTGTGGGCCCACCTGGACCCAGAGGCCAGGTGGGCCACGTCTTCTACATTTAAAAACATTACTCTTTAGCAAACATCAGTGGACCCATCAGAAATGTAATCCTTATTTATTATAGGGGCGGCAGTACATACATAGGGGACAGGATTTTCAAATGTTGAAAAGACTATCAAGTAAAATAGCCTAAACCCAAAATAACCCTTCTAACACCAATATCTGTGAAGGAAGAAAGAACTCTATTTGATATTGTTGTATTTATTGGGTTCTGAAACAAATACACATTCACATCCTCTTGAGTACAGTACATTTGGCACAGTAATAATGTTTAAGATGAAGTAACACAAATGAATGGCAATAGATTTAAAACACATCGATAAAAAAAAGTGTCCTGTACAAATAAAGCATCACAATACAAAAACAAAATACAATTTATATTTATATATTTAAATGTAGCCAGAACTATTTGCACATAATTTATTAGAGGTAATTTTCAGCTTTTTCCTTTTTTTCTGTAATGTTTGGAAAGATCCTGGATTATCAGGACATGGGTTCAATCGGCAACATCTTGTGAGGAATGCAATGGGATAAAGCAAGACAACAATGATCTTTTTTTTCCCCAGCCTCTTTTGGCAGTTTGCGCAAAACCGTAACAATACAGGTGGGAACATAAGGAAGAAAATTGTCAATTTAAAAGTGTAACAGCGCATCCATTAAATAAATAATCAAAGATATATCTATCTATCTATCCATATATATATATATATATATATATATATATATCTATATCTATATATATATACACACACACACTATATATATATATATATATAGAATATAGATCTATCTATATAGATAAGGCATGTCCACACTATGGCCCTCCAGCTGTTATGAAACTACAAGTCCAATCATGCTATGCCACAGTTTTGCTATTAGGGAATGCTAAATCTATGGCAAGGCATGCTGGGATGTGTAGTTTCACAACAGCTGGAGGGCCACAGTTTTGACATATATAAAAACACTGGCCATAAGGGAGGTTATTAAACTAATAGTAACAGACTGTAGTGTGTAAACACTTTTGAGAATCTAATTATATACATTCATGTAACATCCACCTAAGCAGAACATTTAATCTATCTATCTATCTATCTATATATACATATATATATATATATAGTAGTGGGATGAGCCGGCACTCCAAATGGGGATGATGCAACGATAACTGACCTGGTGCCCTCCAGCGTGGACATGCAGTCCTAGTATAGGGGTAGGAATCAGGCGGCACTCCCGGATTTTGTTGCAAAGTGAAGAAAATTTATTTATGGATGATTGAATAAATTTTCTTCACTTTGCAACAAAATCCGGGAGTGCCGCCTGATTCCTACCCCTATATATATATATATATATATATATATATATATATATATATAGAGAGAGAGAGCGAGAGAGAGAGCGAAAGGGGGGGGGGGGGGGGGTCGGCACTCACATATTAAAGTTCCAATATAGCCGGTGTCATCCAAGAAGCCTGCTGTCTGACTGATATTTATTTGCCGTGAGTGCCGCCGAAATGGAGTTTGTGTGTGTGTGTGTGTGTATATATATATATATATATATATACTCTACTGTAGAAATATTCTTTAGTAAGTGGATGCCAGTTAAGGTTTAGTTTGTCCAATTAAGTAATTCATGTTATGTGCAGGGAAATAAAAGCTTGGCTAATATGTCCAATGAAAATGGCCTATCCTATTATCCCCACCCGAATTCCACAATTATTACATGCAAATACTTATTTGTGAGCCAGTCTTCGCTATAGGAAAGGACACTTAGCATTGTTATCAGTTAATCGAATGGAAGTACAGCATTGAACTTACTGGTAAGGACAAAAAGCCAATATGGACATGCTGTGATTTGTTATTTTTTAATGATCTTTTGCCCCTAAAAATGAGATGATACAATTTAAAAGTGGATTCTGTACTAAAATTCAATTCCAGAAACATGTGTTATTTCTATTTTCATTTTCCAAGTTCAAAATGTTATGGATTGATCATTTAAAATAATCTAATTTACTGACCAATTATAAACAAGCCTCAACTCATCTACCAAGCAAATGAGTTAATATACTTAGAATAATATTTAGTATTTAAAAAAAATTTGTAACCATATATAATTACACCTGAGTTAATATATAAAAAACAAAAACAAAAAGATAAAAACAAGAAAAAAAAGACAAAATGGAATTGTATTTTGTTGCATTTAATACAGGCTGTCAGCAGCCAGACACAAAACTGACAAAAAGGGCTCATCTCATAGAGGACAAGGAAAATGGCGCGGAGATACCAATGTCCTAACCAAATAGCAGCAGTGCTAGCAAATAATTCTAGTAAACCTGTAAAATTGTACCATTTCTATGCAGTAATAAAACTTCCTATGTAACATGTAGTTATTTGTTTTTACATTTATATTCATTTTAATGTTATTCCCTGGCTGAAGACTGGATTTGGTGACATCAACAGTCTTGTTTTAAGGGGAAAGCCACCGAGACAAATTCATTAGGCGTAAAAGGTTCAAAAAGCCTTTCAGTATGCTAAAAGTATCTCCCAACTTGATGACACCTAGGGGGGCATTTATCAAGGCATAGAGAGAGAGAGAGAGAGAGAGATGAAGTAAAAATAATAATCAGCTCCTAACTGTCATTCTGTTCAAACACTGTAAGAAGCTGGTTGGATTGTGCTTTACTTCTCTCAACTTGATCTCTCTCCCTGCTTTCAGAATTACTATTTTTTTCTGCACCATGCATTAAAGCATAAATAAATTAATACTAATTCCAGTGTTTTTCTGTCCATATGAATTTTTGAGAAAGCTTTTAAAGGGTGGCCAAATGTACTAAACTTTTAAATTCCAATTAGTCCCCAAAACATTTCACTGGCAACCCTCAGACTGACGATCAGTAAAGCCCTGTAGCCCAAATCTGTAGGTGGTCAGCTTCTTCTTCTGCAAATGATGTCCTACCAGGCTTGGCCATATCCCATATATATCCTGCCCCCCTCCAAACCCTAAGCCAAATGACCCCCCCCCCTCCAAACCCTAAGCCAAACGCTCCCCCCCCCCCCACAGGCTTACCCTCTCCACTAGTGCCTAAACCTCCCTACCTTGCGGCCTAAACCTAACCCCCTCACCCCACAAACTAGCCCTAACACGGTGCGATGATAGCACCTGTTATGGTCGGGATGCATTTTGCATGCAATGCGATCAGAAGGCAGTACAAAAAGTATGTGCAGCACATACTTTTCGTACAGTGTGATGAGATGCCCGCGGGAGCACGCATCGCACGGTGCCATCGCACTGTGTATGGGCACCTTAACCCCCATTTTAATTGTCTGCCCTAACCTTCCCCCCGCAGTCTAAGCCTAACCTTCCCTCTTCAATGTCTGCATTCTGGCGTGATATATGAATGGCCCTTTTTCAACATACCTATTTACCACAGGTCATGAATATATAAGTGATCATTTTTTACATGTATCAAAGTTAAAAATGTATTATTGAATTTTGTTTAACATCTTAAAATAAGCTAAGCGGAGGGGTGAGAAGAAGGGTCAAGCAGACTGTTAATGGGGGCGGCCTACATGTTCGTTCTATCTCATCTCCAACATCGTCCTATATCACTGCAGACCTCCATTGACATTAATCTGATATCATGAAAAGCCATAGGGATATTCTAATCTCTGACCTAACAAGAAAATGCTGAAAAACTTAGGTAGTCGTATAAATTGCAGAAAATGAAACTTAAATGATTAAAAAAACAAAACAAAAAAACAACCTAAAATAAATGTAAAAAACTAATTTAAAATGAAAAAATGCTGCAGTGCGCTAGCACGTCTGCTTCAAGCCAGTATTCCTTCCTATTCTTTCTGTTACACATTTCTGAAATACTATACATACTATACAATAGATCTAGTATAGCATAATATATGTTTACATCTTTAAAACAAACCAATAATAATAATATTAATAATAAAAAAATAATCTCTCACAGAAACATGAACCAATACACATACAGAGTATTGCACATTGACCTTATTATAATTTTTTTTTATGGACTAGCATTTTATAATTTTCTGTTTCATGCAGCAGTTGATACCTTTATAATGAATAAGACTCCACAGGCTTTTGCAGCAAACACTATTTACAAAATCTCACCTGTACAAAAAGGCAAATAAACCTTCCTTAGTGCCACTCACAAGTATTTTGTATATATTTTTTTTTTTCAAGAAGCAGGAGATTCATATCACTTACAACGAATCCCTTTAACTGCTTAAAAATCAGTCCAGTAAAATACATCGGAAAATGCAATACATGTATACACAAATACACAGAGTACTTCTGCAAATAAAAACATACGTAACACTGTTAGCACATCTACAACAAGATCATTTGCCACAGTTACCGTTATTCAAATTTCTACACAAAATAAACGGAAACAATGTACAGTTCTTAAGAATGTCAGTATCAATATTTGATCATCTACGCACTTTTTTCCCGAAGTGTCGTATGTCTGGTGTCGTTATTCCTTTCTGTGCATCACATTGTGATAGACAAATCGAAGAAAAAAACAACACAGTAGTGCTAGAGTTTATTTTAAGTGTGCAAGAGACACACGAGTGCAGTAAAATGCTTTTCAGGGCTCGTTCACAATGAATCACTATATGGCACAAGTGCTAATATAAATCTGGGACTAATACGAGTCTACGGTGCCATTACTACATTTTAACGCAGAGTTTAACATTTCAGACTGCAGCCAGAGGATTTTTCATGTTTCTGTGCACTACCATTATAATTATGCAGGCGTGCAAAGTGCATGGTGAACACTGTAAAACGGCATGATTAATCACGCATTTGTTTCCATGCCTTTTTATCTATTTTCCCAGTGGACGTATGTGAACGAGTCCTTACTTTTAGGGTCTTGGTTTTATATAATGCTTAAAGCTTAGATCACCATCATATACAACACTGACCTATAATTCTCTTGCACACTCGATAGTGGATTTAGGCAGCTCTCCAGTTGGTTTTTTATTTACAAGTCCCAGCATGACTCGCTGGCCGGAACTGAGCCTCAGCTTTGCTGTAACACGGCGGCGCTCTAGGTTTTCAACCAACTTAATAAAGTTGGCGGGAAACCGCAGTGGCCAGTCACTCAAATATCATATACTACCCTGAAAATAAAATAACACTGGATAATTCTAAAATAGGATTGCATTATTAAATGGACTTTAGAAACCCTGTATTATTAGGCGTCAAAGAATGTCAGTCATCCAGTTGGTCTCGTTTAACGAAAAAAGATAGATAATTCTAAAATATGCCACCAGCATCTATTCTACTGCTAAAATACTTTAGCCCTTAAAAAGCTGCTTAAAAATAATGGCTGACGCTGTACGATCTGGAGGACATGCCACCATAGGATGCATCCCTTTAAAAATGCATCCCATACTTGGCCATATCAATCTGGGCCTCTGGGTAATTAAGACTCCAAATAGAACCTGATACTTTATGTAGATCAGGGTACAGTGGAGCGATCTGAGAACCTGGTTCTTTCTTTACACAGCATAATGTGACTTAATGGGAATTATTTTTGCAATAAAAATCAGGTTCCATTTCCCACTTTCACATCGATGTTCAATTCTGCTAGGCCCATGGAAGGGGGAGTGTTAAAGTCTTCAAAAGACGTTTTCAGAAGGTGGCGATGCCTTGCAATGCCATCGGGGATAAAACAATTTTATCCAGGCAATGTGTTAGCTGATCCTTATCAAATATCGTGAAATCTCAGAACTTAACTGGACTTGGTGTCAGTGATCGATAGGCCAATGCGATGTGTACCCAACGGGACTTGTAAAGGTCTCACTGATCTACAGTATAGGCAAATGCAGAATTACTCCAGCTTTCTATGGGGCCTCCCAATTTTTTCTGGGGTTAAAGGGACCAAGAAAAAAGTAATTAAAACCTTTAGACTTCCTAGTCAACCCTGACCTGTTTTCCTATCATTATGTTTTCTGTCATTCAAAAACATGAAAGAAAATAAAGTTTCTTTGTAATATAGATTTTCTCAGATTGTCTAGTATTTTTTGTGGTCACCGACCAGGCAGATTGTTACAGCTATGGTTTCGGAAAAAAAACACTATTTTGCATTGCTTTGTAAAACGGAAAATAGAGTGCCTTCGGTTAAAAAAAAACAACTTAATAAACAGCAATAATAAATAATATCTTTACACAAGTAGCAGGCTCATAATGAAACAAGTTTGTATTGATCCGCTGAATCTCAGTCATGTGTTTTGTCACCATAGGGCTACTGCGCGAGGGCGTAATGACAAAGTGGCGGTACGTCAGGCCAGGGGCTCCTCTCCGAAATAAGAGAACCCTTCAAATTCGCCCTGATTAATTTGTTTCACTATGGCTTCATCCACCAGTGTCAGAACAGGTTCTTCTCTTGTGAAATCCTGGTCGAAATTATTTACGTCACGTTTGGTTTTCTGCAAGGCAAGCAGAGAATAGGTCAGAATAGGTAGAAGAAGACAATATGCAATAATACCCTACAAATAACCCTCCGCCAAAAACCCAATATTTGTAAACCTTTCAGAGAAGATCACATTGGACAATTGGTTTTACATACAAGTAAAGGGATCTTTTGGAACTGTAGCACCAACCATCTTTTTTCTGACTGCACTTTTTCACTTTTGCATGTTCCACGGAAGTCACCATAAGACCTTGTGTAACGGCTACTGGAGCATACACATGTAGCGATTTAGGGTCATTTTCTAAGCAATCTCAATGGATCGTTTAGAAATTTGCCCCTACATCGCTCCGTGTGTAGGGGCCATATCAATAGCGATGCATCGCTATCGCCCTGGCGATTAATATCCAGCATGCTGGATAAAACTATAATCGCTGGTGTCATGGCCAGTATTCTCACCGGAAAACACTGGCCCTGACAGATCGCTCAGCGGCACATTGTTATGCAGCGTTGTGTGCTGATCGATCTAGAACATTCGCCCATGTGTAGGCCCCATAAGAACCAACCAGAGATTATGCAACCTGGGGTAACGAAGACCCAGAGAGCCTCTCCACATTCTGGGGCAGATTTGCTAAAGCACGGTTATCAAAGCCACCAATGTCTTGCAGCTTTTATTGATGGATTTAAAATGCAGATTGTAGTAAAAGCTAAATTAAGCTTGTTCAGCCTTTATTATCGTTGCCATTTTAAATCCATCGATCATCAGAGTCTACCCCGTTTTTAGAAAAAAATTTGTACACCCTTGAGGCTGCTCAGATCTGCGGATAGCAGATCAGTAGGGGGAGCCCCGTTACCAGCAGCAGGCACCGAGTGGGGACAGCCAATGGAGGTAGCGGGCAATAACCCATTATTAGGTGGAGCTCCCGCTACCAGGCTGAAGCGGCGGCCATAACGGCACACGCTCCTACGATTAATAGCAGACAATGAAGAAAGCTGTGCTGCAGGAGGCAATGCTATGCAGCGATGCAGACACATGTAGTAAAGCAGGTGCACCCCCTGCACCCATGGTAGTTGGACCTCACCTACATTGTACATCAAATGAACATTTGATAATATGTTCCTATCACTCATTTGGTCAGCTGGTAGTATTATATGGCCAGTGTAATGCTGTCCAAACACTTATACGATTTGGGCCCTTTTAACCCAATTCTGACGGCTCGAGCCAAGAAATAGGGTGAAAAATGGGCAAATCATATGCGCCCAACCTCCGATTCCAATCCGTAGTCCCCTGTGCATAAGGGTCGCATACAATACATTGTATGCTAAAGGACTGAATACAATGTATCGTATGTGGTCCAGCCGCCGGGGAGCTCAGCCGCTCCCCAGCGGGCAGTTGCAGCTGTAATGGGGGCCTCACAGTAAGTGTGGAATATAACACTGTACAACGCAGCAAGGATGCAGTCCCAAACTACAAGTGTTTACTTGCAGGAGTAATCAATAATCTGACTAGGAAGGCAGTAGGAGAATGCAGAACATTCTAGAACTGTAAAACATATGTCTGTTTCTTTCACAAGGCAAGATTTAATGAACGTATTATTGTGTTCTTATATATAGGAGATACACTTCCTCAGTATTCCCTGGAGCTTTGTTTAAGTTTCAGCCTGATCTCTTGTCCTATTGTTACTGCCAGCAGTTCCCTCACAACACACACAAAACAACATGTTTATGGAAAATAAAGTGCACTGGGCATGGCTGTCCGGAACATGGTGTTACTGGGCTATAATAGTGGACACATGTACAGATACCCCTTGGCCACAGATATGCTGTGCGTGCTCAGAATAAAAAGCTTGCACTTAATGTGCCCATATACTAGTCTGACGTGGGACGAATCACCTGATCGATCGGGATGCGTTTCACATGCCCCCGACCCCGGTTGGGTCCGATTCGTGGTCCTGTGCGCATTGGACCGGAGCCAGAGGTCAGACCTGCTGTCGGTTTGATCTCCGACTCGGGCCCCCATCTTGGTGACGGGGAACGGAGTCACATGTGAAAGGACTGCATGCAAAAGTCCTGGGCAGCACGGGGAGGTGGTCAGATGGCCATACACTGCTGTGATACATTTATGGCCAGTGGGTCGTATATCTGTGGCCATGCTGCACACATCCATAACCTGCCATTGCTAACAATGTATTGCTACAGATGTGTCCTTTCGGATTCGGTATGAAATCCCGACAAGTCAAAATCCCGAAAGGGTCAAAATACCGACAAGAACAAAATCCCGGCATTTACAATCCTGACAAGGACAAAATCCTGACATTTAAAATCCTTGTCGGGATTTTACATGTCAGGATTTTGACCTTGTCGGTATTTTGACCCTGTCGGCATTTTGACCGTCTGGATTTTGACTGCATCCCATCCTTTCGTATTACTCTTCTAGTTGCGCCATATCAGTAGCACTGGGTGTCTTTTTGTGACTTTCTTTCTGTTGTGTCTTATTTGCAAAATGGAGCAAATACAGTAGATACACAAGCAGCATCCGCTGATTAAAATGATATGCATGTATTCAGCCTGTGACTGCTGCTTTATCTGCATACGAAATGCTACGTTACAGTGTTTTTGTGTCCTATTCACTTCGTTTTGCAAATAAGACACTATTTATACATAAAAAGCCGCGAAAAAGATGCCCGGTGCTATTGAGTCACACAGAGCTCACGCGTTATGTATAACCCACCTTGTATCGCATGGAGGATAGATATATGTGGACACATCTGTACTGGCAGAAGGCATGGCAAATGCAGGATTTGTGAGGGGTAAAAAAGACAAAATTCACTTAATGTGCAGCCACAAAGCGGCCGTGCGAATCGCACAGGAGGGTGCTTGTGTCAGATTCGGTTCACGGTGGCAGTGATGGCATTCCCCGGACTTCACGCAGGGGAAGAGAGAAGCCAGAAGCATACGCCATGCGCTGGGCTGCTGCAGTAGGTAGTTCTAGCTCTCCCTGGCTGAAGATACGCTGGCTGCAAATGTACCTCTCCTTTTTGTATTTTTAACATGTTGAGTAAAAATGTGTATGTACTTGGCATTCAGCCAAATAACCTAATTCACTACCTAACAAGTCCAACAGGACAGTGCCCCCTTGTGGGCAAATTATTATAACATGCTTGCTGCATTTACCAAACTATTGTCTATCAGAAAGTACGATTTACACTGCACTTTCTGGAGGTATTTTCAGTTCTGGAAATTCATGCAATGCTTCAGTGGAACTTAGGGCCTGATTCAGGGAAGTGATGTAGAAGAGAATCCCATGGAGGTGGGATATATGCTGTATTGCACAGTAACATGTGAGAAACATTTCTAGCCACAGTGGTTGGATTACTGGACATGAGCACCAAGCATACTGTAGATCGGAAGCCACCCTTCCACAAAGCCTCCAGCAAAGCTTAGAGGAGGGGGACAGAATGGATGGATTCTTTGTTATATGAATGACCTTTAACAGCATGATGAATATGGCATACATTTCTACCATTTACGTTTGTGCATTTATTTATAAGCAGCTATTACTGTAGGTCATATTATCTTCCATTGTGGTCTCACCTTGCTCCTCCCTTTTAAAGTCACACTCATTTCATCGTTCTCATTTATTTTGAATTAGTGGCGCTGTTCCAACGGATGTGGTATCGGCCTGACAATCGGGATACCAACGTTCAGTATCCCGACATCGGAATCCTGACTGCCGGAGCTCCGACAGGGGCACAAGCGCAAAGAAGCCCCTCGTGGGCTCGCCACAGGTTCTATTCTCCCTCTATAGGGGTCCTGGACTGTTTGGCATTTAAACAGTCAGGATTCCGATGTCGGAGTACTGTCCATCGGAATCCTGACTGTTGGGCAGTCATCCGGCATCCTGTTCCAACTTGCTAGCGCTCACACTGCACAGCTATGGCCTTCGTTAAGTGGATTGGTAGCCTACAGGTGGATTGGTAGCCTACAGGTGGAGTGGTAGCCTACAGGTGGATTGGTAGCCCACAGGTGGAGTGGTAGCCCACAGGTGGAGTGGTAGCCCACAGGAGCTTTGCTCCAGGCATTCAGTTATTTCTCTGCACTGTAATGAGCTGCTGTCTATATATGATTTTCATTTAATGACATTAAAGAGTAAGATGTAGATCCCTTGATAGGCTCCCCATACAAAGCAGGTGTAATCAAGCATCTCCTGAGCCGAATGGAAACCCCCAGAATTCCCAAGTGGGAAAATGAAATAAATAATAAGTAGATAATTGGAAGGATATTTATGATCCTCTTTTTAAAGTAATGCCTAAAAGCCTTAATTGGGAGACTAAGCTCATTGGCTTATGCAATGAATACCTGCTTATTTATGTATTTCCTGCCATGTGTCAATAGCTTTTTTTGTTTAAAAAAATAAATAAAAATTTGATCATTTGATTGAACTGAATTAAATAAAAGCAACCACATGAAAGTGTCCAGTGTTTGTGCATGAAAGAGAAAGACATCTCAAAATGATATTTTCAGAAGAAGTATAACACGGTTCACGTTTATCACAGAGATATTCTCCTTGCTCGTTGTGAAGGAAAGAGCGTTTTCCAGCCAATAATTTCCTACCTTTCATGTATTTAAAAAATGACCGTTGATTGGCTGGAGCACTAGTTATCATTCATCATGAGTCATAACAAGAATATCACTGTTTGATAAATCTGCATCTAAACTTGACATCACGTAATGTGACTTTTATTTCCGCCGTAGATTGCCGAATACATAGGCGGGCGCTGACATCATGTGACATAAGCTGCCTGCCACGCCTGCACTCCTAGGGGAACGGCCCCAGAAAATGCTGGGTGTTCCCCTGCTACCACCCACTGTCTGCCCTCGCCCAGCCCGTCAGTGCATATGCCTTGAAGAGGGTGATACTCGCCGAAGTCGTTTGCACAGGGGGGTCTGCACATTTGCAGACCCTTACCATTGGAAAAGGGGCAGATCAAGCCTGAATTTGGCTGACAGGGGGAGGCCAGGGAGTGCAAAATGGATCTTTTTAAAAGCCACAGGAAAAGACGGCATGAAGGAGTCCGCTAAAGCCCAGCTTGTTGCAATAGCCAACGCTTGTGTGGGCTGGAGGGGAAATCTATACCCTCAAAGTGCAGTTTCTATCAACAGATTTATGAGGAATTCTGTAAGAAATTTAGAATTTTTGTTGCTCATTCTTGGTCTTTGTCCCGTACTATGTAAGGAAGCTTCTACTGAAAGCGAAAAACTCACATTCTGAAAACAAACATGAAGAGTCTTGTTATGAATGCTATGAAGCCAACCGGGTGCCAGTATACATGGGCGTGGGAGGCAGTTTCAACACTGTACATCTCTAACTTGGCTCCAAACACCAATAAATCTAACACTGACCTACATGGATGTCTTCAGTGAAAACATCTTAGCACTAACCCATTCCCTGTGCTTAGTGATATGCTGGGTATAGTCCATGTTAGCAGATGATGTACCTGCCCTGCTCAGTGTCAGCAGGACACACAAGACACTGCTCTGTGTAACACACAAAGGTATTAAGATGGAGAAAAATCAAATGCAGGAGGCATTTTGGACTGAATTTATCTTCACCCTACAAAATGGCTGCCTTTATTAAGTGTATGTAGCAGGAATAGTTACAAAATGGACCTGATAAAGCATGGGAATGTCCCAGTTGGGAGTCCCCCCAGCCTGAAGGGAATGTGCCGAATGCGCACAGCATCTATTCAGCGATGCAGAGGGGCTAAAACTGGGGAAGTGGCCTGAGGACACATCATCCCACGCGACAACACCCCCTCCATCACCCGAGTGTCCTGTAAGCGAGACACAGATGTTGGGAGGTATGCTTACAGCAGTACTGTAGTAGGGGGGAAGGTTGCACATTGTGTGGTCACATGTCATGAGGACGACCAATTATATGGCACTTTGCTTTATATGTATACAGGTAAGCATATGGGCTGATTGGTGGTTAAGAATTCTTATTGCAGAGTTTACAACAAGCTGTCCTGACATTTGAAGGTAAGGCATTAATGCTTAGTAACTTCTACAACCCTAATAGTGTAAGTGCTGTATATGTCCCTCTATACTCATGACGTGTGACTATAAATTTGTCAGCATGTACTATGTCGTAAATACAGTTTAGGAAGGGACACCTTGCAGAGCTAAAGCATTTACACATAATTAGTGAGCAACACCAATCTGTCAAACAGGAAAATGCAATTAAAAGAAACATTAATTATATTCTAGGCGCCGTGCCAAAATAATCCCTGGCAATGCCTACCCGAAACTGGCAAGCTTTGGGCTGCTCCTATTTATGAAGAACAGTGGAGATGAGTGTAGTATATCAAGAGGATTAAAAGGTATAATAATGAATGTATTATGTAGTGTGCAGAAGACTGCACTGCTTATATGATCACAACCAGATTAATAATAAATTAACGGCTATTTGTAGAGTTGGAAGATGTTGCTTACAGCAACAAAACAAGACATTACCGCAGAAAAACATCTGCCTTGTCTTATTAGGTCACAGTAGGATACAAAGGAAAGAAAATAGTTTCTCTTCAAAGAATTCACTTTACTGTGAAAGGCATTTATGTATATGTCAAGGACATTATAAAAGACTGAACAACTGAATGGCGCCATATAAATGCCAAGAGTTCTCAGTTAAGAGTTGAGACGTGTTGGATGAGCCTAACCCCCCACCCCCAATACCTAACACTTACCCTTTCCCCTTAGTGTCTAACCCTAACAAACCCCCACAGCCTAACCCTAACCCCCCCCCTTAGTGCTTAACCTTAACCGTACCCCCGCCCCCACAGGCTAACCTTAACCGCACCCCCCTTAGCGCCTAACCGCACCCCCACAACCTAACCCTAACCGCACCCCCCTTAGTGCCTAACCGCACCCCCACAGCCTAACCCTAACCGCACCCCCCTTAGTGCCTAACCGCACCCCCACAGCCTAACCCTAACCGCACCCCCCTTAGTGCCTAACCTTAACAAACCCCCACAGCCTAACCCTCCCTTCCCCCACACAGCCTAACCCTCCCACTAATGCCTAAACCTAACCTCCCCATTGCTGCCTAATCCTAACCCTCCCCGCTATACTTATGATTGGGATGCCAACAGTAGAGATTCCAGAG
Organism: Crinia signifera; assembly: GCF_055691185.1. NCBI lineage: Eukaryota > Metazoa > Chordata > Amphibia > Anura > Myobatrachidae > Crinia > Crinia signifera. The sequence goes on along the minus strand of NC_139219.1, from coordinate 46,150,265 downwards.
TCTGCATTAAGGCCCTTATTCTGATCTAAGCGGTAACGGCCGCTTGCGGCCGTTCCGCCGATGTTTTCGCTCTGCGCATGTGCAGAGGGCACTCTGCGCATGTGCAGGCGAAATCGCCGCACAATTTTTTTACCGCCGCAAAGGGGGTGGATAGGGGCGTGAGGGGCTACTTAGCCTCATTTCCCTATGCATACGCCCCGCGTTTCATGGGCGTTCCCATGCAAACGCGGGGCGTACGCATGGTAATGAGGCTGTGACGCATGTGTTGGGGGCGGGCATCTGACATCGCCGGATGTCAGCTGCCCGCCCCCATACATGCTTTCACACGGACAAGTGTCCGTGAGGTCTATGGTTGCGGGAGCTGGTGGAGCGTGCGGCCCTGCCTTCGATGGTCGGCGACCATCGAATGCAGGGGGCTGCTCCAAGATGGTGGAGGCGTATCCCCCGCCATTTTCATGCGGACCACCACATGTCCGCGTACGGACGGCCGTGGCGATCCGTATGGAAGGCGGGGATTCGCCTGCACGGTCGGAGCCGCATATGCGGCTCCGGCCGCATCAATCAGAATAAGGGCCTAAGAGAGGTGTCTGGATACCGGCACCAGTCTTCTCCCCAGTGTCAGGAGACTCCGTCATCGGTATTCCTATTGCCGGCATCCCAACCGCCAGTATGCTAACCGGATCCCCTCTGAATCTGTACAGGAAGTGCTACAATGTAGAAGCTACAGATTTTTTTCCCGATACAAGTTCTGACTTGTACGCAGCCTAGTGAACAGGTCTGAATTAGGCCCATAGAGGGCACCTTTAAACTATGGGCATTTGAATTTCATCCAAAATGTTTGGTATCAAATCTTTCCTTCACTTTCCTATACCAGGAGGAACAGTCCGTCATCATCTTTGTTGAACTAACAGCCAGCATTAGAGCCTAGAGCTTTGGGCAGTCATTTGTTTCCATTCACTTCTTCAGCCTCCTGTGACATTTACTGTACAAATCTGCAGAATACTCAAAGGGGCCGATTCGACTTGTTCGCGCAGGTCCGAATTCGTCCCCGTAGGTGGGGGTATGTGCATGCACATAGGCAATAATGCGCATGCGCTAACCCATGCGCCTTCAGCAAGATTTTCATTCACCGGGGCGTGCTCACTGCTTGATTGACTGGCAGGGGCGTCCCAGGGTGGGCACCCGGCGTTTCATGGTCGTGCCCATGAGGTCAGGCACAGCTGTGTTCCCGCACCGGGTGTCACGGCAGGTAGAAATGCTTAGTGTAGAACACTTTCCTATAAAAAGTACTGTATGCAGCAACTCAGAAGACAACTTGACTCATCACTGGTGACATCGGTTAGTGTGGCCGGACTTACTGTTCCTAAACATTAGGCTTTTCATGCTATTCCTTATGATATTACTGTTATTGACTGCACCATAGAGAATACTGCCAGGGGACGGCCTAACTGGGATTCTAAGAATTCCATATAAAGTTTGGCATTCCTGTTAATTGTCCACTGTTCCTGAAGTTCTTAGAGGAACTCCCCATCACAGCCTGTCCCTGGTCATGTGCTCTATCAGCAGCAGTAGAACAGATTAGAAATGTGAAAACATGAAGGTTATGCAGCAATGCACAGCTGTATCTCATCAGTAATATATCCGGGAGTACAACTTCACACTGCAGATAATATTCACATCATTCAGTGCTCGGTTTAATGTTGTTACTTACAATTCGGGGTTTAAATGGAGGTTTAATTTTCCTTTGCTCTAGAAGAACCCAATCGATTTCTTTGAAGAATGGGTGCTGCTTAATGGCCTCTTCTAGGCCCTGGGATGGCACGCAACCTAAGCGCTTGTTTGGATTCTTTGTCATGAACTGTGGAGAGAAGACATTATTATGTATTAGTCAATGTACAATAGGGGATTGTCTGGTTAAGTCTTGAGATAATGACATTAACCTCCAGTGAGACATTGCTGTATGAGCACACTACAGTATACAAACACCCCAGCTTAGTGCCAGATTAGGGTCCACAGGGGCCTGGAGCTGAAATGTATTGGGGCCTATTCTGCAGCATGTCGGGGTGGGGAGGGCTGTGGGGCTGTGGTCTTTACATGGAGGGGGTGTCGTTTGGAACCATCTCGATCTTAACTTCCCTTTTCAATTATACGAGATAAATATACCAATATACCCAATACCTAAATATACCTATACTCTATATCATTTATATACACTAAAGTACATGGCCACCTCAAACTTCCCCCCATTTTGCAAAATTCCCCCATTAGGATCATCCAGTAAGGGCAGCCCTGAAAGCAGCCAATCAGAACAAAGGTCTGGGATTAGTGGTATTCAGAATAAAAAAACAAAATGCAGCTTGGCCACTGCAGAGCCAAACTATTGACTACCAGTGGCTAACCATCAATGCGTAATAACCATGCACCCCGGTGTTTTTTATTATTTCAAATAAAATTGAGAATAAATCGATGTTATATCCTTGTAGATGCCGCTAGAAAAGGTGGTCACATTATCACAATCTAAAGGCGTGTAAAGTCATCACATGACCCAACTGTTGCCCCCCCCCTCCCCAAAAAAATATAGAGGGCTTAATTCAGATCTGATCACAGGACAAATTTGGTCTTAAAATGGGCAAAACCATGCTGCACTGCAGTTGGGGCAGATGTAACATGTGCACAGAAATAGATTTGGGTGCGGTGTTTTCAAACATAAATCTAAATAAAAATAAAGCAGCCAGTATTTAGCCTGCACAGAAACAAAACACCTCACCCACATCTAACTCTCTCTTCACATGTTACATCTGCCCCACCTGCAATGCAGCATGGTTTTGCCCATATTGAGAACAAATTTGCCCTGCAATAAGGTCTGAATTAGGCCCATAGCCCAACTGAACATGATCCTAGAGGGTAATGTCTATATAGTTAAATGTTATTGAAAATTAATTGCAATGCTTCCAAACCATGTTGACTGTAGGAGAATATGAATTAACAGTGGACAATATAATGTGAGACAATACTGTATAACGGTTGAAAAAAAATGGCCGGCATAAAATAATGTATTACACCAGCATTCTGTCACAGCATGATTACAATATTCTACTGGCTGGTATAGTAGAGACAACTTAATATAGCTACAGGTGGAATGAGCTTTAGAACTAGAGGTGTATGGGTTTATGCTGATATATCTACAAGGACCTTGCTTTCTAGCATTGTGGGCAGTTTCCTTATTCCAGAACATTACTTTTAAAAGAGGAATTTCCCACATCCTGAATGGGGACGACACATCCAGAAACTGCAGCTCCCATATGCTGCCGACAGCAGGGCCTTAGTACTCGCCATATAGACAGACTGACATCACAAAAGCCCTGAGGATGGCAATGCGGTACTATGGTACCCTCTGGTGTCACTAACCTTGGTACTCCTACACATCAACTGGCTTAGAACATAGAAAAGTTACACATTAATAAATGAAGATTAAGCCCTGTACACATGGGGAGATATATTGCTGAGCGATATATCGTTCGCGATGAGCGATATATCGCTCAGTGTCCCGTTTGCATCAGCGACCAGAGAGGGTTGCTGATGAAAAAGAAACTGCTGTTGGAGCCCGGCAGTGGAAATCAGCTGGTTGCAAGAGCATGTTCCTGCGACCAGCGATCACTACGGGGGAGAAAACGGGAGCGCGCACCCGGCGATATATCGCCGGTGCACACTCCCATCGCGGGCAATATGGTCGCTCAGCGACCATATTGTCCGCGATATTAGACAAAATCGCCCCCGTGTGTACTCAGCCTTAGTGATATAGAAAGCAGGATGTATACATTGACTATATAATACAAGAAAACACTTGGCCTATCCAGACCTCCACACGTTTGTGTTGGCAGAGATCCCCTTTATTCCGGCAGTCTGTAATTTGCACATGCGATTATTTATTTATTTACAGTTTCTTATATAGCGCAGCAGATTCCGTTACGTTTTACAGTTGGAACAATTACAAACTGGGTAGTAACACACCGACATAGAAGGGATATGGATCATAGGATAGACAGTTATGGGGTTTTTCCCACTTTTTTTTTATTTAAGCTTAAATTTATCACCATCTTTCTGTATTTGTTTCTGCTTATATTATCTTATAGGGATCTTTGTCTGTCCAACTGATGCCTGAAGAGCTATGTTCCCACTGTTGGACACTACACTGTTTTATGCCTGAATGTGTACATAGGGGTTCACGGCCCACATTTATAACAGGGAATGGGTTGTATGTGGTGGGCCAACCAGTAGCAGTAGAGGTTCTTCTTGCTAAAAGCAATTTCACACAGTAAAGGAAAAAAAAAATCAGTCAGCCTTAAAGGACCTGCAGTACTTCTGGCTAAAGCAATAAGGTATAAAACTCAGTGTCTGCTAGCACAATGTGAGGAAATCAAGGGTTCCAAGTCTAATCCCCTGTTCGCATTCTACAGTAAACTGCACAGACGCCTCACCGCTTCCTCTGCCTTTCCTGTAGAACATAGCATAACAGGACTATGTGACTTGGATCACAACGCTTCTAGTCCACCGTTATTCATACTTGGGAGACAACGAATCTCAAGGCATACATAATATTCATTTTTAATAATCTATTTAACTTTAAAAAAGAAAAAAAAAAATTGTCTATAATAAAATATTATTATTGCAATGATAATATATCACCTATCACTGCAATGTATCATTATAAAATCAGCATTGTCCCTAAGCAGTAGGAGTTAATAAAGTGCAGTGCCGAGCCAGTCTGGAGGGATGTGCACAGGAACTTGGGCAGTGGAACCGGAACGTAATATGCCTATTACTTCCACTGTAAATGTAAGAGCGGAACACATTGGTCCTTATTCAGATCTGATCGCAGTACAAATTTGTTTGGAAAATGGGCAAAACCATGTGCGCTGCAGGTGGGGCAGATGTAACATGTGCAGAGAGAGTTAAATTTGGGTGGGGTGTGTTGAAACTGAAAACTAAATTGCAGTGTAAAAATAATGCAGCCAGTATTTACCCTGCACAGAAACAAAATAATTCACTCAAATCTAACTCTCTCTTCACATGTTACATCTGCCCCACCTGCAGTGCACATGGTTTTGCCCATTTTCCAAACAAATTTGTACTGCGATCAGATCTGAATAAAGGTCATAGGGATGCACAACAATATCAGGATTCTGGCGTCGTTCTTGTGGCATCAAGTCAAGATGCCAGCGCAGGTATTCTGACTGTTGGCATCATGAACGCTGGGATGTTAAAAGCATCCCATAAAAACAATAATATAAATAATAATTTACAATACAGAAGCACCTTCTGATGAAGCAGCCATACAGGAAAGATAGAGAAAGGCATCAAGGGCAAGGGCTTTCTGACCTGTAAGAGGTGAACATTAGGCTGTGAGCAGGATGATAGGCAATAGATGGAGGGTTAGGTGGAGGGATTAAGGTAGGGATAGTAATAGTAGTTACTGAAACAATGAAGGATAGGGATCTGACCCAGAAGTGACTGTCACGTGACTGTTGGGGCCTGAATGGAACCACTGGAGCCAATGCAGCCATCACGGACAGCCAAGTGACCGCTGGACTAGCAGGGATGACATATCAACATTCTAACACTGTGTCTATTATTTGCACCTTGAAAAAGACCCCAGTTGGGGTAGAAACACGTCGGTGGTGGCTGTAGGAGTGGAGCTGAATGAGACGGCAGACTAAGACTGAGTGAGCATTCGTTGGGAAAACGATAGTGTGTCCGGGACTCATTTACTTACCACATGCGCAAATAGAACTGTTCTGTATAACTCGGTAATAACCCACTGCACCAATTTATTCACCACTCCCAGCCTTGCTTTTTGTTGCAAACAAAAGGCCACCCTAGGGCGGACAGATGGGCGCTGATAAGGAGTGTGAGGTCAAGACAAAGCTGCTACTTAAGGGACTGAGTAGGTTCCAGAATAGAAGAACAAAAAAGGCAAGAAAAAGTAGCGCTTACCAATGAGGAATTTAAGAATTGCTTTTTGTTACATTTAAAAGTGTGATCGTATGTTGTTTTATGTCATTCTGTGTGGATTAAAATAGCTGTACTGGTTGAGTACCCCTTATCCGTATATCCAAAAACCGAAATATTCCGAAAACCGTGGTTTTTCAGAATTTTTTTTTATGTTGTTGTCTTTTTCCCCCCTGCCCCTTTTTTCATACTTACCTCGTCCCCCGGCATCCACGGCGGGCTTCAGGATCCTCTTCAGCGGCATCTCTGGTCACAGGGGGCATTGCGCAAGTGCGCCGGTGATGTCACGGCATGCTTGCGCACTCGTGCAATGCACCCCTGGGACCACTGAAGAGGATCCTGAAAGCCACCATGCATGCTGGGGGGACGCCGGGGGACCATTGGGGCACCACCAGGGTCCATCAACCTGTGAGCTGGAAGGATATCTGAGGCTTCATATCACAGAACAACCCCCCATCTTGAAGAGCGCCAGATAGGTTTTTTCTAAATGTTTGCATGATATTCTAACATGTCTGTATGATGAATTATTATGAGAAGGTAAACGTCGATGTTCTCATTTCGATATTATGAATGTTGACACATCATAACACCCCCGTCAATGGTATATGTGAAATATTATATTAAGCTCTACTGAGAAAGGGAACAACATGAATTAAAAATTTTGTGGCACAAAAAATGTATCACATAATAATTTATTTATGCCACATACAGGTCTAGTCTCCCGTATCCGGAGATCTCTTATCCAAAATATTCCCAAAAACGTGTTTTTTATGGATATTTTTCATACTAACCAAGTCCCTCGATGTCCACGTCGGCCTTCAGGATCTTCTTCAGCGTCTCCAGCAGTCCCAGGAGTGCATTGCATTGCAAAGTCGCGCAATTCCCCCCCGGGACCTCTGAAGAAGATCCTGAAGGCCTCCGTGGAATGCTGTGGACCATCGGGTGGACCAGGTAAGTATGTTAAAAAAAAATAATCCAAAAACCATAAAAATCCTTTATCTGAAATGCTTGTGGCATTTCGGATAAGGGATACTCAACCTGTACTATATTATTTTTATAATAATCCTTTCTTATAAAAAAGATAATTTTCCCTTTAAGGACTTTCCTGTACACTGGACAGGATTACACTGTATTCTGGCTTCATATCAAACCCCAGGTGTCCTACATATTAAAGGCTTTGAATCATATTTCAAAAGTAATCCTACTGTTTACGTGTTCCATACATCATTATTTTGTTATTCTCTCCACACCTCTCTTGTTTAAGCAGGATCACATTTGCTTGTGTATTTAATTATTATTATTTTTAGCTATTGGTATTCTGTTGTTAATATTTGGAAACTAGAGTCAGAGAATTACACAACCTTAAATATTAATTCCAGCCAGAAAACCGTGCTGGCATGTACAGTGTAAGCCATGCCAGATACTTTGGGTATGGTTCCTAATATTACCGCTCTAAACTAGAGAACAATTGTCTTGTTTTGATGCCCTAGAATGCCACTAACAGGAAAACATTTTTATCCAACGAGTTAGTTTAAAGTAACCTTAAAGGAACAGTGCATTCCAACTTTCCCAGAAGAGTGGGAGGATCTTTGGCATCCTGTCAATTTTTGTCTGATAATGTGCATTGCATTGTTTTAATTCCCTTCCAACAGATCCACCATTTGGAGCATTTGCTGCGACAAGGTTTGTAGCAAGATAATTGTGACATTCATGATTGCGAACATTGCTTTTCATTTTAAATGACTTGGGCCAGATGTATGAAGCTTCAAAAAGTGATTAAAGAGAATAATAAACAAGCAGCCAATCAGCTCCTACCTGTTTTCAAACCCAGCCTGTGACATGGCAAGTTGGAGCTGATTGGCTGTCCCTTAGCATTGTAGTCTCAGCTGGTAGCAGGAGGGCTAAAGAAGAGTCCATACTGTATAACACTATCATAAACCCTAAAGCTTCTGGGGGGCCAAAGAATCCCCTAGACCCCTGGCCATTCACTTTCAATTTTCCTATAAACAACAGTGTGTGTGTGTGTGTGTTAGTTATACCAGTCATTTTGAGGTCTTACCCTGCTCTTGCGCTTCTTTTACTTGTGTTTTCAATGTGTATTTTAGTATCCATATAAGCATACAGCCAGAATTGTATATACTGTAGCACCTTAATCCTAGTTGTACCTCTGGCATTGGAAGGAACCATCTCAGAGAATATCTGTCTAAAGCCTAATAGGGCAGGGTCTGGGGTGGGGAAGACCACCACATTTTCAGGGCCCCTGAAAGACCTTACATAATGTCATACTGAGGACTATGGTGAAATTATCTTTATAGACTCAGATTCCGTTACGCAGAGCAGTTTTTGTTTTTTGTGCCTGACTTTTCCCGTTAAAATGATTTGGTTTGCAGATACACAGTCACTCACAGAATATAGGAACAGCGCATGCGGATTGCGTGTACTATTCACACCGTGTAACGTGACTTGTAACAAATAGAGGACAGATGTGTGTGGACATATATAGAAATATATACATATGGACAAAAGCTCTTTAAACTCTATATGTGATGCATCCCACCGGATAGATATATACAGTAGATTGAATGTATTCCTCTAATTCAATAGCAAGAACCCTGTTGTGCACCTTGAGGGAAAAAATGACTGTGTTGAATTGGAAATACAAATACATGTATGAGCATGAGGAGCACTTGTGGCAATCCGGCAGTGACTGTACAACATGATTGTCCTTACTTGTGTCCCAAAGATTGGCAGGCAAAGCAAACTGGAAACGGTCAGACAGATAAGAGACATCAGCTTTGTCGGATTTTCCCCTATAACACAATTCTCCATTGCTTGGGTTTTTAGCAACACACAACAGCACAGAACACAAACATCATGTTCCTTTCCCACAAGAAGTGTAATTTATCCCAGGCCCCATTATCCCAGCAGTGGCACCATGAACTGTACTTGAACTCCCTGCGGGTAGCTGCTCTGTATTAGACAATTTCAGTTTTTAGGAATAACAGAAAAAAACAAATGCAATGACGACTCACTGATTTCAAAATGCTGACCGCTTCTTTACTCAACCACACTGGGTACAGCACGTCGTCATGAAGGATGGATTCAAAGAGGTCGTCTTCATTGTCAGCTTCAAATGGAGGTTGCCCAGCCATCATCTCATACATCAGGACACCTAGTGCCCACCAGTCCACAGAGGGCCCGTATTCTAATTCCTGTAGAATCTGTAACAAGAAAAAGGAAACTGGAATGAAGCTCGCTGTCATATGTGGCTTTGGGAATGGGATTCTAACGCTGGCCACTACAGACAGATCCCCCAATTAAGCAACGTAGGCTCCTGCCTAGGGCTCAGTGGACACTGAATGTCCCGGATTACCCTAACTTTGTTCTTATTTTCCCAACAAATGAAGGGGGAAAAGATCAGTATGTCTATTAGTCAGTGATTGTAGGGAAATTAAAAGTTTAGTATACAGAGGTGGCGGGGAAAATGCTGCCTCTAGGGCACTGCCACCTCTAGGCAAAAGCCCACTGAGCATATGGCCTGCACTCCAGACCCTGGTTTATCTATAAATCCATTTAACTATACTAACTTCTCCATCAGCCTGGCGCTGGCTGCACAGATGCAAACCACTGGAAAGATGGCCGTCGTAGCCATTTATGGTGATTCATGCCTGTGCAATAGAGATGTCCTGGGAACTCAATGTGGGAGCCATGTTCCCGGAGACCTGCACATGCACAGTAGATACAATGCCGGAGTCTACTGCACCGCCGGAGAGGAGGGGGCCCAATAGAAGCCTGCACCTGAGCCCCTTCCTCTCTTAAAGTGCCTATGACTCCAGACCTGGCTGCATGGTGTATTTCTCATTACAGACAACATAATAAGTGAACCCAAGCATATGACATGCATTTATAAAGTAATTTCCCTAACATTCAAATTTCATAGACAATCTGAAAAAATATTATTATTATGTTTACTTGTGAGATCGGCGGGCCATTAACATGCTAGGAATTTTTGATAAACTGCCAATGAAGATACCGTCAAAGTCCTCAACCCAATTGCATTTCTCAGAAGAAACGGAAAAATTTAGAAATGTATTGAATTAACTTATTATGCTACAAAGCCTGCATCTGTTTAATTGGTCACAGTCAGACATGTATTTTTAGACCCAATAATAATGAAAACGAGTATTTCTGGCACTGTATGTCTTCACTTGGGAATAACAGAAAGGAAAAAATGTTATTCAAGAGGAATCAATGAAAGATCAGCAAACACAAAATCTCATGTACCAGACATCCCGTTACTAAGGTAAGGACCCTGCAGTCAACGATTTCCCCCTGTCACACAGAAGCCAACAGGTTTCACTTTAAACAAAAAAAACGGAAACAATCTTCATCAAACTACTGACTTTCTGTTCTTCCATAGGCTATGGTGGGACAGAAAGTCAATAGTCAATGTTTACGGTCTTGATACAGCCGTGGATGCTATTTAATTCAAGGCAACGTCTTTGTACACAGTGGTACTGTGAGTATATGCTAATGCCGCAGCCCCTGGAAATTGTACAGAGACGTCCACTGGCTGCGTTCGCTAATCCGCTGGAAAGACGCAACGTCGGTTGCTCCATCAAAGTCCAGTCCTGTGGCTGAAGGTCTGTTTTTGGAAGCTGCCACAGCCAGCAACTCCTGTATTTGTCTAGGAATCCAGGCAAAATCTACTAAGGTACTGTAGGACCACTGGCTTTCAAACCACAGAACAACAGAATTCCATGATGGCTGTCATGATGGAGTTGACCAAGACATGTTATAATGGTCCACCCTTTACTATGACAGTGGAGGAAAAAAACACCTTGTGCTAAGTGATTGCTGTGTAGTTCTTTTCACACCTGACGCTTGTGCGCTGCTGAAGATAAGTGGGACTTGAGCTGGGTAGCCATGAGCTACAGGGCCAGTCACCGTCATCTTGATCAGTGAAGGTGGTAATTACCTCCTAGATGGCCTAGAGTCAGACAGTTAGGTATGCAGATATCGGTTATCCAAGTTATACCGAAAACCATAGTTGCCTGAATGTACTATTGTTTTTTGGTAAAAGCGCTACCAGGGACATCTGTGACTGGCATTACTGGGGACATCTTTGACTGGCACCACCGGGGTCATGATATTTAACTGGCACTACTGGGGACATCTGTAACTGGCACTATTCGGGACATCTGTAACTGGCACTACTGGGGGCATGATATGTAACTGGCACTAAATATGTGCACATTTTTTTATTTCTTACTGTAGAATTCAAATTAGTGCCCGAGATAGTAAACAAACTTTGTTTTATGTTTTGAAACCTTGTTTCATGCACAAATAAAATATATTCTCAACCTGTACCACTGTAGAATTCATTACTTAAACCAGAACTTGATTATGGGTTCACGTTTTGGACTCTCTGCTGTAAGAAGGGCCTAGGAGAACCAAAGAGGGCTTAGAGAAGAGAACCCTCAGTCACAAATGGAATTAGTAGATGATCCACTCCTGTTATAGTCACATTGTAAGGTGGGGTCATGATATCATAGGGTCTTGGTTTTAAATTGTAGAATGAATGAGAATCTTTCCTTGCACGCCCCTATTATACCTATTTGAGATATACAGTCTGGGAAATAGTTGGGACTGACCCAGGTCAAAAACCCAGGTCATTTACCTTCACACAAAGCAAAAACCCAAGTTCACGTGCAGAAATCCGGGGTTTTGCTTTATGTGTGAAAAGTATATAAATGGAAGTCATGTGCCTTCTCTCTCAGACCTGGATGACTGATAAGAGGTCTATCTATATTGGTATTACGTATACAGGTAATGGTTGCGAGCTACTGTATATCAGCTATGTGCTACAGGAAAGGTAAGTGTCTCTAGACTAAGATGGGCTCTGATCTAAGGAACATATTTATCTGGAGCGGCTACCACCTATTTTTTACACACAGATTCACCAAGAAGCAGGAGCCACAGAAAAGCTACAGATTACTGATCTCACTATAGAACAGTCCAAATGTGTCCTACACCTACCTCAGGAGCAATGTAGTCCGGTGTACCACAAAAGGTTGTCGTAGTAACGCCATTCAGAATCCCCTCTTTACACATCCCAAAGTCAGCCAATTTACAATGGCCTTCTGCGTCCAAGAGTATATTGTCCAGTTTAAGATCCCTACAAAAAAGAACAAAAAATATTTTTAATTTGGCAATATTACTTCATTGAATGGGATTTCAATACTTTGCAATACAAACAAAGGCAAAAATCCTGGCTTATATACCCAAACCATCCTCATATTAGCATAAAAAACCTGGGGTCTACCCCTATACCACTTTCATATTGGCACAAAACAGCTGGGGTCTACCCCTATACCACCTTCCATTAGCATAAAAAACCTGGGGTCTACCCCTATATCACCTTCCATTAGCATAAAAAACCTGGGGTCTACCCCTATATCACCTTCACATTAGCAGAAAATACCTGGGGTCTACCCCTATACACCTTTACTTTAGCATAAAATACCTGGGGTCTACCCCTATACACCTTCACATTAGCATAAAATACCTGGGGTCTACCCCTATACACCTTTACTTTAGCATTAAATACCTGGGGTCTACCCCTATACACCTTTACTTTAGCATTAAATACCTGGGGTCTACCCCTATACACCTTTACTTTAGCATTAAATACCTGGGGTCTACCCCTATTTACTTTAGCATTAAATACCTGGGGTCTACCCCTATACACCTTTACTTTAGCATTAAATACCTGGGGTCTACCCCTATACACCTTTACTTTAGCATTAAATACCTGGGGTCTACCCCTATACACCTTTACTTTAGCAGAAAACACCTGGGGTCTACCCCTATACACCTTTACTTTAGCAGAAAATACCTGGGGTCTACCCCTATACACCTTTATTTTAGCATAAATACCTGAGGTCAGAGGCGTAACTAGATATTCGCAGACCCCATAGTAAAATTTTTTTAAGGGCCCCCTATTTAGAAACTGATGGTGTTGAATGTGTGTAAAACATTACTTAAACAGTAAAGATGGGCCCCCTTCAACTCTGGGCCCCATAGCAGCTGCAACCCTTGTACCTATGGTAGTTACGCCCTAGCCTGAGGTCTACCCTTATACCACCTTCACATTAGCAGAAAATACCTGGGGTCTACCCCTATACCACTTTCATATTAGCAGAAAATACCTGGGATCTACCCCTATACACCTTCACATTAGCATAAAATATCAAAGAGACGCCTGTTTATTTAATCTATATTGAAACTATATTTAGCTGTTTCAGTGGGGTGTCATCCCTTTCCCAATTTCGAAATGACAAATATCACCCTGCCCTTACATCAAATTGTATTCCCCTTATCATAACAAATAGTGCCAGCTGAAACAGCTCCCTGCGGTCCCCAGCTGCAGAATGCAGTGTCCTGAATCTATTCATACTACCCTGCATCTAAGTGCTAGACACGCCCCCAAGAGTGATGAATTAAGTACATATTTAAAAAGCCACGCCCCCTCCCAGCCTATCTGAGCATGATGATGCCTTTAGTCCACGCATAACTGCTCTATTTCACAAACTTCACAAGTTGAAGTTGTTACAGTTTGAAAGAGTTGAGGGCAGACGTACCAAACCTTTATAAGAGTTTTACATAGCAACCAATCTTTTAAATGTAATTGCTAAATGAAAGCTACTTTATCAGTAATTGGTTGCAAGCTGCAACTTGTTCCCTTTAGCTTGATACGTTTCACCCTCAGTCATATTGCCCAACTGACAATAACTTAACATTATTATGATTAAAAACATCATTTAACATGGTCAGTTGTCTGCAGCACTGGAGGACGATGTACCCCAGCCACAAAAGTATCTGGAAAAAAAGTCAAAGAAACAAAACGGTACCCCCTCACCTTGGACTGTGACTAACCAACTGTTTGGGTAATAATATTGCCCCCTGTTAGGGTGGTAAAGCCAACTACCAATCAACAAAGGGAATACTTGCCTACTTTGCTAAATGGCTCTCCGGGAGGAGCCCTTAGAGGAGACCCAAATGGCATAGGAGGAAGAAAGAAAGAGGCTGACATTATTAAGTGTGGGGGTTCCGCTGCGCCCAACCTTCCCAGGGGTGCCGGGAAGGGGATCTGATTTCCAGGAGGTTCCCGGCCAGGCAAGAATGACAAAGAGCACACATCAACCAAGCAATTGCAACCATAGAAGGTTTACCAAAGGTAAGAATAAATTGGGTGCTGATAAGGGGTGCTTCTTATCTAAGAAAGCAGCTGCTTGGGTAGGGGTATAGTCGACCCCTACAGACAGTATAAACAAAAACACAAGAACTGAAGCAGTGCCTCAGATGGAGCAGCACTCATTTGAGCTGCTCCTGGCGATTCTATCGCCATTCGCCACCAGAAGGGGGTGCGTGTGCACGAGAAAATCCTGCATCCCATTCTGTCGGAGGCTGCAGCAGCCCCCTGACCCGCTCTGCTCCTCCACTAGCTCTGCCTCCAGCTCCCCCCTGATCCCCTGCCCGTCTCCCTGAAGCAGAGATGGGCAGGGAAGCCGTTCTCCTCCACCTTGCTGACGGGAACACGCAAGCAAGAGAGACGCTCGTGCGTCCCCATCAGATGACTGACACACGACCAGTACAGTCTAAAAATGAAAAGCTGACTGACAGTCTGCCTAACGTATGACCAGTACAATATAACCCAGCACAAACCCCTGCACAGCACAAACCCCTGCACTGCACAAACCCCTCTGCACTGCACAAAGTAAACCCTCTGTGCAGCACAAACCCCACACATGGAAGCATGTGTGAAATGGCGCCAAATTCTCGGGATGTCGGGCCTTTAAAGACTCACGAGAATATTACGTGAGATTACCATTCGGCCACGCTCATGTTTCTGAACAAAGACGGAAACTTGTGAGCGCGGCTCGCGGACAATGAGCCAGACTGTGTTTGGAGCAGTTCGGATTCCATCGCGGGGCTCGCCATGCTTTGGGCTCATTTTCCAAGTCCCCTTGCGAGACACGCTATGCTCGCCACGCTTCGGGCTCGGTGGCTCGTTGCGCTCGCCACACTTTATAAAATCAACTCCACAGCAACGTGGATAGTGGGGGTATGAAAAGATCGCGAGTACGCGTACCGCTGTGCTCGCCACACTTCGGGCTGATGTGGATAGTGGGGGTGTGCTAAAACACATTGCGGATCGAATCGTATACAAATTGCATGCGATATTTCCGCCGTAGAACTACACAAGTACCCAAATCATTATTTAATAATGTTACTTTCCTAGGGGATGAGGGGACACTATCTGTGTAATCACTCTACTCCTCTGTATGTTGTTCAGTCCTATTCTCCTGGCAAGTCATAGGACCTGGCAGAGATGTTGGAGCTTTGTGTGCCTAGTAAATGCAGAAATGAAACGGAACACATTGGCGTTTCTGTCTGTAGCGGAGCACAGTATTACACTATATGTGACTGCTGAGAAGCGCATTGATAGGACACCTGTTGTGCCATTCATTTCCTATTGCTGATGTGCTTTATGACACAGGCATTTGTGCACATGATATCTTAGAAACAAGCACATAACCCACACAAAACAATCTCTCTCTACATATTTAAATCAAAATTTGCAACAGCAGATATCAGACACAACTCGCAATTGTTTAAATGTTTGCAGTCATATTTCAATGATAGATTAGATTTAATTTACATTATATATAGTTTTTTGTGGAAAATATAGTTTTTTTTACTATAATGATTCATCATACTGTATATAAAAGGCTCAATCCACCAATGACCACTAGAGGCCACTCTACAGACCAAATTACTACTTAACAGAAAGTGAAACCAAAATGATAGGTTTCAAACTTGCTGTATAAGGAGAGAGGGTGTGTGAAGACAGAGATTGGAGGTAGGAGCAGATAGGCACTAAGCCATCATTTTGACAGGCTTTAACCTAGTAATATCAGGGTTGCCTACCCTCCCGGAATGGCCGGGAGGGTCCCGAAAATCGGGTCACCCTCCCTGCCCCCCGAAAAGGTGGGCAACCCTCCCGGATTCTGGGGGACCCCCGTTCCCCCCCGATTGTGGCTTCCCCCACCCCGGCCGCAGCGTTTAAACTACCTTTTTCTGATGATCTCCGGGGAGGGGGCGGGGCCAAAGTGTCGTAATCGCGCCATTTAGCCCCGCCCCCTCAGCAGAGATCATCAAATGTAGGCACTTTCATTCATGGGGACGGGGCTTAATGATGTCACGTTTAAGCCCCGCCCCCCGGAGAGGAGCTTTTTAAAGTCGGCAACCCTGAGTAATATTATAAATGATTAATGTTATTTACAAGACAAAAATATTGCAGATGAACATTGCGACCGATGAGGATGGTTATTCAGAACTGCGATCGCATCAAAGTTTTACCAATCCCAAATGCAGGACGGAAGTGGCATGCACCATTTCAGAACATTGTGGTCACCAAATTGGCAGATTTTTCTTTACAAAATGCAGAGGTGCGCACTGATCTGAGATTTTGCTGTAATGTCCTGTAATTCAGAGGGATGCATGCGGCAGGACATCCCCTATAATTGAAAACATCCTTAAAGTGCCCATACACACTGTGCAGTTGGAACTAGATTTCATCGCATCTAGTTCAAAATGCATGCAATGTTCTAAAGCACTGTGCATTTTGAACTAAATGCGATGCGATCTAGTTCAAAAAGTTTGGGCAGCACATACTTTTTGTGCTGTGGGAAGGGATGTGTCCATCACATCGCACTCGTACATCACACCGTGTATGGGCACCTTGCAGTGGCAAATGCAGCATTTTTAAAGGGGGTTTCCAAATGTAATCCAAAGTCTCCCACTCTGAAGCACATTGGAGTAAGTGCGGGCATCTTGGGGAGCGGTAACAGCCCTGAAAATTGGTCTTTTTATACACTGGATACAGTATGAAAGAGTATTAATATTTAACAGTATAGATGTCCAACGTTGGCCCGCCAGATGTTGTGAAACTACACATCCCAGCATGCTTTGCCACATTTTTGCTATTAGAGAATGCTAAAACTATTGCAAAGCATGCTGGTATGTGTAGTTTCAAAACATCTGGAGGGCCAACGTTGGACATGCCTGGTCTATAGTACAGGCTGTTTCAAACATTTAAATAAGGTAAGTGGTCAACATGCCAAAATAAATAAATATACAGATATAATAGAACCAGTACTGCGCATTCTAAGGTCACATTTTCCCACCTCATGTTAAGGCTTCTGTCTCTTCTTCCTCTTCTACTCTCTGGTTTATTGCGATGTTTGAGGGCTCAGATCCACACACAAACATAGCATAAAGGTGGTAGAAGAAGCTGCTCCAACAGTGCATGTGTAGCAGCTTCGTTCTGTCCCTTACACAGATGTGGTGTCAGCTCTAATGATCATATTATATACCAGTGCTATTGTTGTCACATTTTAAGGCACTTGCCAAGAGGAGGGAGGTAACCAGACCAGACCCTCCCCCCCCGTGCATTTTCCTGATCCTTACTGTCTAACAATTGAAGGTCATTTTCAATATAATAAGCACCACGGCTTCCACAGCATCACTGGTTTCCATGTTCTTAAATTTAAGGTGGCCATACACCTACAGATCTGGCCGGTTGGAACAAAAATCTGGTAATTTCTGAATGACAGTTTGTCAGTTTTCCAGCATTTCCAAGCAAATGGTCAACTGTCATTTGCTCTCATCCATAACCATGTTTTTGTTCCAACCAGCCAGATCTGAAGATAAATCTTACTAGTGTATGGGCACCTTTACTTTGCATGATCCATACAGATATCCACCTTCTAGACATCAGTAAAAACAATAACAATATGAATGGAAGCATGACCCTGAAAGTTTTCAGTTCTTTTTTTTTTGGGGGGGTGGGGTTGGGGTTTTCCGGGTGGCAATGCAGCATTGTGGGGTTGCGGCAGCTGCATGACATCATGCGCAACCAGTGAAGCGAAACAAGGTGGGCCGGCAACTAGGCCACACAGCCAGGAGCTACCAGTAATATGTCAGTGATTTGCTGGTGGTGGTGGGCTGCCACTGGGTGGTTGTAGTTTTGCCAGTTATCTCATTTTAATTTTGGTATTGCTTTAAATTTCCCTTCAGGGGTGAGCTGTACCCTGTGCTGACCTCGTGCCTTAAAGAGACTTTTCTTTCTTTTCAAATAAACAGATATTATTTCGGTCTAGTTACAAGACGTCTTGCCCATTTTCCTCATCTCAGTCTGTGCTGTTCTGTATAAATGAGGGAAGCACAGAACATGCTTTTGAGAACAAGGTGCCCAGCGGGGGAGGATACAGAGTTTTATATTCAACGTTTATGCTGGTCACTGGCACTCCCTATAACATTCGGTCCCACACGATAACTTATCCCGCACAGTTTAAGAACAAGTACTGAAATAAAAAGCCTAAACAGTTTAAGAAAGACGTCCTTTTACACGCTGCAGTGAACTGTGCAATTGTGTATGTTCTTAATCTACTTAAGTAAAATCATTTATGAAAGTTAGGAGATAAAATACCAAACAAACAGGGGATAAAAGGAACCAATAGCATTAGGAGTCTTGTCAGATCAAGCCTTGATGGTCGAATGCTTAAAAAATGTCAACAATCTGTTAGTGACGTAACTTTTCCCGATGCTTTTTATGTACTTAAAGTTCATCTAAGTTAAATATCATGCTACAACATACCAGTTAAGCCCAGCTTCATTCCTAGTTTATCGCTGAACAAATACATCCGGCAGATGAAGACAGCTACCTATATACTGCTGTTATCCAGCCAGAAAACGATTAAGGCCCGGATTTGAGGAAAAGCCCAGATCTTGGTGGGTAGGGGGAAGGAAGAGCACTCTGTTCTTTTTGTACATTATTTATCTGAATAATGTAGTATTTCTTGAACAGATTTAACCATTAGTTAATTCAGGCATAAGAGTTTATAATCCATTTCTACACTTGGGATACTATGGGATGGGTTTGGTAAGGCGCTCTGACAGGGGGGATCCGGACGGTCTGTATCCCGACTGCCGGTGCTCGTTGCGCTTGCCACGCTGTGGGCTTGGTGGCTCACTATGCCTGCCACAGGTTCTATTCGTGGACCCCCACAAGGGAGAATAGCCCCTGTGAGTCGGGATCCCCCCTCTCGGAGCACCAGCAGTCGGGATTCCGACATCGGGATACTGACTGTCGGGATCCCCCCTGTCGGAGCATCATCCGGCACCCTATGAGATGAATAACTCACAGGCCACATGCACAGGTCATTTTTTTTTTTTACAGGAAATACTGTAGTAATATAGTAGTGTAGTAATATTTCTGTCACCATGTCACAGGCCTAACATGTATGGATGGCGCACACACATTTCTAAGGAGGACATAATTACAAATAGTAATTATGATCCCAGCAGATCTAACTATCTGAAGAGAAATAAAGTTACAAATCAAAAAGTGTCTAACTGCCATTTTACAGACTGTTTGAGAAATAAGTTGGTACTTTAGTTCTCTCTCTCCCTTATCTGTCTCCAAGGTTTGATAAGCTACACTGGTCGAAACACATGTTGTCAAAACACAGTTTTTTTTTCTGACTTTTTTAAAAACTTTGGCTTTATTACTATCCATATGGACTACAATTTGCCCAAAGGAAGGACTGCGTGACAATGCGTTTCCACTAATTAGAGTGGCATATGGTTAAACAGGTCTGAATCGGCCCTTAAGTGCGAGCCAGAGCAGCCATAAATCATGGGTGACAATTTCAGTCTTCCTATAAATACAATTACTCATTTCAGTGTTTTCCAGTGCCAAGGGCCGGGATGCTTAATCTTTAGGCAAAACACCAAAGCGTGGGTCTCAAGCCTTTTACGGTAAGCTGTTATGATACTTGTATTTTTGCAAAACATTTATGAATATATTTATATTATAGGGAAAAGAGATGTAAGGCGCCACTTGTGTCCTGAACTGGTCAGTACCCTCTATAACTGGTACAGGTGTAGAAAAGTGACAAAAATGTGCAAGGTATTCCCTTATTTGTCAAGGTGTCAGCTACCCTCTAAAAATGAACACCTTGGTGAGTGGCGTATAATAAAAATGGGAATATGCCTGGGGATAGAGGTTCAGCGACTAAAAATACCTGTGCATAAAACTGTGATTTGCTATAAAATTATATTTAATAAAAATGTGCACAATAGCACTATATGAAAATTTAGTACAAACAGAAAAATATTTTACATAGAAAAACATATATGACCTTAAATTGTTTTTATGACATATATGACCTTACATTTAATACATTTGTACAAAGAGTGCCGCATCTTTTTTGCAACTTGTACCCATCTCCATTGGAGGCACCTGGGCAACTTATTCCATACAGGGAGTGCCAGCTCATACAAGCATTCTATATATATATATAGATATACACACACACACATACACATACACACACACACACACACACACACACACACCATATTTGTTTTCTTTTTTTTATAGAAAGGGGTGGCACCAAACATCAAAGTGCCTCTAGGGGACTTGGATGAATTTATACCCTTGATACTCACCATCTGGTAACTTGGGTGCAGCGTGTTTAGCAGATTCGGTTTGGTATTGCAGTCTGTCGAGTACAAACATCAGGTAATGAGCACCACTGGCTTTGTCTAACACCTTTGCTGGAATCAGAGTTCTATGTGCCTGATGCTAGACAAGGTGGCGCTTCCAAACAGGTTTATACCCCAAATTTTAAAAGAAAAGGCTTTTACTGCACTGACAAACCACACCTAGTTATGGTAAATCAGGAATACATTGGTTAGTAAATCACTATTTGTGGGAATAGACATTACAACAATTATATTCAATGGGTGAAGTGGGGACATTGTTGGGGATGCTGGCTGCTTTGCAGGTGGTTGCCTAGCATCTTGCCGGTGGTAACTGCAGATGGAGGCAGTTGAAGGGCAGCCTAGAACTGGGCACACCTCATCTGTAGCTTGGTTATTCATCCTCACCCAAAGCACTATGGTAGACAATCCCAACTGGCTAGAAGTTGCGAGCCAGCCCTTGGCTCTAAATTAATTGTTCCAATTGTTTTTAAATGATTTTATACTTTTAAGTTATATAATGTCTAGTGTTTAATGCTTATTCAGCTATTTGTACAATTTTATGTTAATCTTATTTATAATGATTAATTGCAAGCTGTTGGGTCAAAACTCCCATATTCTCTTTCCTGAGCAATATTTAGTAAGAATATTCCCTACATAGAAATCCGGTTAGGCAGCTACATAACATTAGCTCACTTCGTTTAATCAAGACTTCAAACTTCAAACAAAATACTTAGAACCGGGGCAGGAAACTCCATTGTGCCAACTGCAAAACCGTAAATTATGTCTTTGCAGCAGGATGTGTTACAGCAAACAAGACTATAGATTTTCCCTTTCAAGTAATGACACTTGGGATGGATGCATTCTGTAGAAGATAATTACATAATTCTGCTTTGCTTGCCATAGAAAACCGAATTTCATTTGACAGTTGGAGAAAATGGGGTAAATGTAATGGCTTCCAAGCTGCTGGACCTTCTGAGATTCTGTCCGTTTTTTTTAAAGCAGCAATGTTTGGTCTTCCCTTGTAATCGATTGCTGCTTTAAAAGAAACAGGCAGACTCGCAGAAAGTCCCGCAACATATCTGAAGTCGTCAAAAATGTGGTTACATATCAAATGGCGCTGGGAAAAAATATTGAATAATAAAACATAGTCAAACATAATAGGGCAGGTGTAAAGGTGCATGCAAATGCACTACAAAGTGTGTGTGCAGAAATAAATACGGACACAAGCCTGTATACTGAAATGTATGAATTTAATTGGTATAAACTGAGTAAAATAAAGCAATAGAAAAAGGATTGAGATAACTAAGAAAATTAAATAAATCACCCAAGTCTATCTTCTAATGCATGGTCCCCAGCCTTCCATGGTCCATAAGATAATACAGTTGGCTTGGTACTTGTGTATTATCACGGCTCCCACGATTTCCATCTTATGGGATCTTATACAATTTAAAATTGTATACCATTGTATATGGCATACAATGAGATGAGATGAGATTTTCAATTGTATAAGCACACTAATGGGTGCTTTCAATGTCAATTGGCCCCCCTATAAGATTTTTAATTGTATAAGCACCCTAATGGGTGCTTACAATGTTAAATGCACCCCCATGCCACCCCCACTATCAACGCCAACCCGAAGCGTGGCGAGCGCAGCGAGGCCGCGAGGGGCGGCGGTACGCGTCCTCCGACCTTTTCATACCCCCACTATCCATGCTGGCGTGGAGTTGATTGTATACGCGTCCCCTCGTGGGTCTCGCTGCGCTCGCCACGCTTCGGGCTCGGTGGCTCGCTGCGCTCGCCACACTATATAAAAACAACTCCACGCCGACATGGATAGTGGGGGTATGAAAAGGTCGGAGGACGCGGTTGGCGTTGATAGTGGGGGTGGCGTGGGGGTGCATTTAACATTGTAAGCACCCATTAGGGTGCTTATACAATTAAAAATCTTAAAGGGGGGCCAATTGACCTTGAAAGGACCCATTAGGGTGCTTATACAATTAAAAATCTTAAAGGGGGGCCAATTGACCTTGAAAGGACCCATTAGTGTGCTTATACAATTTAAAATATCATCTCATCTCATCGTATGCCATATACAATGGTATACAATTTTAAATTGTATAAGATCGGGTCCCATCGCAGCACATCTCATCTCATTGCATACCATCTTAAGCCTTATAGTATGCAATGAGATGGGATGAGATGGGAGCCGTGATAGTACACAAGTACCGTTGGCTTATACTCCTCAGGGAGTTATTCAACAGCCAATTAAACTTTCGCCTTCAAAAGTGTCCAATCATAACACAGTGGTTCCCATACTGTATGCTGTGGCAGTGCCTCTGTAAACTTGCATTGTAGTTTAGAACCAATACAATTTTTTATGGTCGATGTAATGGACAAAACCCAGTGGTGGTGGCTTCCATTCTCAATATTTGTGGCAAAACAGAAGCAAATCATGTCCCTCACTACAAAATTGAAACTAAGGAGGACATTTAAAAACAATTTAAAATATGGTAAATGTAATATTTTTTTCTAAAATCCTCAATAAGAAACTTTTGGCCTTGGGGGTTCTATAAAAAAATAAAAAATTCTCATACTCAAGGGAGCCATGATTCAAAAAAAAAAGTCTGAACCACTAATATAAAATAAAAACATTCCTGTTGTAACTCAATTTTACATCTGGAAGTGATCCTATTACATAACTTGCGATGGTTACATAACTTGCTATAAACTTCTAAAAAATGCTTCCTGCTTTTTAAATAGTTCCCTTAGCTCCTAATGAGGAAGAGTTTCATGAAACTATTCCTTTGTGAATTATGATCCAATAATGGAATGATCTGTCATGTACTGTGTGATATCATTCAGATTATTGCATACACACTGGATGAGATTTTAAAGGGTATGAAAGATAACAACCGATCAGAATGACATTTTATGTTTATCGTCCAAGAGTGTACACACACTATGTGCCATATGTAATAGGGTGTGAGAATCAGTAAGTGAGAGATTTTGGAAGAGTTTTCCCATTTTTTAAAGCGGCAATCATTTACACTGCAAAACCAGGTTGATTTTGCCATGTAATTGATTGCGCTTTAAAAAAAAATGGGAAAACCCAAATCTCTCACTTTCTGATTCTCACACCCTAGTTCCCTTGGCCCCATATTGTTAATGATGCATGCTCTTGGGGGTCTTTAGCAACTTCCTCTATCGTCTGTACATGCAGCTAAGTTTGAGGATATCGTCAATGACAACATACTATTGGAATGTGCCCACTATTATTTGTAAAACTGCTCACTGTGGGCAAGATGTACTAAGCATTGGAAAGTGATAAAATGGAGAGTGATATAGCACCAACCCATCAGCTCCTGTCATTTTTCAAACACAGCCTGTGACATGGCAGTTAGGAGCTGATTGGCTATGTTATCACTCTCCAGTTTATGACTTTCAAGCTTAGTACATCCGGCCCTGTGTAGGCACTATATGGTATGTCTAGGAGTTTTAGGGAGTTAAATGGAAATCATTGATGACATTGCATCACATCAAATTGTCATCTAGTGTGTACCCAGCTTTACTGACTGACAAACCGTTGTGTTAGCCACTAAGAGGGAATAAAGCCTCATACACAGACGCCGGTACAGGGGGGCGAAGGGGGCAATCGTTCCTCCTAGGAATAGTCTAGATCTGCCACTGATACAGGGAGCACTGTGACAAGAACAAGTAGCACTGACCCTCCCGGTACTTTGTCTGTGCACTGTGTAGGGTGATCGGGGCACTCAGCAGCTGCTCCTCCTACCCTGATGAGGTCACTTAGCTGTGGTAGGTGGACTCACATTTTTGGACAAAAAGTGTGCCAAGAACCTAAAATTTGCTCCATGTTAAATTGTAGAGTGAATATAAAATGCACCTTTATCTTCCCTCTGTGTGCCTCAGACAATACTTAGAATACAGTTTGCCCAGGAGTCTGGTGAAGCTGGTCAGTCACTTGACGCCAGTAGCACACTTACTCCATCTAAGCCATTTCATTATAGACAATCAGTAGAACAATCAGTAGCACAAAAACATCATAAAAATGAAAAGGAAATCATCAAATATCCCAGAAATAGATCAAAAGTAAAATAAACAATAAAAAAATGTAATAATATTAATCCTAGGAGAATCAAAGCAAAGCGGATAAGTAACCACTAAAAAACAGGCTAAAACCATATAACAATAAAAGTAAGGAGAACAACCTAACCTAAGTCTAGAAACCCACTAACTTATAGCACCGACTCTAGAAGTCGCAATCTTGATTAAACAATGAATTACCATAAATATTGTATCCAAGTAGAAATTGGTGTGTGTGCATACAGTGGGCCTTATTCTGCTTGGAGCGTCCGGGCCGTACGCGTACGTTCCGGGGTTTTTTACGATCTGCGCATGTGCAGATACGCTAATGCGCCGGCGCGAACACTCTACAACGCTTACGGCCGGTGTCTCAACGTGCGAAAAAACCTGTACGCGAGCGTACGGGTAATGGGGCGGCATAGGGGGCGTGTTGATGGGAGCGGCCGAAATAATGAGGGAAAATGGGCGTAAATATGGGCGTACACGGGGGTGTGCACAAAAAATGAGCGGTGCTACTACCGCACGATCGACTAAGGCACCGTTCGTTTCGGACACAAAACAGGCGGCCGCCAACCGCCAGCTAAAACCACCCCTACAGATACCGCTTGCCAGCGTGCGCCTGAGTTGGCTAATTAACGCTGATTACTACTCAAACACATACACCTGAATGTAATAAGCAATGCTGCAGTCTATTAACTCCAAACCATGATTTCACTGCCTGCAAGCCACACATGCAGCACGCAAACACATTGGAAGCTTATGTTTCTATACTTCTCCACATTTAAAGGTTTGTTTAATTTAAGGTAAGAATCTTTTTATACGCTAAGGTAGGTATTTGCTAAACAGACACATTCACTACCTGCTTTCATAGACTTTACGCAGTAGCACACTCAATCTACACAAGTCGACATGTGTCAACGTGTTCACTCTAATACGAACATAGGTTTTGTATTTAGGATACAATAACATAAACCACATCTAACACCTACAAACGATGTTTCAGCAATGTTTGAAGCCCATGACCACTATTTTCCACACAATCTTTGTATAGTACCCAAAATAATGACCTGTACCACTATCTCATCTGCTATGATTTGGATTTCACTACACTCTGGATGTAAGATGCCACCAATCACATTATTGCACTCTCATCTCTCTAACAAAGGATTCCTACATCTGATTATGACACTGTCAAATCATATATATTTTAAAAGTTATGCATGTTTGTTCACAAGCTAATTTAT
Organism: Crinia signifera; assembly: GCF_055691185.1. Classification (NCBI taxonomy): domain Eukaryota; kingdom Metazoa; phylum Chordata; class Amphibia; order Anura; family Myobatrachidae; genus Crinia; species Crinia signifera. The sequence continues at coordinate 46,124,295 of NC_139219.1, read as the reverse complement.
CATGTTTGGCCCATTCACACATCTTTTTTTAGGGAGGACACATATGCATTCCTACAGAAATTTACCTTTTCACCCTTGTTTGTCTGCCTCACCCACTCCATGAGGAAAGCATTGTTCTGGACCTGCTTTTACCTACTACTGTAGGAGCTACCTCACCTGCACACAAACTGCTTTCTCACCTATTAAGTTGCTCTGCACATGTGCTGACACAAACTAATTAGCAGGGAAAAGTTGGATAGGAACATGGGAATGGCCATGGAGAGGGTTACACATGGGAAACTTCCACCACACTTCAACAAATGTTCAAAAATACCCTGGTCAGTAAGTACACATAAATCTAGTATTTGTTTCACACAAGAAATTACACATACCACAATTTTGTTTTAATTTGTAAAATAAATTTATTTGCTGTTCAGCATCACAGCTTGACACTTTAATGTGAGAAATCAAATAAACAAATAAAATAGACACACAAATAATAAAACAGCCAGAACAAGAGGTTGCATATCTCCAAACATGTGTTACCCTGCAAATGCAATGGTGAAAGAAATGGGGACACCAGAATACGTACTGCAACAACCAGGGTGAATACTAAGCAAGATACACACCACCAAAAAAAAATATCCTGCATTTGTAGAGGTCAAAATACGAACTTTCATGCCCATGGCACGCAAATGGATCGATGGGCAACTCAGGAAGCGGATGTCCAGTGCAATTTAAACCTTTGGCCTCCAACCACAGAGGAAGTGAACCAGGTCTCATTTGGGCCCTTTTTTGCCCCTTTTAGATGGGGCCTTGGGGACAGGGGCCTTTGGCTCAGCTGGCTTTCGGCGTCTTCCCCTAGTCGACACAGGAGGGTCAGCCGAGGTGGAAGGTTGGGGAGCAGCTTGGGGTGGGGCAGCAGATGGGGGATTGTCCCTTAGGGACCTGGCGGTGGACAGCTGCTCCGCAATAAGTTCATTCTGGCGGCTGAGGTGTTGGCCAATGCTTAGCATGCCAGCCGCCAGAGTTTCATTAATGCGGTTCAAGGCCTCAACCTGCAGCTGGTTTGTGGCCTTCCACTCCGCCAGAAAATCCGCCACCTGCTGCTGACGGATCGCAGCATCCACCCCTTGCTGCTCGATCCTGTCCAGCGTCACCAACAGGCTCTCACTCAATGTCTCCTGTGGCTGGGGCTGGGGGCGACGTCTTGCTGGAGGCTGGACCACCTGCTCCACCTGTGGCTCTGCAGAGGAAGATGCTGCCGGTACATCCTGACTTTCTGCTTCTGCTAGGATAAGAATTGAAAACAATGTCACCATCACATACGCAATAAAAAATATCTTTCTAAATACAATGCATTACTGTGACTTACCATCAAAAGCAGCAGCAAAGACCTCCGCCGGGAGCTCACTGTCCATATTGGAGATCCCCCTGATCTCCCCCACATCGATGACGTCACAGGAGTCCAGCTCCAGGGGGGTATACTCCAAATGGTCAGGCATAGGACCGCTCCCGGTGGACATGCTGTGGTTGTACCGGTCAGTCATCTTCCTCTTCAGGGCACTTTTGAAGTCAGTCCACCTACAAGTTTAAAAATACAAATATCACCATGAGATATGTGCACCACTGTGCTACGTGTAGGGTTACCACCTAGTCCCTTTAATTCCGGACACATGTTACTTACACAGGTTCTGTGGCAGTTTAAAATTAGGTGAAGTGGAGTCTTGAAGTCAGCCAGCCACAGAACCTGTGTAATTAATATGTGTCCGGAATTAAAGGGACTAGGTGGTACCCCTAGCTACGTGACATTTCCTAGTGTGGGTGATCTTATGTTTTTTTGCCATGTGTGGCCAAATATTTCTTTGATGGACAAAACCATGTGCACTGCAGGTGAGGCAGGTGTAAAACCCCACCCAAATCTGATTATCTCTGCACAAGTAACACCTGCCTCACCTGCAGTGCACATGGTTTTGTCCATCTAAGAAATATTTGGCCAGAAAGAGTGAACTAGAATAAGGGCCTCAGTTCCTGCTGGAGACTGCTGAAAAATTGACCTGACAAACACACTAACCTTTTCTTCACCGCGTCCCAAGTTCTGACCACTGGTGACACCTGGTTCACTTCCTCTGTTATCTTGTCCCAAAGGTTTCTCCTTGCACTGGCACCCGGCTTCCTGGTTGCCAATTCAATCCATTCGCGTGCCCTGGGCACTAGAATTCGCATTTCGGCCTCTACAAATGCAGGGTTTCTCCTTCTGGTGGTGGTATCCTGCTCAGTCATCACCCTAGATGTTGCAGCACGTTTTCTGGTGGCCCCAGTTTTCTCACCATGCACCTGCTGGGTCACACCTGTTTGGAGAGATGCAACCTCTTGTTCTGGCTGGTTGCTTGGCCCTTGTGGAGCTGGTGGAGGTTCACCAGGGCCTGTTACTGAGGGGCCCGCTTGATCTTGCAGGCGACTCCTCTCTTGGGCCCTCCTTCTCCGCTCCTGTTCCCTCTTCTGTAATGCTTCAAGCAGGGATTCTGCTTGTGCTCTCTGCAGAGCGTCCTCTGCTGCTGAATCGTCAGAGTCAGACATGTTTGCAGCAATTGTGGGCTGCATCTGACTGAATATTTATATGTTAATCTCCCGCCACGAACAAGGGGGCGTATATATTTCCCCGCAAGGTAGATGCAAATTTACGCCGATATTTCCCGCCGATAATTGCCGCTTAAATTACGCAGGTCTCAATGCACCTGATCAATCACCCGTATATGTATATACACAGGTTGTGGAGCATTGTGGGCTACATCGTGAAATGTGTGCACCTGTCATTCCAATGATGAGTGTTGTCAGCTGGTATCTGTTGGAGTTCGTGTATGCTTTGTGAGTCACATTTCAAAACATCACGTTATCATGCTTGCCTTGCATATGTAATGTGTATGAAATTGTCATACAGCAACATGTTGCATTGTGGCCCTTTAGGCAGCGTAGTTATAAGTAGAGGGTTGCGTGTATTATTTTCCGCCTACTGTATATACAGTACTCCTCTCCATGCATATCGGTGTATCGTGCCCCCTTTAAGCAGCGTAGTTATAAGTAGAGGGTTGCGTGTATTATTTTCCGCACACTGTAAATACAGTACTTCTCTCTTCATTGAATGCATGCTGTTGGTTGTGGTGTGTGTATATCGGAACGGTCCGCGTAAGTTTCTATTCGCATCCAGTTTGTTAATGTAAGAAGGATTAATAAAGTTAATACCAAACAAACAATTTTTTACAGCAATCAGCAAGCACCAAAAGTGATATATGTACCTGCAATTAATAACTGCGCCATTGCCACCATGACTTCAACCAGGGCTAGGGCGTTTTCTACCCAGGAGCTATTGGCCTTGGTTGAGGTCATGGACCGCCGCCTGGGGCCCAGGGGCCCTTATGTATCAAATCGTGAAAAGCGGCGGGCATACAATGCTGCCCGCCGGCTAATTTTCGCCAGGACCGGCGTGGATAGGAGCCTGGCTCAACTGGAGCGGCGCTGGTCGGACCTGCGCCGGCGGCAGCCAGTGTTGCTCAGCACACTTTGCCGCCATATTGCCCGATGTAAGTTTTTATTTACTAGTATGCCTGGGTTATTTTGCAAATGTTTTCTGTACTTTTTATAAATGTGTCCCTGAGTATGTGGGTGTATATGGGTGTATAGGGGGTGTATATGGGTGTATAGGGGGTGTATATGGGTGTATATGGGGGTGTATATGGGTGTATAGGGGGTGTATATGGGTGTATATGGGGGGTATGTGGGTGTATATGGGGGTGTATATGGGTGTATATGGGGGTGTATATGGGTGTATAGGGGGTGTATATGGGTGTATATGGGGGGTATGTGGGTGTATATGGGGGTGTATATGGGTGTATATGGGGGTGTATATGGGTGTATAGGGGGTGTATATAGGGGGTATGTGGGTGTATATGGGGTGTATATGGGGTGTATAGGGGGTGTATATGGGTGTATATGGGGGGTATATGGGTGTATATGGGGGGTATATGGGTGTATATGGGGGGTATATGGGTGTATATGGGTGTATAGGGGGTGTATAGGGGGGGGGTTTAAGTAGTTGATCAGTTTTTGGGTGTAGGATATCAAATAGTTTGCATGATAAATGTCTGAAATTTCACAGCAATGATAATTTTGAAGGTTATGAGCATGACTAATGTGAATTTGTCTTTCCCCCTTTTTTATGAAACCCAATCTTCGATTTCTATGCCATCAACATGAACATTTCAGCACGGGCAAGGGCACGCATTGAAGCCCGGGAGCAGGCAGCCCGGGACCAGGCAGCCGAGGAGGAGGAGGAAGAGGAGGAGGAAGAAGAGGAAGAGGAGGAGGAGGAAGAGGAGGAGGAGGAGGAGAAGAAAGAGGAGGAGGAAGAGGAGGAGGAGGAAGAGGAGGAGGAGGAAGAAGAGGAGGAGGAAGAAGAGGAGGAGGAAGAAGAGGAGACCCAGGGTGCAGTTTGGACCCACACAATTTCCCCATCCCCTTCCCCCTCCACAACCCCCACCCCCTCCACAACCCCCCCCCACAACCCCCACCCCCTCCACAACCCCCACCCCCCCCCCCTCCCCATTTCCAACCCCCCTACACCTCTCCACCACCCATCCCCAAACCTCTCCACTCCCCACTCACACCCACTACCTCGGGCCAAACTACAGGACCATCCACCTTGCTCCTGACCCCCACAACCACTGCACAGCCAACCAACGGCAACCAGGATGGCTCAAATAGCCGTAAGTAAATAATGTGTCTAATGTTGACCTACACATTTCTACACATAAACAATCACAACAACCACATATGTGTATCCAACATCAACATTAGTTGCAACATATCACTGCAGGCCGACCATGAGGTGTGTCCTGTCCTTCTCCAGGAACAAGGCTCCCCTTGGTGGTTTTTTTGAGTGTGGCCATGCCTCACCCCTTGAATAATTGACATAACAGTACATCCAATGAGATATCCGACATTAGTGGTGTGGTAGTTATGTGGCTCCAGGTGTTGGGTAACTCCAGTTCCCAGCATGATGTGCAACACAGGGCCGGATTATAATGGAGGCGCAAGGGGTCAGTGCCCCTGGGCCCCCCTCTAGCTAGGGGCCCCCTGTGGTTGTCATGTATTTTTTACAAATAACATGTTTAAGTTATGTTTTTTTTTTTTTAGCTAAATGTTTTGTGCATGGGTGGGGTAGTGCTGCAGCTTCACCTATCTGCCAATGTGACAATGATTTATGGTGCTGAGCATCGGGAGCCAAGGCACACTGATTGCACAAGTGTGCAGTGCATTTCTGGGAGTTGACTAAGTCCCATGACACTTTGCACCAGAGGACAGAGGCTGAGAAGTTTGTGCTGAGCTCTGATTGGTGGAGCTCATTACATGCTTCTCAGGTCCATGGAGAACAGCAGCAGCAGCTTAGTCATAGGAGGGTTTTTAATCAGAGGCAGCACTAGGACTGTGAGGTCTCCTCCAGAGTAAGGGGCAGAGGGACAAACACAGGCTTTTCATGTGGTGTGTGTATATATATATATATATATATATATGGGGTCTATTATTATTCCGAGTGCCGCCAACCCCCTGTCTATATATATATATATATATATATATATATATATCCCCTGCAGGTAACCATTGACCAAGTTTATTCTGCCTTTACTCTATGTTTTGACAGTATAATATTCGCCCATGCAGTGTGCGGCCAGTAATGACAAGTGCAAGGGGGCCCCCCGCTCTAAAGTACCCCGGGCCCCCCAAAGGCTTAATCTGCCACTGGTGCAACTTAAATGTAGAGATTGTTTTGGTAATAGTGTGTGAGGCCATGCGGATGCATGCTTTACAAACATAGCTGTAGGCCTATAATTTGTACAGCAATGTCCTAAATTTAAAATAGTAAGGAGTGCTTAAGCCACAACAATGTCATAACCCTTAAATAGCACAGGCTAATTGTGAGGTTAGAGGAGAGTCCCCCAAAACCAAAGTACCAATTGGGATACAGCATACATTCATTGATGAAGGAGTAATTGAATTAATGTTATTTACTATGTACAGTATGTGTGTGTTAACATATTTTTTTTTAGTACTGTGTTTACAGCAGACCCATCTTCAATGTAGTTTCTAAATGTATGTGGCCTTCACACATAACTCTGAACTTTTTATTATGTACAAATACAACAAACATTTGTGTATATTAATTTTTTGTTTTATCCCTTCATTACAGACACTGAACAGCAGCAGGAGGAGGTGGCCGCAATAATGCGGGAAATAATGCTCACCCTGGTGTACCTGCAGCTACTTTTTGGGCTTCTGGAGGCCCGCCTTTAATTTTTTATTTATCCCCCCCCCTTTTTATTTTTGTATCCAATAAAAGTTTGATTACAGTTCGAAATTGCCTGTGTTTTTAATAATAAATATGTTAGAGGGCGTGTAAGGGTAGGTACATACAGATGTGTACTGTAAGTTATACTTGTAATTTGAGGTGAGGGGTAATGATTGATGTGTGAATGTGTGTGTTTTTGAGTAAAATAACACATAGTGAAAATGCATGAATGTTTAATGTTGTTAGATTAAAACATCACACATAACATCAGGGTAGGTATACATGTTACACATTTTGGACAAACTAATTACGGACATAATTTAGTACATATACAGAAACACCAACATAACTTGATTTAAAAGTAACAGCAATATGGGGACACATAGATAGTGATTAAAATGCCACATTAGAACATAACAAATATACATGTAATGTGGGTTAAAATGTAGTTTTATTAGGTCTTTATTAAGGTAGACAATTGAGTTAATAGAAAACAATAAGTGAATAACAAATAGATTAATTAATCAATTGTCAGATTAGTAGTTGAGAGGCAAGATTTGCAGGTCCATATATGTGAAGGGTATGCCAGCGTGCACGGACGTACGCTCACTCTCACGAGCGGTGACATAAGCTGAGTTTTCCATTGAAAACAATAGGGACCCGTCCGTGCAAGCTGGCGTACGCTCAGATCTCCGCAAGAAGGCGGTGGGGAGACGGAGGAAAGACGGCCGTAGACGGCGCCGTACGCTCAGTTGTACGCCTGTTGTCGGAGTGCAAGGCCTGGCCCGTCCGCGTACGTTGCCGTACGCTCATTTGTACGGCACTCCCCTTCTACGGTATTTCTGGCCGTACGTAAGCGGCTGATTTGTGGGTGGACTTAACCCTAACGGCCGCGTACGGCTAGCGTGCGGTAATGTCGAACGTACGCACGTTTGGCCGCTCCGATCAGAATAAGGCCCAGTGTGTGTATGTCTGCATGTATATATGCTGCAGTTTGCCCTGTGCCGGATCTGCCCCATGAGCGCATGATGTCATGTAGAGAGCAGAGTGCAGCACAGCCTGGATAGTCCTGAGGAACCTCCAAGCAGCTGTACAGAAGGAAGGGTGAATGAACGCTTAAGGCTCAGTATAAATATACATATAAATGCATTCAAAGTAGGGCAGCGCTCTCTGTGCTTAGTCAACACAAAAATAATGAAAAACGCATGTCGACCCTTTGACTGTTGACCTAGCCACTGTCGACCTAATGCGTGTGTCGACCTTCCAACCCTGTCGACCGTAGCAATGTCGACCATGCGTCGATTTAAGCCATGTCGACCTTGTGGTCAACTCAATGCATATGGATCTTATATGGGTCGACAATGAATGGCCCATACCCTATACTTCAATAGGAAGCAATGTGAGCATGTGATCAGCATGTACTCAGTGGTATTCTACCATCAGCCTGACAGCCTGTTACAGAGCATGGCTGCAGCTTCCCCATGGGACAGTCAGCATACTGCTAGCTATTGCATTGTTTTAGATCTATTGTATTTTTATATATTTTATTCTTGTATTTTGGGGCAGCACGGATGGTGTAATGATTAGCATTACTGCCTCACAGCACTGAGGTCATGAGTCTGATTCCCACCATGGCCCTAACTGTGCGGAGTTTGTATATTCTCCCCGTACTTGTGTGGGTTTCCTCTGGGTACTCTGGTTTCCTCACTCAATCCAAAAATATACTGGTAGGTTAATTGGCTCTCAACAAAATCAACCCTAGAATGAATGTGTGTGCGTGTATATGTGGTAGGGAATATAGATTGTAAGCTCCACTGGGACAGGGACTGATGTGAATGTTCAAATATTCTCTGTACAGCGCTGCAGATTATGTGTGCGCTATATAAGAAACTGTTAATAAATAAATACATTGTATGCAAATGATTAATGTTCACAGGTCTTGAGGTCACTGGTTCGCTGTATATCTTTGTTTGTATTACAGTATTCCTATTGTGGAGACGGACTCTATCTATTATTTCAGCTGCCTGGAAGAAACACCCAGAGCAGGCTTTATATTATATAATCCCCTCCCCACCGTTCATCATTTTGTGTATGACCTACAGATCTGTCCTCATACATCTTTACAGCAGTCACACCATACAGCCCCTCATGGTGCCCCATGTCACATGAGACTCTGCTAGCACCAGGCATCTTACGTGATGAATGTGCATGTTCCGTCACAATGCAATGGAGGACCCATAAGGAGACTGTGCTGATTAATGTAATATACAGTATGACACCGAGGGGTAAAGGTACTAAGTTGGGAGTTGTATTGAAGATAGGATGTTGCCCATAGCAACCAATCAGATTATATTATCTTCTAGAACAGTGTTTTTCAACCACTGTGCTGTGGCGCACTAGTGTGCCTTGAGATGTTCCCAAGTGTGCCCCCAGATCTAGAGATGCCCAAACCAGTTTACAGCCACCACCAGTTCAAGTGTTATTTACTGGTCTCTTTTCATGTAAAGGGCCAATGTATTTTATCTGTGTTACCTGTGGGGACCAATGTGATTGTCTTTTATATGGGAGGCAATAGGTTTGGTATTTTCCTGTGGGGGCCAATGTGTTTTGCCCTGTGGGGATCTCATGATGCGCCTTGGCAATTTTAAAATCTTATTCAGTGTGCCGCAAGGTAAAAAGGTTGAAAATCACTGTTCTAGAAGGTGCTAAATAAATAAGTAGAATCTGCTATGGGCAACATCCTCTCTTCAATAGAAATCGCATCTTAGTAAATTTACCTGAGTCTCTGAATCTGTATACAAACTGCTACAATGTAGAACCACCTTGAAAAATCTGCAGGAGCAGCGAAACGCGTCAGTTTCTGGTACACAGGACTTGCTGCTGCTTTCATCACCTCTTCCTTTCACACCTCCACCGTGTGCCTTCTCGCATCCATAGCCCTCCTGAGGCTCTCCAACCTCCAACAAGTTGCACTAGTCATGTGGAGGAATGCCAACTCTCTAATTTGCCTAAGGATCAAGGGGACTCCCCATACTATCAGACCAAAATCACAATTGTGGAGGAACGCCACCTCTCTTATTACCATCTGGAGCAAAGCAGTTGAAGAGACCACTCACAGCCTATTTACAGAGACCAACCACAATTTTGGGCCCAAAAGGAGAAGGACCACCTAAGAACGGAGGTGATATCTATAGAAATACATGCAGCCACTTTTCTTATCATTTTTTAACAAAATATTTTTATGTTTATTAGGCTACATAGCCAATCGTAAAGTGTAAATCACTTATACACATATATTTTCATATTAATTGCACAACATCTATCAACCTTATTCAGCGCAACTACCACTTTTATATATTTTTTGTATTATCCAAGTGGGTGACACCCTTTTTCTTTGTTGCTGCTTGGCAAGGCAGCTCAGATACAGGCGCCCTAATCAGATAACTTATCTGTATCTCTTGCATTGTACACAATGTAGAGAACCCGCACAGATTTGGTCCTGCTCCATATACAGACTCAGGCACACACAATATACAAGTTTCATATAATCAAATTACTAAGCACAGTCTCCCGGTGTGTCCTGGTCACATTACGCTGCAACCAGGACACATTTTCAGTTTAAAATACGCCTGACGTTAGCAGAGTTGAATGGGATCTGATAGTTCACTCATGTCTAGTGTTTTGCTCTTTCGCTCCTCCTATCCTGCCTACCCTAGTCCTCCATCCGTTCCTACTTATCCTATTGGTTTTCGTTCGTCCACCCACCTTCACCCTATTTATGCTGTATGTTATAAACACACCCTGTACGTTAACTCTTGTAATTAGTTTTTTGTTTGCTATGTACGGCGCTGCGGACACTTTGTGGCGCCTTATAAATAAAGGTACTACTACTACTACTAGGTTCAGGTTCACTAACCATCACATCAGAATAATATGAGATTGTGTAATAGTTTATTTACATGTCATTCTTGACAGACCTCTGACAGTTTTACATGTGTATATAAACTCCCATGGTGCACTTCCTCAACCAGCCTGCCGGGATTCATATGCGCCAAGCCTCCTAATACTTTGAACCTACTTCTGCTATACTCCTCGTTGTATGTTCTCAGTTCCATTCCCTAGTCTGTAGCTCTAAAGAGCAGGACCCTCCATCCTTTTAGATCTCATCATGCACAATCCTTGTCTCTGGGATGCAGTGACGTTCCCGGTGGATGGTATGCAAGAAGTCAGAATACCAACGTCGGCATCCTGAGAACAATGATCCCCTGATGCCAACTGGGGCGGTACACCTGTCAAACCATAACGCAGGTGTCCTAAGGCGAGCTCAGGGAGGACAGAAACCTCCTGTGTAGCAAAGGGCCAACAAAGGATTCCCGACAGTCAGTACCCAGGATGTAAGTATTCGGGACAAGTTAGCATTATGTTGTAGGGACCAGATTCTGGGGACTACTTAGGGTTAGTCTGCATGCAGGCGTGAGCTTGGGCTACAGGAAGGAAGGGTTGGGCCCTTAGTAGTGTTGGTTAGGGTTAGACTTAAGGGTGGGTTTGGTTTAGGGTGCGAGTTATGGAAGGTTACGTGCTAGCGGGCAGGGTATAAGATCATTGAGTGCAATATTTAATAACGGTCTCTTATTTTGCTGTATTTTTATCTCACCATTTGATTTGTGCTCCTGTACTATAGATTTTAACTTTTTATATTGTATTTTTTGTTTACGCTATTGTCAATTTGTAAAATTCTGTGCATGGCGCTACTGGCAGATATTCTTATTAATATTATCATTATTAATACTGTACTGCCTGAGATATCCATTATGAATTTGTTCATGACCTGTGTAAGTTATAGAATATACACAGAACACAAATATGAATTTGGTATTATAATCACATGAAGCATAGAACCTCACAACGGAATTATGTGTTGAAATTGGCACACGTCTATCATTAATCAAACATTAAAGAAACGCTTATAACAAAATACACAGGCCGGGGTGAGCGAGAGTTCAGGACAGGTCTGTACTCGCAGCAATAAGCATGTTACATAGAATTATTATTATTATTATATTAGATAACTTTATTTTTTGCCCAAATATATTTTTGTTCTACTTCTTTTTTTTTTTCCTTCCTTTAAATAATACACTGTATATAAATGTTTGTACTTTAAGTGCATAATTGCTAGCGTTGGGCAAAAATGGCCTAAAAAAGCATAATAGCATCACACGATATCCAATTATGGCCTGATTTTTGCATGTTAAATGACCCATTTTTTGGGCAAAACACATGGGGATCCAGGATTAGTTCCCAAAGCCATGCTTATCACTAGTATAAATCAGAACCCATCCCTCAGTTTCTTAACAGCAAAGGGTTTACATTAAAGGAAGCTTATATAAACACAGAGAAAACCCTATTTGTTCTTAGAGACCTCCAACATATCGAGACCTCCAAGGAGGTTACGCTTGCCTCCAATACCCAGAGTCACTCAGGAAAACCACAACTCCTTGCACCCAAGTATGTCCCAATGCTATGGTTCTTAGGTATGTTACCCAATCGATCACTTACTGTCCATGGCAACTAGATTCAGGCTCCACAGTCACTGGAGAGTTTTCTCACTCTCACAGCCAGTGGGGTGACAGTGCGGGTAAGCTATTGGTTAATATGGCCATATAACATAAAAATATATAGGATCTGAACCATAGACACAGCAACTTCTGTTGGCTGCTGCAAGTTTTTGCAATTGTCATTACAAACTCCTTCCCTGTACACATCTGTATAAGCGAGGCCTGAGACGCCCACTTTTAATGCAATGGTATAATTTTCATACAACACTAACATCAGTCATACAAAACTCTATCTCACAATTTCTACAAAAGACAACTACAACACAAAAGGTGTTCAACAACCACACTTGCCAACGCTCCCAGCTCACTTCCCAGTGAAACTGACTGGACACGAGGACGCGAGGCGCAATTTCTGTTGAAACGAGTCATGGTATTGTTTGCCTACGTGCAATGTCACAACTTATTTTATTTAAAGTGTAACTGGCATGCAAGTTTTACGTCACAGATACAGTATATTCCAGTTGTCCAGGAGAGTTAGTGCTCATAGCCATTTCTGTCAGTTATTCAGGGACACTTCTAAATGCCTGTAGAGAACGTTGAACAGTTTTGATATACGGCTAAACTGCAATATTGTTGTACAAGTTAAAAATGTAACATGTCTGTATTTGTGAATAAGATGCTAGATAAAGAGAACGCAGATAAGCCGCAGACGGAGGGCCGGCCAAACCAAGCAGCTCAAACAAAAATATTAGTGTTTGGCTGCCTCGAAAACGATTCGATCACAGTCACGTTTAAACGGTTTTACTTGTGTTCCACATTTCTTTCCAGGAAAGATGGATGTGAGTGCTGCAGCTAATCATGCTGTAATTATTAGTTTGCAAATGGCTGTAATGTGTCAAATGAAAAAAAGGTACATTAATGCTGCCTCCAGTAATGCTAGTGTCCCTAACACCAAATTAGGTCAAATAAAAGTCATTTTGCAAAAAAATGTTTTTTTTTTTTTTTTTTAATATATATATATATATATATATTTTTTTTATTAAGCTAATTTTCAGATAAAATCCATATTTTCGAAAATCCTTAAGATTCTTCTAAGCAATAGTAAAGCCACTATTTGACATAAAGGACATACGGACTATACATACTTTATAAATTGTCGGACTTCACATGTAAGGGCCTGATTCTGGTTCACTTGCAAAAGCAAATTCTCTCTCTAATAAACAAAACCATGTGCACTGCAGGTGGGGCAGATGTAACGTGCACAGAGAGTTGGGGACATCCGGACTCAGGATACTGTAGATATGACAGTCATAAGTTCGACCACTATTGGTCGATGGTCAAAAGGCCGACAGTTAAAAGATCAACAGGGTCCAAAGATCGTCAGCGAAAAGGTCGACATGGTCAAAATGGCGACATGCAATTTTTTTTACAAACTTTTGAGCTGACTTGTGCAGACAGGAGGTATTTCATACCCTACCATCCACTTCTGCGTGGAGGGAGAATATAATATGATGAGAGGAGACTTTTTCTTGTATAAGATGTTCCTTTTTCAATCAATTTTCATTTCATAAGTTGATGCTCTGAAGTGATGATTTTTTAAAGAATAAAATATAAGTGCAAAAAAAAGAACTGTCTTAGTGTCTTACATTGATATGTGAAAATCACAATCTAAATGGTGCAGATGTGAGGAAGGATGATGGGCGTACCCCTACTCAGGGTAGGTGAGGAAGTCTGTAAGCTTATAAAAGGTTTCTTTAATTGAAGGTATTAATATAAGACACTAACACAGTTTTTTTGGGTACTTGTGTATTATCACGGCTCCTACGATATTAAGTCGTACGACATATAATCGCATCGCATCGCATGCCATACACCCGACGGGGCGGCGGTACGCGTCCTATGACCTTTTCATACCCCCACTATACACGTCGGCGTGGAGTTGACTTTATATAGTGTGGCAAGCGCAGCGAGCCACCGAGCCCGAAGCGTGGTGAGCGCAGCTAGCCCCGCGAAGGGACGCATATTACTTTACATGTATTCCGCGTCCGCTCGCCACGCTTCGGGCTCGGTGGCTCGCCACACTATATAAAATCAACTCCACACCGACGTGGATAGTGGAGGTATGAAAAGGTCAGAGGACGCATACCGTCACCGCTCGCCACGCTTCGGGTTGGCATTGATAGTGGGGGTGCTTTTAACATACTAAGCACCCATCACGGTTAATTATCTTATAGGGGCCACTTTTAACATTCAAAAACCCATTAGGGTGCTTATACAATTTTAAATCGCATACCATTGCCATACAATGCGATGGTATACCATTTAAAATTGTATTTTTTTTTTTCCACTTCAGAGCATCAACTCACTGTATGAAATGAAAATTGGTTGAAAAAGGAACCTCCTATACAAGGAAAAGTCTCCTTTCTTGAACTGTATGCGCCTTTGCCTGATTGACAACTACAGGCATTCGAGTCGCCCCCGTTTTCCAGAAGTGGCTAGGTCGAGGACTGCTCCACGAGGCACAGCTTTCTTTGGCCTCACAAGCTGAGTAGCGACAGGCAGCCTGATTAAGGTTAGACCTACTCAGGCTGCAGATGCAGAGGGACTTTGCGATCAATGGTGACAATGCTCCTCTTAACCTGCGATGCAATCGCAGATGCCAGCAGGGGGGTGGTCCGCACATATGCTAGGCTGCTGCAATCGGCTTATCCTATAGTCCTTACTGAATAAGGCTCTATGGGGTGATTCAGGTTGGCTCGTTCACACACTAAGGGAAGGAAAGGGGGCGGAGAGCAGGCTGGGGCAGGGAAACGCTCAGTGTTTTATGGGCGTCCACATGAAAACATTGGACATTTCCCTGGGAATGCAGGCGGTCTGATGCCTGCTTGGGGCTGGCGGCTGACATCACATGACATCAGCCCCCTTTAGGTCATCTGCGGCCCAGATAAAAGTCAGTTCAGACTGACTTATCTGCAGGCGGGCAAAAATTCATTCGATGGTCTGAGATCATCGAATGATTTCTCACCCATACGGCCGCTTGCCAATGGATGTGGAAGCGTACACGTCCATTTGCATGCAGGAGCTGACACTGGGGTGGCCAAGGGGGGCAGGCGGCGTTTTCCCGCTTGCTAGGCAGCGAAAGATTGCTGTTTAGCGAGTGGGTCTGAATTAGGCCCTATATTCTGGTTAATATTTTAATAGGATGAGCAATGAAGTTCCCCCGCTACAGAAACACATGCTACTTTCAGTTTGCACATTCTATTCTACGGTTGTGCATTTCTCGGGTATATTGTAACCCAGTATTATGTAAGTCCCAGTAGGCGATTGCAGTATAATTAGCTCAGTTTATGTTATATAAATTACTGACGAGCCCTAGTGGACCTCACTGTTTCCTATGATTAGGAAACATTACAGTAATTTGTTTTAAGGCCAATCTATGCTTGTAAAGTAATGGCACGGAAGAGCAAACCAATCTGCCAGCCCTGCAGCCTCTTCCTGTGCACGCTTCAAGAGCGATGGGCGGAAAAGGGCACAAACATGAAAGCCTCCCATGTGCTGCCCATTTACCCTGGAGATGAGTGAAACAAACTCAGGAAGTGACAATGGGTTGTACAGACGCAAGGGAAGAGATTGCCTTGATCTCTACGGGGTCACTTGTGGGCCACTGTGTGCCAGGCGTTTCATAAGCCAGTATTTGGATTAGAACTCTGGCACACACAGTCGCTGATGGCTGCAGGCGCTATTGAAACCTCAACACTCAGAAAAGGTAAACAGCAAGAAGTGCCCAAGCAAGCAATCTAGAACAAGCACTTACTGTTATATGCTGCCTGAATGCCCCAATGCTTTTAGCCCTGATAACACCTGCTGCTGGTTTACGGTAACAGCTCAGGTGTGTAAACCTTTCATTGGAAAAGGCCATATTCAGATTTTACATTATAAAGGTCTATTCTCTTTCTGCTTCTGACATAAAGCTGTCTCAGTTCAACAAAGTCGTATCATCACTACAATACCACAATTTACAACTTCAGATACGTATGAGACACAGGGGTGAAGGCATATGGAATAGGGTCCGAGTTTGGCGGATGTGTAAATTGCCGGACCATCTTGGATGTTTCATTAAGGCGGCAATTGATTACAAGGCAAAACCACGCCATGTAAATGATTGCCACTTTAAAAAACCCAGACCCCATTACATATTCCCCAAGATCTGTAATCCAATTGTGTATTTTCCCTGAATATCTGCTGCTCACACACTATTTCTGTGACTGTACGGGAGGCTGACAATAGTCCATCTCTGTGGTATGTATATATCAGGTATAAGAACAAGTAGATCTGGTATATCTTGCTGATCGTACAGCGCTGTGTAATACTGTACATTGGCTACCTGTATATGACGCCATGCTGATGAAGAAACATGAGAGCGGAGGTCACTTCTGCAGCGTAAAATCGTGAACGAGGCTCATCAAATTTACGTGAACGCTGAATCTGGAACATCAAGTCCCCTCCATTTACGTACTCCATGACGAAAAAAAGACGGTCCTATAAAGAAGAGAGAGAGACAATATAATCATCTTAGAACTTGCCTTGACAAGTAGTATAGTAGTATATTGCAGGCTGTGCTTGCAGGAATGACAAAAACCAATTGACTGATTTGAGCAAATGTCCCACTTTATCTCTCTCTATGGGCCTGATTCAGAGATGGGCGCTGTACAAAATGACACCAAAGTAGGTGTCTTATGTAAATAAATGCTTCCGGCATGCTTGTGTGTTCCGCGACTGCATTCAAAGACGCTGCTAAAGGTCATTGGCCATCGAAGTAGATACTCAGGATGGCCAGACTACTGGGACCAAGATATCTAAACCCAAGGATGCAGACCCTGGTCTCGACATTCCCAGAAAATGGGTGGCAGGTGGCCCCATTTACTAAGAGTGGTGTGGACAAGGTCAATCAGGCTGCGCCTTTAGGGCAATGCGGGTGATGAGGGCTCGTTCTATACATGTGCAGAATGGGTCCTGCGCAGCGCAGCTGCCCCACCATCGTGCATCACAAGCAGATGGCCCCATTTACTAAGCATTAGATGGTGGCCCTTTTACTAAGAATGGTGTGGACAAGGTCAATCAGGCTGCGCCTTGGGTTTAATGTGTGTAAGGAAGAGGGCTTGTTCTATACATGCGCGCAATGGGTTCTGAGCATGTGCCCCACCATCGTACATAACTGAATCAGACCCGAACCCATAGTGCAGACATTATGGTTCAGAACCTGTATTGTGGTAAACAGGCAAATAACAGTGTGGGCAAGCGAATGGGTTTTGAGTCATACATAATGTATAGCTGTGTTCTCTGTAATTAACACAGCCTAATAGACATCTAATCCAAGCTACTTAGTTTAAATACTAAATAATACATTCTTAAACAATATATAGACATACACATACACACACTATAAAAACATGCAGTGTATGTGTAACTATATAAACACACACAAATATACATACTGTACATACGCTTTAATGCAGAATTATACTGTATACAATCAAAATAAATACTACTTAAATACATGTGATAACTGAAGACTGTAACAATGCAATGGAATGGGATAGGATGCTACAGTATACTTTCTTTTGTGCTGGATTTATTGTTCTCCCCCAGAAAGTATTAAGCTGCCAATATAACAGAGAACCTGGTCTGGTTTGATAGGACAGGTCTGAATCTGGTTGGTACATTTCATGTGTGCGGTAATCAGATAAAATGCCTGGGAGACATCGAGGACAGACCGCTCCCCCCAGTTCCATAATCACTAGATCTGCGCTTTTTGATGTCTGTGGTCAGTTTAAAAATAAAAGATAATGATAATAATTTGTAAGAACCGGACATCGGGTTGAAGGAGTAATGTGGACAACTTTCTCCTGTGATTTATACGCTTATAGGAACACACTAAAGGGAAAGAAGTTTAGGACCGGAATTCTGATTACAGTGTTATAATTTGCAGAGTTATAGATTATCGTGTATTTTTTATTAATGCCCCCAAAGTATTAGTGTCCTACAGAACCTGTTCTGCTATGCACTAACACTGCAACACAAAATGCAATCAACCATTTCTGTGCATCAGTGAAGTGATTGCTGGAAATGGTTAAATGTTCTATTGAGAATTGAAATCACAATGTTTATACTTTAATTATTGGTTAGTTACATTGCAACACCTATTTGTTGTATTATTACTGACAGGAGTTCTAAGAAAAACGAAAAGTCATCAGGAAACAGAGGCTTCAGCACATTATAAAGAAGGAAGATCTGCAATGTGTCGGTTGATTATGTTGCGTGTTATGAGACTTAATGGTATGTTAATGGTGATCGTCTGTAAAACTGCGCTTGCACATAGTAAAAGGTGTTACGCAACTGGCCAATGCCCTAATACCGTACCGGAAATTGCCGATAGCCCCTTCAATGTTAGACACGCCTTGGGGTAAATACTGTATACTAAAGCTTTGAAAAATGAAAAGAAGTTATATTGTCCATAGCAACTGGTCAGATTGTCTATCATTTCTCTATTACAGCCTAGAAAATGATAGAATCTGATTGGTTGTTACGGGCAACATCACCACTTTTCATTTCCTTCAGTAAATGTACCCCCGTATGTCTATAGGATGAATATGTTCTCACTACACTGTGCTCAGGAGATCACCTGTACATGAACACGTACTGTACTCAGGAGATAACCTGTACATGAACACGTACTGTACTCAGGAGATCGCCTGTACATGAACACGTACTGTACTCAGGAGATCGCCGGTACATGAAAGCTTACTGTACTCAGGAGATCACCGGTACATGAACACGTACTGTACTCAGGAGATCGCCGGTACATGAACGCGTACTGTACTCAGGAGATCGCCGGTACATGAACGCGTACTGTACTCAGGAGATCGCCGGTACATGAACGCGTACTGTACTCAGGAGATCGCCGGTACATGAACGCGTACTGTACTCAGGAGATCGCCGGTACATGAAAGCTTACTGTACTCAGGAGATCACCGGTACATGAACGCGTTCTGTACTCAGGAGATCACCGGTACATGAACGCGTACTGTACTCAGGAGATCACCGGTACATGAACGCGTACTGTACTCAGGAGACCACCGGTACATGAACGCGTACTGTACTCAGGAGACCACCGGTACATTAACGCGTACTGTACTCAGGAGACCACCGGTACATGAACGCGTACTGTACTCAGGAGACCACCGGTACATGAACGCGTACTGTACTCAGGAGACCACCGGTACATGAACGCGTACTGTACTCAGGAGACCACCGGTACATGAACGCGTACTGTACTCAGGAGACCACCGGTACATGAACGCGTACTGTACTCAGGAGACCACCTGTACATGAACGCGTACTGTACTCAGGAGATCACCTGTACATGAACACGTACTGTACTCAGGAGATCACCTGTAAATTAACACGTACTGTACTCAGGAGATCACCGGTACATGAACACGTACTGTACTCAGGAGATCACCGGTACATGAACACGTACTGTACTCAGGAGATCACCGGTACATGAACACGTACTGTACTCAGGAGATCACCGGTACATGAACACGTACTGTACTCAGGAGATCGCCGGTACATGAACGCGTACTGTACTCAGGAGATCGCCGGTACATGAACGCGTACTGTACTCAGGAGATCGCCGGTACATGAACACGTACTGTACTCAGGAGATCACCTGTACATGAACGCGT
This sequence comes from Crinia signifera, assembly GCF_055691185.1. NCBI lineage: Eukaryota > Metazoa > Chordata > Amphibia > Anura > Myobatrachidae > Crinia > Crinia signifera. The sequence continues at coordinate 46,104,670 of NC_139219.1, read as the reverse complement.
ACTGTACTCAGGAGATCACCGGTACATGAACGCGTACTGTACTCAGGAGATCACCGGTACATGAACGCGTACTGTACTCAGGAGATCACCGGTACATGAACGCGTACTGTACTCAGGAGATCACCGGTACATGAACGCGTACTGTACTCAGGAGACCACCTGTACATGAACGCGTACTGTACTCAGGAGATCACCTGTACATGAACACGTACTGTACTCAGGAGATCACCTGTACATGAACACGTACTGTACTCAGGAGATCACCTGTACATGAACACGTACTGTACTCAGGAGATAACCTGTACATGAACACGTACTGTACTCAGGAGATCGCCTGTACATGAACACGTACTGTACTCAGGAGATCGCCGGTACATGAAAGCTTACTGTACTCAGGAGATCACCGGTACATGAACACGTACTGTACTCAGGAGATCGCCGGTACATGAACGCGTACTGTACTCAGGAGATCGCCGGTACATGAACGCGTACTGTACTCAGGAGATCGCCGGTACATGAACGCGTACTGTACTCAGGAGATCGCCGGTACATGAACGCGTACTGTACTCAGGAGATCGCCGGTACATGAAAGCTTACTGTACTCAGGAGATCACCGGTACATGAACGCGTTCTGTACTCAGGAGATCACCGGTACATGAACGCGTACTGTACTCAGGAGATCACCGGTACATGAACGCGTACTGTACTCAGGAGACCACCGGTACATGAACGCGTACTGTACTCAGGAGACCACCGGTACATTAACGCGTACTGTACTCAGGAGACCACCGGTACATGAACGCGTACTGTACTCAGGAGACCACCGGTACATGAACGCGTACTGTACTCAGGAGACCACCGGTACATGAACGCGTACTGTACTCAGGAGACCACCGGTACATGAACGCGTACTGTACTCAGGAGACCACCGGTACATGAACGCGTACTGTACTCAGGAGACCACCTGTACATGAACGCGTACTGTACTCAGGAGATCACCTGTACATGAACACGTACTGTACTCAGGAGATCACCTGTAAATTAACACGTACTGTACTCAGGAGATCACCGGTACATGAACACGTACTGTACTCAGGAGATCACCGGTACATGAACACGTACTGTACTCAGGAGATCACCGGTACATGAACACGTACTGTACTCAGGAGATCACCGGTACATGAACACGTACTGTACTCAGGAGATCGCCGGTACATGAACGCGTACTGTACTCAGGAGATCGCCGGTACATGAACGCGTACTGTACTCAGGAGATTGCCGGTACATGAACACGTACTGTACTCAGGAGATCACCTGTACATGAACGCGTACTGTACTCAGGAGATCACCGGTACATGAACGCGTACTGTACTCAGGAGATCACCGGTACATGAACGCGTACTGTACTCAGGAGATCACCGGTACATGAACGCGTACTGTACTCAGGAGATCACCGGTACATGAACGCGTACTGTACTCAGGAGACCACCTGTACATGAACGCGTACTGTACTCAGGGGATCACCTGTACATGAACACGTACTGTACTCAGGAGATCACCTGTACATGAACACGTACTGTACTTTACATTTTTTATGAAAAAAGAGAAACATTCAAACACAAATACTGAGTTATCATTGTGTCTACGGAGAAGCGAACCAGGGCATGGCCAGGATCGGATTGGCAACTGTAAAATCTAATACAGAGTTTTTCGGTAGACACTGAATATGGAGCATTATTGCAGCCCTAGGTATACCTTTACCTCCAAAAGGTTGTCACCGAAACCCATAACACTCAATGGTTGGATCTCTTCCATGATGTCTATATCACACCCCTTTCATCACATATGCCGTGTCGCACCCAGGATTTGAACACTGGTCTGTCCCGGGAGTTACCCGGCATTTGTGATGCAAGGTCCCCCACAGTGACCCAGCAATAAGCCAGGTTGTTGATGTCACTGGGGGCGGGGCAGAGCGGCAACACGTCAACGGAGGGTGGGGAGGAGGCAGCGCTTGGAGCTGATGCTGCCTCCACTCTATAGCGTGAAAGAGACCCAGGTCGCACGACCCGGGATACACGCTCAACCAGCACAACAACCCGGGTCCGACCCAGGATTAACCATTCGTTTAATCCGGGTTGGAATGCCGGGTTGCTGGTCACAGGTATTTCACAGCGTACATCGACCCGGGTTATTTGTGCATGTGAAAGGGGTAAAATTGGCCAAGGAGTAGAGTGATCTGTGTCATCTGTAATCCTTCCCCCTGTATATCTAAAGGCCAAGTCTATGACACACACATAGGCCAGGATAATATCAGAACATGCCATATTTGAGGCACAGGATCTATCAGGGGATTTGTGGGAGAAAGGAGGGATCGTGAGATAATATAAACCCTAGATGTAGGTAGCTCTTATATTGTAACAGTCTCTATAATCATATCCTGCCGCTCCAGGCTAAAGGGAGCTACCCCGGGTACATGTGCAAGTTCCTAAAGCATACAGGACTGCCGGACCCTTTCCTCTAGTATAATCCTAAAATCATAAACTGCAAAATGTGCAGGGGCAACAGATCTGTCAGATGGTCTGTAACCCACCATTTGTGTGTTTATTCTCATAGGTTACAGTGTACTTAACAAATAAACCCATGAAGGATGAAGTTCAGAGCAGTGAATTGTCCCCAAGCTCTGAGACTTGACAGATGACAAACTAGAATGAGAAGCCGACATAGGAAGTAAGTAACTGTACTAAAGCATCTAAAAAGGAAAAGAGGTGATGTTTCCCATAGCAACCAATCAGATTCTGTCTCTTATTTCTCTATTGCATCCTAGACAATGACAGACAGAATCTGATTGGTTGCCAAGGTAAGCTGCTGGGCGGCCCCCGTTCACCCCCTGACCGTGAGGTGAATGGATGCAGCACACAGGCATCCATTCACCTCCTCCCTCCCCCATTGATGTAAACGGGAGCCAGGTTGGATGACCCGGCGTACCCGTTTACACTGCCCTCTACCCATGTCCTGCCGTGTTCTACCCTGGTCAGGACCTGGGTGGAAGTCCTGTGTAAAGGGACACGGGTTAACCCCTTTTACACCACCGCTGACTCGGGTGCACAAGGTAAAACCCCGGGTTTTTGCAGCGGTGTAAAAGGGGTATTATCTCTCTCCAAGGCTTAGTAACAATATCCCATTGTAAGCATACTACACCGAGTGCTTGTTGGTGTTGTAGTGTTGGAAACTGGAACCTACTGACCAGTTTGTGACTGGCCCAGGCATAAGGATTTCTACTGAAATCAGCTTAGCACCTATTCCAGTGGTTCCCAAACTGTGTGCCATGGCTCCCTAGGGTGCCTCAGGACACTTGCAGAGGTTCCCTGGGTTGGTGGTCCAGGACCAACTCAAATTACATTTATGGGCTAAACCAGTGCTGGTGGCTGCCAATCATAAAATGTGTACAAACAGAAGCAAATCCTGCCCTTTACCACATAACTGACCCTAAGAATCGCATATAAACTCAATCTAATAATATATTTTTGGCCTAGGGGTGCCATGAAAAAATTCTAATATTCTAGGGTGCCGTGATTCAAAAAAGATTGGGAACCCCTGGCCTATTCATTAACTGAAAGTAGGTGTGCAACCAGCTGTTTGTGTGTGTGAGCATTACTTACATATTGGACTATAATCCCCCCCCCCCCATATAATTATATTGGGAGAGAAAGGAATTAACCCCTTCCCGACATTTGACGTACATTTACGTCATGGTCGGGAAGCACTTCCCGACACATGGCGTAAATGTACGTCATGGATTTAAACTGTCACCGCGTCTATAGACGCGGTGACAGTTTCAACATGTCTGCTGTCCCTGACAGCAGACATGTCCGTGCATGCCCCGGGGGGGCTGCGATGCCGCCCCCCCGTCGGCGATCGCTGTGATTGGCTGTTCAGTGTGAACAGCCATTCACAGCGTTTTCCTGTGTCACCGGCGAATAACGTTCGCCGGTGACACGGGATCAGAGGTGATTGGTGCTGTAAAGTACAGCACCAATCACCGCGGGGTGTAAGGGTGACACTGGTGTCACCCCACCTCACCCCGCCCGCCCCCAAAGGCCGTGATTGGTCCGTCGGACCGACGGACCAATCACAGCCAAGGAGGGAGATTTAAACTAACGGTGACTGCACTGCAGACGCCATTCCGGTCTGGAAAGCGTGCAGTGCGGTCACCGTACCCCCCTGCCGCCATACTGACCAGAAATACTTGCTGCAATACTTACCTGATCGCTGCTGATTGCTTCCTGGATCCTGTGCAATAATTGTGCCATACTGTGATATTGTGCTGCTGCACTGTATTAGTATTAGCTAGATAGATAGAGAGATAGATAGAGATAGATAGAGATAGATAGAGAGAGATAGAGAGAGATAGAGAGAGAGAGATAGAGAGAGATAGAGAGAGATAGAGAGAGATAGAGAGAGATAGAGAGAGAGATAGTGTCAGAGAGTGCTATATTTTGTGCTGCTGCAGTGTGATATAGTTATAGATAGAGAGAGAGAGATAGAGAGAGAGAGATAGAGAGAGAGGCCTACTGACAGAGTGCTATATTTTGTGCTGCTGCAGTGTGATAGTTATAGAGAGATAGAGAG